>NC_141539.1:115887500-116260625 GCF_021556685.1 Rattus norvegicus | reverse complement strand
CTTCTGAGATCTATTGGGACTTCAGATCTTGTTTTCCCTCTCTAATACATAGAAGAATGCTTTATATAGAGTGTTTTTTCTTATATTAGCCATTTTTTCTTTTTCACCTTTGTAACAAAGCCTGAAGCTAGATAATTTTTAAAGAAAAGATATTTTTGGAGCCTGAGAGTCCACGATTGGATCCAGCTATGGCGAGGTCCATGGATTCATCAAGTTATGGTGAGGGGCATGTGCAAGTTAGATCTCAGATGAGTCAGGAAGCCAAAAAGCCCTCATGGGTCCAGCTTTAACCTCACAGACCTGTAGGGAAAGCAAGGCAGTTTCTGAGAACAGCACCAGTTTTGATTGAGGACAGCATCTTCAGTGACCCTCAGCTAGGACCTACACATAGAGTAAGTCTCCAACACGTGAACTCTTGGGTGGTGTCTGCATCATCCAGCCATAGCACTACTCTGAGATGGATTGGATAAACATATCCTAGGTCGATGGTCATGGAACCCATACAGAGAATGCAAAAGCATTGTGTGGTATCTTAAACCTCCTCAAATGAAAAGAGAGTGGGAAAGAAAAGACATTTTTTTCTGGATGATTGAATATTACTTCAAAAAAGCAAAACATATTTCCTGCTCATTAGACAACATTCTCTCTACTGTGGTCTGTAGCAATACTGGTTCTGGTTATACTGATGTAACAATTCTGATACATATAGTAGTTATGCTCCTTGTTGCAAATAAATACAGTTAATTGAATTGCATTCTCTTTTGTACATTAATTTCTTATGAGCTTAATGCTCTTACTGCTGAGATATGACTCCACTCAGAGTCTTTAGAAGAAACAACCTTTTGGCCCCAAGTTCCTAAACCTGCAGGCCAGACCCAGGTAATGGAATAAGTTCACCTCACAGCTTCTCAGCCACCAGCCCTATTCTGAGACAGACCTACTTCAGGCACAGTTGTACACATCCACGTGTTCAGGGTAGACATAGGTAGAGGAGTTTGAGAAACTGACAGAGTAGGAGACAGTGGAAAAGAAGGTAAGGCCGTGTGCATGTAGTGGCGGAAGTTGTCCAAGGCTCTGTGCTTGTAGGCCAAGGAGCTTTAATTTATTTTTTAATGTAAACCAAACTTAAGTTTAAAGATTTGTTTGTAATAAGTTTAAACTTTATTTTTAAAGATATTCCTCTTTTTTCTTTAATTCTTCCCTCATACATTGCATCTCCACTACAATTTCCTCTTCCCCTATCCCTTGCAGTTCCTCTACCCACAGATATTCTCCTCCTTTCTGCTCCTCCCAGTTCCTCCCCTGCAGATCCACCCCTCTTCTCTGCTCTTCCTAGCTCCTCCCCTACTACTCCACAAATCCACTCCTCCTCTGTAGCCTTAAAAAAAAAAAAAAAAGCAGGCCTCCAGTGATATCCACCGAACATGGCCTATCAAGCTACAGTAAGACCTTCATAACAAGACTGGATGAGGTAACCCAGTAGGAGGATAGGGGTCCCAAGTGTAGGCAAAAGAGTCAGAGATACCACCTCTCCCATTTCCACTGCTAGGAGTCCTACAAGAACACCAAGTTACACAGCCATAAGGTATATGCAGAGGACCTACCTCTGACCCATACAGAATCTGTGGTCATCACTTGAGTCTCTGTGATGTCCTGTGAGCCTTACTTAGTTGTTTTGGTGGATGGACTGTGTTGTCCTGGTGTCCTTGACTCCTCTGCCTCATATAGTCCGTCCTCCCCGTCTTCTGCAGAGTTCCCCTGGCTTTGCCTAGTCTGCGGGTCTCTGCATCTGCTCCCATCAGTTGCTAGGTGATGGCCCTCTGAGGATCCTTGGGCTAGTCGCTGATCTATGAGTATAGCCGGATATCAGTAGGAGTCATTTCATTGACCTTATTAATTTTGGCCAGTTGTGTTTAGTTCTATCCTCTGAGCTGTCCTGACTCTAGTTCCTGACCATCCAGGTAGTATCAGGTGTGGGTTCCCTCTCGTGGTATCTCGTGGGTCTCATGGTGTGGGCTTCATTCATGTTGGATCAGTCATTGGTTGGCCACTCCCCCATGTTCTGTACTGCCTTTCCCCAGCACATCTTGCAGGTAGGAGAGATCATAGGTCGAAAGTTCCAGGGTTGTTCCAGTCACACTGCTTTAAAAAAAAAGTCAGTGAAACTGCCTGAGCACAAAGGAAGGAGATGAATGGGAAGGGGAAAGAAAAGAGGAGGGGGATGGGGGATACATTATAGACTTTATGAGAAGTGCCCTTATGTAACAGAGTACTACGTATAGTAAACATATGTGGTGAGGTTTTTGAAAACAAGGTCATTATATTTCTTCCCTTTTTAAAAAGAAGATCCGTTTCCTCTGAATCACTAAGCAAGGCACAGATAGACTCACAGAGACGGAAGCAGCAAACACAGGGCCTCTATCGTTCTGTATCAGGTCCTCTGCATCTATATTACAGCTTAGTATTTTATGGGACTCTTGAGAGTGTGAACAAGCAGGTCTCTGGCTCTTGGGCCTGCTCCTGCAACTCTCTTCCTCCTCTTGGGTTGCTATGTCCTACTTCAATATGATAGTTTTTGCTTTATCTTTTTATACTTTATTTTGTCATGTTTAGTTGAAGAAGCCTGTTCTTTTCTAATGAGAGACAGAAAGGGAGTAGACCTAGATGGGTAGAGGTGATGAAGGACTGGGAGGAGTTGAGGGAGGGAAACTGTAATCAGAATATGTTGTATGAGAAAAGAATCTATTTTCAATAAAGGAAAGAAGTACTTATTTTTTATGCATGATTGTTTTGCCCAGAGTCTGTCTGTGCACCATGTGTGTGCCTGATGCCCGTGGAGGCCAGAAGAGGGCATCAGATTCCTTGGAACTAAAGTTACAGACGGTTGTGAGCTGCCTGGTAGACTCTGGGGATTGAACTGCAGTTCACTGGAAAAGCAACCAGTGTTCGTAGCTGCTGCTTCATTTCTGCACTCAGATGATCTCTCTGAAATTCAAATGGGTTAGATGCCCAGGCACTACTCCTGGATTAGTTGTGTCTTTCTGGGCAGTAAAAGGGGACTAAACTAGTGTTGAGTGACCGACTGAGCACATATTAACTAAGACTGTGACTATGGTCTGCTAGTTATACAGTTCTAGTAATTTCACTACTTTACGTGCCCTGTGTTATGTGGCTTTGAATTTCTCTAGCACGTGCTTTCAGAATGCGCAAGATCAGAAGCATCTCATATGGTAGAGCTTTTGATGGTGTTAGACTGTGTCAGTTAAATATTCCTAATCCACAACCCAAGGTAAAGCATCCTGAGTGTCACATCTGTTGTTCTAAAGTTGTGGGCTTAGGGGCATTAGAGAGTTTGCATTTTTACATGAAGGATGCTCAGTTTTAATGAAATTATTTCATCACAACTCTTGAGAATTGTATAATAAATAGTGATGATTGCAAGCCGTTCTGCTTAGAGGAGACCCCAAAGTACTTGTAATCTCTTCAAGGACTCCTGAAAAACCTCTTTTCATTAAATGTATTTGTTTACTTGGAAGATGTTTCCATCTTGGTTTTTATTAAGTTTTCATGTCTAAATTCATGGGTGTGGTATGAGGGCATTCAAAGGTTGGACCTTTGGAAGAATACATTGTGAGGGAATTTGGGTGATAGCATGTCTCTCAAATGGAGAAACCTACTCCACTGGGTGCTACCAAGCATCATATTTGGTAATTAATATTTCTGGTGTTTTACCAATGTTTAGAGTCTACATAAGATCAATGGCTGATCTTATCTTTTCTTCTGATACACTGATAGCCCTGTTATTAAATGAAAAAGGACATTTCCACATATTTTTCATAGACTTTATATAGTAATTTTATCAGTTGTCCATGCATGAATTTTTATGGGATATCTATTTTGCTAAGTGAAAGGACAGCCAGTCATACATGTTTTCTAATCCAGTTCTTGGGCTTGGTTGCACACACAACTGTGTCTTGGCTGCACTTACTAAGGTTCTGTTTTATTCCGTATCCCACAGGAGAAACATATAAGTAATGAAGAGGAGCACTTAAGGAGGATGGAAGAATCCAGGCTGCAGCTCAAGGATCAGCTTCTTTGTCTGGAGACAGAACAGGAATCCATTCTTGGTGTAATAGGAAAAGAAATTGATGAAGCTTGTAAAACTTTCTCCAGAGACTCAGCAGAGAAACTGAAAGTAATTATGAGTTCTCATATTACGTGCCTTAAATTTCCAGTTACTTTTCTAATATATAATTAGAATGGGATGGTAACGTGATTACATGGTAGTCACATTCTTTTTTTTTTTTTTTCAGAATTTTTTTATGAAACAAATAATGTCTTGCATTGCTTAGTTTGAAACCGCATTACTACACAATCATGGTGAAGGTGTGGGTCATTATATTGAGTTACCTGTGCCTCACTCAGTGAAAGGCAGCCCTTCAACCAAGAGGCAGCACACTGCTCAAGGACAACATCCTTTGTGTCAAGGTGCTTGGATTCCGAGGTTTCCCCATGCTAGCCTGTCCGTGATATTGTTACCATCTGTTGAATTCTTTAGGAGAGGTTTAATGATAAGGATGGGGTATGCAGTGTCTTTCTTAGCTCTCAAAACAATTCCGTACTTTACTACCCTATGACACATAGTGTAGAAAAGAGAACAAGATCTGGAGGGGCATGGTACTTGCTGCTAGATATCAGTGTGACTGAATCCGAAATGGGACTTGAAACATTGTGAACTGACTGGAGCCCCATCAGAGGAACAGTATACTGTTGTGTTCTAGTCAGTATATTTGTCTCCATATTTTGAAGGATTGATTATTCCTCAATTAATGGCTGTCATGAAATGTCAAAAAGACTGTTGCATGGGTGTTCGAATCTTTACCCGGACATATTGGATGAAGTGTTAATTTTAGTCATGACAGGACCACACTCTGACATGGTATTGTGCTCGGCTGGTTTTAGGAGCTCCATTATTCTTTTTCCCTCCACTAGAGAGTGGTCTTTCGAGTTTTCTTCCCCCACTTTCTGATTTTTTTTTTCTGTCTTTCTTGTTCTCTAAGGATTTTTAAAAGAAAATGAAAATATAATCTACGGTTTCGATTAAAGATTTGGGGCTTCAACCTTAGTATAAATGTTTCAGTTGGTAGAATTAGCAGAGTAGGTAGACATCTTGCAGTTAATTCCCTCTACATTCTATTGAGGCACCAGTGTTCAAGTGTCGTGAGAAGGCTGTGACGTTAGGATGAGAATGCTTGGGTTAAGCGGATGCTACAGGGTCTGCTATCTGATGGCTTACCTTTCTCCTATCTAATGCTGTTCACTTAAATGTCAAGGCTTCTCTGTGTATGTAACTTGTGAACCCTAATTTTATGTAGAGGAACATATACTAGCAATGTAGCATTTACTCGATGCTTAAATATTTAATTTCAGTCACACATGAACATTAAAATCAAACTATGAGAATCATGTTGTAAGATGCACAATAAGCCTTGTTACATGAAACTGTAGGAAAACATCGGTTTTTCATGGGTGGGAACATTCTTAAATACCATGTTTCTTTATAGGAAGCAAATTGTCCTTTCAACAGGCTGCAATAGTGGTTCTGTGTTTTATTGTATTTAGATGTATATGCATGTTCTTTTTTTGTCTTCCTTCACAGCACAGGTCCATTGCAGTGTTCTTGTCACAGTTCCTTGAGGTTTAGTATTGATGACAACTTGCTATGCCATCATCTTTCTACATTGAGTGTGCTCTCTGTGCCTGGTAGTGTAGAAACACTTGTGTATATACTTCCCTGTCACATGGTAGCTTGTTCCCATGGCATTGATAGCGTGTAGCTCTGCCATTTATAACTGGCTAAAAGTGTTCTTTTAAATATGAAATCATTCATAAATCTGTGGAACAAATCATGAAACACAAACATTGCTTGTATTTCTTATATCAAAATATTTCTTATTACTCAAGATGAAGGTTTAATTGAGATAGTAAAGATTTAATGGAGTAGGTTATGAAATGGAAATTATAATACTTGTCAAATGGATGCTCACAGATATTTAGCTGCAGAGTGTGTTGTTGAAAGAGGAAGAAGAAATAGAGAATTTGGGCAATTGAAGAAAGCCCGATTGATGAGGTAGGGTACCTAAGCCTTGAGTTAGAATTGTATGTGGTGGTGCAGGCCTTTAACTAAAGCATGGGAATGGAGGCAAAAGGAGGGCCACCTCCTCTTGATAGTTCCAGGGGAGTCAGGGCTACCTATCGTGCTTCACAACACAAGACAAAATGAAACTAAACAAGCAAAACTACACGAGAATATGGCTAGCCTTTAAGAAAAGTTGAGAGACAAGCTGGGTGTAAGACACTTCTGTGTCTGGAATGTGATGGATACTAAATATGTACTAAGTGTGAGTGTAAGTGAAATAACTGTTGCTATTGTGACAGAGAAGTGATGTGCAGACATATCAGGAGATATGGAAGCATTTGATAACATGGATAGTCATCTCTTTAGAGAAGAAAGGATATTTTCAGATAAACATCGAGATATCCTATACAAATATCCCATGTTGCATAGAATTTGAAGAACTAGGAATAATACAATTTATGTTTACAATTATAAAGACACCAGTAGCCTTTGAGTGCAGTTTAGCTCAGTAATAAGGCAAAACCAAACGTTCCAAGATTTTATACATGAGTTGATGTAAAGGCAATCAGGGCAGCTAGTATAGGCAACAGTTTAATACAGAATTTTGTGAGTAGTTTGAAATATAAAGGAGCCTTCGTGTATATTTATTTTGATGAGTTGTCTGTTCTGCATACTCTTTGATAAAACGAAGTGGACCCAAGGTATAAAGATGGACAAGCAAGGCAGAATTCAGTTTCTCTGTAGGCACATCTAAACCTGCACAGACTACATTACATGCACCAGCACCAAGAGGCAGTGGAAGGAGAGGCAAACAGGCTTTAATCAAGATGGCGCACCGGTGAAATCTCAAGGACTCAACTCCAGAGACCAGTGGTGGTTCCTGCCGCTAGACAGCTGGATCATCCGTGTCTGTGTGTGAGCCGGATGCTTGTTGTCATCAAGAAAATAAGCATAGCAGGCACTTAGTACCTGTGCTGTGGAATTGCCTGTGTGCTTGATCCAGTATTCCTCCGTCTTCCTCTCGTCAAATCCTCACACTTCAGAAGCAATTATTTGGATGCTGTGCTCTGTAATTTTGGTATGTATGTTCATGCCAGAGAAAAATCTAGTTCTGACGTGCTTTTCTCTTTTTGTAGGTGTTTACCTCTGGTCCTCAAATACATTATGACCCACATCGATGGTTAGCTGAAAGCAAGGTACTTCATCACAGAATCCTAATGTTTATGATATTGAAGAAATCATATGATTTATCCATGTATATCTTCTGTCTGTCTGTCTTTATGCCTTCTTCCCCACTCACCTGCTTACCCATCCATCCAGCCGCCCACTCACCGATCTACTGTCTATATACATATATATGTTGATTGCCTCACTGTGTAGCCCTGCTGGAATGGAATTAAATGTGTAGAGGAGGCCATTCTTGAACCCACAGAGATCTACTGACTTCTAACTCCTGAGCACTGAGCATATCCCATGCCTAGCTTAACTAAATATTTTGTTGTATATCTGAGAATATAAAGATGTACCACTGGGTTACCAGAGCAGAGTTACTTCGATATATGTAAGAGGCATCTAAATTTCTTTTTTCTATAATTAGTATAGGCCAAGAACTAGAAAATAAAGGAGGATAAAAATTTTGGATTGTGAACCAGATTGTAACAGAGTCTTTTATTTAGTTGGGCCTCTAGAAGTTTCTAAAGGCCAGAATAGCCACACCTCATGTTTATTTTATACATGCTGTTAAATCCATCTTGATTCTCTGTGAAGCTTACAGCCTGCTGACTCTGCTCCTCTCAAGAAAATCCCTTCACTCCCTGGGTTGTTGTTTTTAAGACTAGAAGGATCTATTTTATGCCCTAAAGGTAACTTCTCTGTGTCATGATTCATCTAGATAGTTTTATATTATCAAAAGTTCAGTTTTAGTAATTTTCTGTTTTTATTTGAAAATTTTATACTATGGTATATCTCCTATTGTCTGAATGTTGCGTACATGCCCATGGTCTGTCTGTCACTCAGCTCCTCCACTGCTCTTCTGATTTCCCCATGACTCTTCACTCCGGGATATGTACCAATTACTTTTCTATGTTAGGTCAATTTGCAAACTCACTTATTAGAATATATGAAATATTATTAGTCCTACGTACTTTCAGTTCTTTGTAGAATAATTATCTTCAAGATACACATATCTTAATCTTTTTATTTCATTTAAGTTTCATAATAAACCCACCACTTGTAGCATAAACTGACTGAATTATACTTCCCGTTTGCTAGTTTATTGTATCAAGAGCCTTCTAAATCTGTTGATTGGTTGGCTGGCTGATTGATTGAATGATTGATTGCTGGGCTTGAATCCAGGGCCTGATGCAGTGTATGTGCCCGTGGGCTAGACTCCATAATGGGAAGGTCATTATGCTTGTTTGAAAACATGAGAGAAGTGAAGTCTCACAGGAGGAAAGTAACTTGCTTACATCCATGAAAAGAATGAATGGGCATATTGCCTACTGTCCAACTCAAAATTAATGCCCTACCATTGTGCCGTCATTCAGAGTCTTTGTTTATTGAGCCAACATTTGTTTATTGTATAATGCTTTGTGTCAGTCACCATGGCTCTCATGTAATCTCAGGGCTAATATTGAGGTGTGGATGGATTCCAAAACATTCTCTGAAGTGTTATGTTGTTAGAGCTCTTTGAAGCCATTGACAACAGAGCATAGGAAAATTAAGAAGTAACTAATGTTTGTGCTGGTAAGATGGCGGGATATAGTGTTGCAAGTGTGTCGTAATAAGCTTCTGCAAGGGCTCAACACTTAGTCTTATAAAAATTGTGTAAAGGTTTTAGAGATGGATTAGCAGTTCAGAGCACTGAGTGCTTTTCTAGAAGACCTGAGTTTGGTTCTTAGCATTCACATGGAGGCTCACACCCATGTAACTCGGGTTACCAGGGCTTCTAAAGCCCTTTTCTGACTTCTTGGGGCACTAGGAACACAAGTGGTGCACACCCGTACACATAGGCACATAACTCATACCCCCATACGCCTACGAATAAAGAGCACGTGGAAGTCAATTGGCTAATTATGGATAAAGCAGTGGCAAGAACATGAGAGTATTGCGTGATCACAGCTGAGGGGGTTGGGAAGATGCTGGTAGGAAGCAGTGCCACGACAGTGAGTGCCTCTGAAGGTCAGCCATGCATCGAAGGAAGGAGTAAGAAAAGGAAACATCGTGAATGAACACAGAATTCGCCTTACTGTATAAGATTCTCTCTCTTTTTCAAAAACATCAATCTTGTGCATTTCAAGCATTTTTGGTAGAAATAGATGCAAATTGATGTTTCCGCCTCTTGCATAGCAAATGTAGAATGTGCGTGTTTTGGTATTTCAGAATTCCTTGGCTGGAGACTTGTGTTGTGCATTAATTTAACATTTCTCTTTCTCTTTTTCCTAACTCTGCAGTTCTGACAACAAGAGCAATGCACTTAGAATTTTCTTTCAAGTTGAAATCTTTATCATTTCCTAACAGAAAGCTTTCACTGCTGTGGTTCAGTTAAATTATGAGAAGCAGAGATGACTCTTCATCATAGCTCTTTAATTTGGGAGCTCGTGAGCAGGTTTCCCTTATCATTTAATGGGATTGAACTTCTGATCAGACCAGGTTTAATACTGCATGAGACAACTGTTCCCTCCACAGTGTAAAAGGGTGTGATAAAAATGCCATGCTGACCAACTGACTAGGGAGGAATTGAATCTATTTCCTAGAAAGATGGCTTAGGCTATTGATGGGCTACACTCCTCTAATGTCTGTGAACTATGACTAGACAGCTCTATAAGTATTGGAGATAAGATCTGAAATCAGGGGACAAAAACTATATGGAAAGCAGGCTTGCTATTCAGCTAGCCCATGCTGACATCTTGCAGTATTGGAAGGACCTCAGAGGGCATTTGGTAATTGTTTTCATAAATCTACTAAATGAATTTCTATTGTTAGTGTTAACTGCAGAAGCACTCGCAGGTTGGGTGGGGTTTTTTATCACTGTCGTTTTGTGGGCAGTGGTGGCATGACATAAACATGAAGTCCAATTGAGTCAGTCCAGATTTGCAGATAAAATAACCAATGGAGCTTCAGGATAAGACTTTATAGGAAGGGGACTGAGACAGCTATTAAAGAATGCCAGGTAAGTGGTTCCTGTAGATTAAGGAGGAGAATTTGTTGTAAATTCTAGCAGGCCATGTAGAGGCTGTGGTTTCCTTTGTTTAACAGAGAATAATACTATGTCCTAGATGCTATGCTACATTTTGTGGCATAAACATTAATAAGCCCTACTGGAGCCTTCTTTGTTAAAAAGGCTAGATGAACATACAGAAACTTTGAATATTTTGTGCAGGAGCTCCATTGAGTATATGCAGTCTTCCATGGAGGTCTGATGTCTCAGATGATTCCTACGGTGACATACAGAAATACCTGCGTGCAGAGAGGACATGAGAAGTGCAAAAAAAAAAAAAAAAAAAAAAAAAAAAAAAAAAAAAAACCTGGTTTGATCAGACTAGTATCTGAAAGGGCAAGGTAGAAGCTCTAGGCAGAGATGGCGATTGGGTTTATGAGGAAAGGAATCTTATGTCCTTTCCGAGAGCTCAGATCCAGATCAGTATTTAGTGAACAATCAGGAAGGAACTTGAAAAAGGGAGTGGTATGCTCATATTTGTATTATAAAAGTGTCACAGCCTAGTGCTGTGAGAGCCAGCTTAGAGGTGGTACGTCAGAAGTCAGGGAGAGCAACTGGAGACCGGTGAGGCAGACTGAGGCTTTGATTTAAGGAAATTGTCCAGGGATTTACAGGCACAAACAGATGGGAGCAATATTTTGGCGATAGCATTCAAATAATGATTGTTGTCAGAAAATGATGGCAGCTAAGATGTATTTTTTTTTTAGGTCAAAATGGAAGAATGTAAGAAAGAATTGATACCTAAATTAATGAGTAGGCAGAGTCCTCTGTAACAAACTAGCTAATAGTGCAGTCCATACTTTTAAATATCTGTTTGCGTAGTATAAAGTTCAAGGGAAGCAAGGATGTGGGGGTTTAGGTGGAGGGAATGGAAACAGTGGTTGATGAGACAGCATGAAACCTCAGACGGAGAGTAGGCAGGCGCTACAGCAGGGGGCCACATGGTCGTTTGAATCACTGTCCATTCTAGATTCCAGCTCCAATCTCAGGACAGTGAGGAGAGGAAAATCAGTGTCATGCACAAGGTGGGTCCTGTATGCTTGGTGCTGGCATGTTCTCAGAGGTCAGTGTGCGTGGATTTGTTTAGCTATTTTATTGGGTTCTTAGATCTCTCACCATTCCAAACTTTTTTATTCCACCCTAATCCCTTCCAAAGCCTCTACACTGTGTAGGAGAGAAAGGTTAGAGAGGAAAGGGGACATAGATCTCTTTAGTCTACTTCCTGATGACTATGGGTGTTGAGTTCCTTGGGGCCACTTCAGTCTTCATTGTCAGGCTATCTCCAACTTCTCATCAAACCACAACAGCAGGGAGGAGCAGCAGGGAGGAGCAGCAGTCTCCTCCTCCTCCTCCTGCTCCTCCTGCTCCTCCTGCTCCTCCTCCTGCTCCTGCTCCTCCTCCTGCTCCTCCTCCTGCTCCTCCTCCTGCTCCTTCTCCTCCTCCTCCTCTTCCTCCTCCTCCTCTTCCTCCTCCTCTTCCTCTTCCTTCTCCTCCTGCTCCTCCTGCTCCTCCTGCTCTTCCTGCTCCTCCTGCTCCTCCTCCTGCTCCTCCTCCTCCTCCTCCTCTTCCTCCTCCTCCTCCTCTTCAGGTGCATCCTCCTCCTCTTTTTCTCAGCACCCCGCCCCCAGGCACCTCCCCTCACTGGGGAGAAGCTCTGGCATTTTGTCTCCAGAGTCACCAGAATTAAACTATCTGCAAATCACAAAAAACATCCCCTTCTTAGAGCACAAGACAATCTTAGTTAATGTTTGTGAGCAAACTAAAGCAGCTCCATATCACACTCATATCTGTGATTAAAACAAAAGTGTATTCACATAAACATAACTGGTTTTTAAAGAAACCCTCACTGCAGTCTGGTGTGAATTATTCCTTTAACAGTAAAGGATGAATTCAGTGTAGACTGTTACATCCTTCTGGGCTGTTGTCCCATTCACTCCTCTAGTCTGTATGCCCCATGGGGGTCTTTCTGTGTCTGGTTTCCTTGTCACACTCTTCACATTTGTCACAAGGAGCCTCAGCAGGTGCTCAGTAAATCCCTTTCCCAATGACTCGTAGCACTGGAGAGTTTACATTTCTTCTCTCAAAGCATTTCTTCTGCTTCGGTATTGAAGAAGGATGAGTGGTGAACACATGGAATTTCAGCACATGTCCTTCTTTGTTGGGTTATAGGCATGGGTTATCATGTCCAGTCATCATTACATAGTTTAATTCACAAGTGTTTCCTTTATTAATTCAGAGCCCTGAACTTGAAGGTTGTCTAGCAGGAAGTACCCTCCTACAGTACTGGGTACCTCCCTGTGTCGATGTGTCTGGGCTCTTTCTCGAGTGTGAATAGTCTTACCTGTGCTAGGCACTGGACCGTCCCGTGCTTACTGTGGTACAGCTCAAGTGGCAGGAGACGCTGGAGTGTAGCTGCTCCTGACGCAGATCAGAGAACTGGGGTGTCTGTGGTTTTCAGTTTACCTGAGTTACTGAGGAGGATTCGGTGCACTTTGCTGAACATTTTGTATTCTGTGTTAGTTTTGTGGTACACATTCAAACAAAACTTCACCTTTTTGGATATTGCCTCTTTTTGTGAAGAGCATTTGATCGTGTCTATTCTTGTTTAGAATATGAATAATCTAATATTCTATCCTCTCAATAAAAAATGAAAATATACTCAATACTTGTTTCTTTCTTGGAAATATGCTTTAAGTTATTTATATGGGAAATATACAGTTTAGGAGAAATTAATTTATAATCTTAACATATACTCTTATTTTGGAGATTTTTTTCCCTTTCTGATCATATTTAGGGTGAGATTTGAAGAAACTATTGCTTAAAAACTATAATCCTGCTCTGAGTCTGGTGGTACTGGTTTGTAATCCCAGTTACGTAGGAAGTTGAGGCAGGAGGGTCAGAGTGAAATTTAAGGGTGGACTTAGTGAGACTGTCTCTCAAAGTCAAAGTAGAAGGTAGCTAGGCATTGGCTCAGTGGCAGAGCACTGCCCTAGCCTGTGTGAGGCCCTGGGTCTGAGCCTTAGGACCACATAAACATGAAAAATACTTTGAACTTGACTTGCATTTGAATTGTATGGTTTGGTTCAGTTTATTTTGGTGACTTAGTATATTCTTAAAAAAATGACATTATTTTTTCCCCCCTGGTTCTTCTGCAAGCATTTTTCCCTCAAAATTATTTTTAGAGTTTTGATGAGGGAAGCATAGTAGTTAAAGCAGGAAAATTATGGGTCCTAGTGTTATTGCTGACTACAGGGGCTGCCATCAGTTATGTGAGTTTTCTGTTTTCTCTGGTTTTGAGTTTTGAGTCATTACTTAGTGCCTTTCCTATATTACGTTAAGGCTCAGTAGCAGCCTCTCACAGAGTAGAAAGACCCCTGTGATAGGTTTAGTAGCTGCTTATGAATATTCCCACCTAATTATGAGCAGAGATGACAGAGATAAAAACTGCCTTATTTCCAAATTCCCTCTGTTGGTTTATTTAGCACCGCGTGTTGATGTTGTTAAATAAATGAGTCTATTGTGCAATCTGTAAAATGCTCCTGTGAGTGGTTACCAGAAAGGTTTCTGCTGTATGATTAATAGCCTTGCCAGCTAATTATAATTTGCTACGGTTAAGTCCTGGGTTCTAAGCCACTTTTTCATGATGCTTACTTAATGAAGATGCTGGGTATTTATCTAAGAAACACGATTTCTTATAATTGATTATTGGTTGATTAAATTTCCATAAATTTTAATTTTGTTTTGTATTATTAATACAGTCTATATTCACTTTGTATAAAGCCTGTAAATACAACCAAATCTTAATTTTATTTGACAGTAGGAAAAGCCTCTTCAGGAGTTGATCGAAGTCACTGGTCATGTTACAGTTGTCTCTTTGGCTTATCATAGCAAAATGCCACACACTGACTTCTTGTTTAAACAATTGGAGAGGTGACTCTGAGGTAAAGGTGGTGCTTTGGCTGTCTTCCTGGCTTGTGGAGTCCTCCTTCTGTCTGTGTCTTGATCCGTCTTCTGTGTACATCCTATGGGAAGGAGTTTTGGTCTCTTTTCATCTTGCAGGGAGCCAGATCTCAAGGATAAGTGTCCTACTCTTACACAGGGATTCTCATCACCTCCCTCAGGGCTCTGTAAATAGAGCTGTGTTTAGGCTTCTGTTTTAGTGCATGGCTTTTGGGAAGGCAAAATTTATCTCTAACTGAAACCTGATGGCTGTTTCAGGAATGATTTTTTTTTGTTACATTGTCATTTCTACCATAATTTATTGAGCAGGACTAGAGGGATTCGTTGTTTCTCTGTTACCACCATTCAGCAATGCTAGTGACTGTTCAGTCAAGCGGACAGAGGTCAGAAGCTGAGATGATTTGAATGGATCCAGAAAGGGAAGCCTGGGCTGAGTCTCTGTGTCTGCAATTATGTAATTGAGTAAATAAGAATAGGTTGATGGACGCTGGCAAGAGGTGAACTCAGGAATCAATCTATCTATCATCTATCCATCCATCCATCCATCTATCATCTATCTATCTATCTATCTATCTATCTATCTATCTATCTATCTATCTATCTATCACCTGTCTGTCCATCCATCCATCCATCCATCCATCCATCCATCCATCCTTCCATCTGTCCATCTATCCATCTATCATCCATCCATCTATTCTCTCTCTCTCTCTCTCTCTCTCTCTCTCTCATCTTTTTTCCTTCTACCAAATGTGATTTTTTTTTTGCAGTGGTAGTGAGTAAGTGTTGAAAATGAGGTGGAAAAATCATTGTCCAATGTGGAATTAGTTTTTCCCTTTAGACCAGGGTCTTGTCCTCGTGCTCCAAAGCCATGGGAGCCGAGAAGAATGTTGGGCCTGAGCACTGTGGGAAGGAAAGTGTTACTTGACTTTTACGTTACACTTACACTGCTATTCTTTTTGGAGTTGATTTTAGAAAGGCATGTTGTATTTCAAATACCAAATATTTCAGAATGATAAAGTAGTGAGACAGCAGATGGAATGAATAGTGTATCTTAAGAAGCCTGGTATATTTCTGTGCTCTTATTTCATTCATGTTTCCTACGTGGTTCCTGTAGCTGTTTGCTACAGGATGACGTCTGATGCAGACCAATCAAATCAAGGACTGCATTTCCTCACAGTGATTTGGTCCCAGACTAGGCAGTCTTCTTTTTGAAGCAGTCCTGCTTTTCATTTTTCACAGGCCTCTTGGATAGCTCGTGGCCTACTGTGAACCCAGACCTTGTATCAGCCTGTGCTCCTTTACTTTTTAATGCATCTTCTTTCAGCTCTGGCCATTTTAAATGCCATCCTGTACCTATGAATTTCTCCTGTTTATAAAGTCATTTCATTTTATTTCCTGTTCAAAGATACTGGAGTTTATACCATCATGCTAATAAATCAATGTAATATTCTGACATTTAATATTTTTCTATAATTTTGAGTAATGCCAGGTTTTAGGCTAAATCCTTGGAGAACTAATGTTTGCTGTATTTCCATTGGCAGTAATTAAAGAATTTCAGTTTCCAGAAAATTTAATTTTGAGATTTGACTACGAGAGTTAGCTTTTTGTACCGCTTCTCCAATTTCTAAGCTTGTTGGCTAATCCGTGCTGCTGCTGAGTGAAGTGATTTGTTATGTACCCGCTAGTTGAAAAACCAAGTCTGTAGCTTCAAAGGGCCTCTCCCAGGCAGACTTTAGCCCTTCTCCATTGTGCATGTGTTTTGTAGTTCCAATTGGTAGTGTGCAATATTAAATATGTTAGTTTGAGTGCTCATTAATGTCGACTAGGATGTGTCTCTTATCTTGAGGGCTTTGTGTGTGGATACTTCATGTGTATCACTCCTCTCAGACTCCTTCCTGCTTTCCCTTGTTTGTGGTCTCCGTTTTGATTGTTATCGTTCTCATATTCATTCTCATTCTCTCTCTCTCTCTCTCTCTCTCTCTCTCTCTCTCTCTCTCTCTCTCTCTCTCATCCAGATCTGAGACCATGTAGAATCTCTGCTGTCCACATTGCCATCTCAACTGGAGGTTTCAGTCCTGGTCTTGTTCAGGAAACCTTATTGAGATTTGATGGGTGCATTTTTCTTGTCATCACTAGGAGTCATCTAGCTACTATGTAAAGGTTTCATTGCAGACTTATCAACTGAGACTGGATATCCCCGCGGTTCTGTATTCTCTTCAGTTTGATTAGTAGTGGATGTCTGTAATAATCCCCATTTGTTGTATAAAGAAGCTTCTTTGATGAGGAATGAGAGCTACATTTATCTGGGGTTATAAAGGTAAATATTTAGAATAGAGTTAAAAGTTATATTTGTTTAAAATAATGGTAGAGGTAGATTTTCCTCACAGGTCTCTGACTTCTCAGGCCGTGGATGTTGACTAGGTTTCCAGTACTAGGGCACAAATTCTCTCTTGTAGGGAAAGCTTGAAGTACAACGGGACAGAGGCTGGTTATCCATCCTCAAGATAAAAGTCTTACTGTTGTATCATTGGAGATACTTTGCCAGTCTAGTCATTTGTGCTTCTGACGCTCTTGAGCTGGGTAGGGCTACCAGTTGCTCCTCTCCCTCAGTAGTTTGCTTTAGTACCTTACAATACATTGAGGGACTTCTCAGAGAGCAGTCTTCCAGATCAGTTCCAGATTGGTTCCTCCAAGTCACGTGTCCAAGAGTGTGCAGTTTGGTCTTACTTTGAAGTTTAGTAAGGGACTAAGGGTGATTTTCGGGAGACTGTCGTGTTCTCCAAGCAACAACTTGAGGGGAGGTTTCCCATGTAATGTATTACTGTTTTTTGTTGTTGTTGTTGTTTTTTGCATGGTACTTGTGTGACACACCATCACCAACATGACATAACTCCATTAAAAAAAGTATGCGTGTGCACACGCATGCATGTGCACACACACACACACATCTCAGCAGTCTCATTATAGATTTTTATACATCTCACTTTTCACTTATTTGCCTTTGTGAGTTTGTTGGAGTCCATGATATCATGTTAGTGCCAATGTATTATCATTCATATAGAAGATTTTAGGTAAAGATGCAGCATTCTTGGAGGAAGTCTTGAAGATCTAAATCCATTACAAGGATAACATTGTATGTGCTTAAACTACCAAGTAGAAACGAAAGGCTTGGCTGACTAGGCCACCCTTTCCAGTAATTAGATCTAATCTCTCTTTTCTCTCTCCCACTGCATAGTGTCAGTAATAGTCTGATGCTCAGGGAAGCTTTCAGATGCTTTGCTTGAGGCAGTAAAAGGCTTTGTGAAGTCAAAAACCAAAAGGTATTATGTATAGATTTAGATTGTGGTTTTAATATAGAACACTGCAGGGTGGATGTAAGCAGTCTCTTAGTTTGTCCATTAGTAAATTAATGACTTAGTGTGAGTCCTTTCCAACTGAGGTATATCTAGAATTAGTAGTTATATTATGTAGAATAACTTTTATTGCATAATACTTTAAGAGCATTCTCAGTTTAAATATTCTGGCACTGCGTAGATGAGAAGAAGAAAGTTCAAGTCTTGCTTCCTCTCATCAGTAGATAGTTGCCATGTAGTGTGGCACTCAGCTTTCCAGCCCTATTTTGGCAAGAAGGAGTAGTTACAGTTATTTTGGTCATGGAATCTTCTTTTTACATTATGAAATGGTTTTAGCCTTTTTTTTTTTCTTAACAGTTCTTGACATTGAGAACATCCATCTTGTAGTTTGGCTTTTGGGCTCCACCCCTGATGTCTTCTTGGTTTCACTTCCTGTCTCTGAAAGGTCACTTTGCTGCTTTATTCTGAGGCTTTATTTTTGTGTCCACTACACCTTAAACTCTTTATTGTCTTGGTCCGTCTTACTGGAGTCTCTTCTCTTTTGAGACCCTCAGCTGCCTCCATTTCTGAGCCACCATCTGCATCTTCATCCACCTCCCTGGAGCTCTCTATCCCTCTATGCCCTTTCTTTATGCCCTTTCTATGCCGCTTCTGAGTCTCATTGGCTCAAGATCGTCAGTTTCCAGTGTGAGGCTGACTCCTCCTTCCCCAGGCTTTGTTGCTTCTGGGTTTCCATACTTTAGTAAAGTTAGAAACTCACCCACCAGTACTGACTCCTCTGTCCACCTTCCTATGAGGTTGGAGGAACGATCAGATCTGAAATGCGGAAGTGTGAGCTCATCCGTACCCTTGGTTTGCTTGCCGCTGTGTAGTTCCTTGACTTCTAGCTTCCAATATGTGCTCATCTCTGAATGGAGATAATCTTTTTAAAACAGCACCCCCCACTCTTGTCCACAGACTGAGGATAAAGATGTCAGCCCAGCTCTGTGTCCCTCCTTAGAGCTGCAGTGGAAATGCTCCTTTTTTCTGGATAGGAGTTGGTCATGTTTTCTTGTCTCCTGTCTTGCGAATCTTTTTCCATATATTTACAGGAATTTTTTTCATATTTATATTAAACATTTAATTACAAACAAGTCAGAGGACACATTTGACATAAGACATCCAGCTAATTAATACAGACGATTACTTTGCTGATTGAGTTTCATCAACTAAACATACAGATTTTAGGGATTAGAATTATACAATAATTTATTTATTTATTTTACATTTTTGCTACTATCTTCCAAAGCTTTGTTTCTGTTTATTGTTTAAAGCTACTTATGCAGTATAATATTTTCTATTCTTTGTTTTTCTTATCTCCTTTTTTTAATTGCAGTTTTTATTTACATTTTAAATATCATCCCACTTCCTGGTTTCCCCTTCAAAAACCTGCTATCCCATCCTCCCACCCCCGCTTCTATGAGGGTGCTCCCTCACCCCCCCACCCACTCCCTCCCACCTCCCTGCCCTGACATTTCTATACACTGAGGCATCGAGCCTACAAGAATATTTGTAAATGGGATCTTAGGAAGTAAGGCAGCTTTTATTCATTTCTTTTGTCGAAGATGGATTCCACAGCCCAGCTGAAGGTGAGGCACTTCGATGTTTATTCAATGATAACCACACAAGACAGGCCCACAGACTGCATAGAAAGTACTTGGAGTCTGAGCTCATTCCAGGAGTTTTAACTTGAACTTTGTTTCTCTAGTCCCTGTGACATTTTCTGTATCTATGTTGTTTAAATAATGGATTGCTTACTGTGCAAACATGGGAACCTGTGTTCTGATCCTCAGTACTACCCATGTCAAAAGCTGGGCCTGGTGGGCTCCACCTGCCATTCTATTCAGTGAGGGAATCTTCCTCAAAGTGTAGAGAGTAGTAGAGGAAGATAACTGACATCGGCTTCTAACACACACACACACACATACACACACACACACACACACACACACACACACACAAAAGCACATTTACTATGTTTATAGAGTTGCGCAGCCATCAGCACACGTCTAGAATACCTTTGCATCCAGAAAGAGAAGCACAACCTTTCACGGTCTCTTCTCCGCTTACCTTTCACCAGCTCCATCCATACCGATTGTTGACTGTGCATGGAAAATCCTGGAATATATAAACATATTCCTTTGTGACTGTCTTCCTTTGTGTATTAGTAGAATGTTGCTTTCAGTGTTGCCCACTTTGTGTCGTGTTGTGTTTGCCTTGCTTCTGTTGCCGTATCAGTCAATTGCTTGGATAGACCTATTGTACCCATCCATTTGCCACTGGATGGACTTTGGCGTCTCTTTTGGGACTGTCGTAAATATGCTGCCTTGAGCATTCCTGTATGCCTTTCTCATGGGGTTCATTTGTCTGTCCTATTCAGTAGAATTATGGGTTATATGGTAGCGTTCTTTCTGACCCCTTCTGCTGCTGTGATAGTTTTCCAAAGCTGAAGTGTGTATCACGTCCCTTTGCTCCAGCAGTCTCCTGGGGTTTCAGTGTCTGCACATGTACACTAGCAGTTGTCTCTTCCCTCAGCGAAGCTAATTTTTCCTTTCTATTGGATGTTTTACCTAGCTTCCTTTTGCCTATAATAAAGAGCGTGTGGAAAGGCAGCTGAGTTTGTTGGGCAGCCTATCATGGGAATTCTCAACATATTACAGAATCTTTTTTTTTTTTTATCAAAGGCAGAAAGATATTTCTTTCCCATTCTGCTTGAAATGTCTGAATATTGAAGTTGGGTGAGGTCAGCATCTTTGAAAAATAGTTGCATGGGTTGAGGTACCTTCTCAATTATGTGATTTGATGTTACTCCTCCTGCCTATAACCTTTCAGTCTACCTGATTTGTGGGACGTATGGCACTGTGTGTTTCTAGCCTTTGTGACTATGAATGTATTCATTCTACCACCTCCATTTCTAAATTCAAGGAGCTCTGTTCTGAGTTGTTTTTGAAATTTTAAAGTGACTGTTGTAAATTGTCTCATGTGTCAAGCTAAGGGACCAGCATGTGTGTTGTGGTTGGAAGTTTAACTAGCCAACACTCCTGTAGTGCTGTTTTTCAAATATAATGGAGTGCACTGAGTATTTTATAACGTCTTTGACGTTTGTAGCTTAATCCCTGAAATAGCACTCAACGGCAATAAACTTTAAAGCAAATTAAAATTAAATTTACTTTCTCTTTATTTGTTGAGGTTATTATAATGCTACTATTCTCTTTTGTCCCTTAGACTGTTAGGATCTGGACCTTTGTTTTGCTTTTTACTAAGTAGATATAAATATGTTTTTAAATTTTAGACCAAGTTGCAGTGGCTGTGTGAGGAACTGAAGGAGAGAGAGAGCAGAGAGAAGACCTTGCGGCGGCAGCTGGCGGCCAGTAGACAGGAGCTCAGGGAGCTGACGCAGCACAAGGAGTCTGAGCTCCTGTGTCTGTTTGAGCACATTGAGAGGCAGGAACAGCTTCTGGAGGAGTTCCACCAGGAGAAGAGAGGTGGGTCCATCCTGTTCCCTCTCCTCTTCCTCTGCCTTCCTGAGACAGTGGGGTTGGAGTAATCCTACTGGGACCTCTTCACTTAGGACTTTTTCTGTATTGTTTGCTTTCCTTGTCTCTTCTCCCCTGTCTCCATTGCTCAGACTAACAGAGATAACTGTTGAGTCCTGAGCAGCTTCTCTTGGCCACAAAGTCCCCTTGGGCTTTTGATATATGTCTGTGGGATGTGTGTCAGTATTGGTCTGGTAAGACGTTCTCTTCTCCTGTGATAAAAAAACTGAAGTAAAATATCTATTTGTTGAACAAGTACTTGTTTTGTATTAGAGAATCTCTCCATGATGGTAAGAGTATCCAATGTATAAAGCAAAGGAAACAGTGTAACTCAGCTGTTCCACTGGCTGCGGTGGCAGGAAATGGACACAGTAAGTACGTGCATGGATATTAGGAGGTGGAAGCTCCCTGCTGAAAGTGACAGCCTAACAAAGGCATGGTTTGGAAGAATGATAGCAGCATCAAATGTCACAGCAATGACTTAGAAAAGTACATATGTACTAGCTCCATCATAACCGGCAACAGGACATGATGCCCAAGAGCCTGTGAGGTCAGGTTCTGCTGTCCTTGAGCCACCATCTTATTTACTGCCTTATTGATGAAATTTACTAAGAATCCCAGACAGCTTATTCTAGTGTCCTCTTAAGAAAGCCTGAAACTTAACACAGGCCAGTCCTTGTTCAGATATGCAGGAGAAGGTGACGTGCTCAAGGGGAAATCATGTCCTAATGGTGCTACTGTGGAAAACTGCACATCCAGGCCACGTTCAGAGAACAGTTTGGTCCAGGCCAGTTGAGTATTGCTAGCTATGACTGCTGGAGGTGTCAAAGGATGCCTTTTTACTTTTTAGCGACAGTACAATAACACTTGGTGATGGAAGCTGGAGATCAAAGCTGTATGAATTGTCTGTACTTTACGTGGTACCCCCTACTTAACACAGATTACAGCTCAGCTTTAATGTCAGTAAATAGTATCTGTCCCTGTGATCATTTTTTTTGAATTAGGATTAATGTGTATACAAGTACAAAAATGTAAGTATTTGTACACACGGCTTTAAAAGGAAAGCCATTGCTAGGGTATGAAAAAGGGAAGTATCTCGTAGTCTATGAGAAAGTAAGACTTTTGCAAGAGAGACAATCTTTCAGTTTGTTTTTAGTTATTGCATGTTAATTAAGCATCCTAGTGGCAGATACTAGAGGAAATAAACACCATCTACCTTTCTGTGTTTGTATGCCTCTCTCTCTCTCTCTCTCTCTCTCTCTCTCTCTCTCTCTCTGTGTGTGTGTGTGTGTGTGTGTGTGTGTGTGTGTGTGTGTGTGTTCAGCTCAATGAGAGTTTTATCTTAGCCATAGTGGATGCACTGGGGACAAGCATCTAAATAGTCATTACCCAAATGACTCACCTTTCTGGTCTCAGTGAATATCCAGCAGATACAGTTAAGAAATCTATTGGGTGGATAATGTCCCCACTGGTCTGTGGATTCATGGAAACATGGAGGTTTCAGGAAGGAGGTTTATAAGTGTTCGCTTCCTGCTGTACTTCAGTGCCTGAAGCACAGTAGAGTAGGCCTGTGAACTATTTTGAGTCAAAAGATGGACAAGTAAATGAGTGAAAACATTATTAGAGCTGGTATAATATCAGTGTTTAGTGAAAGAAAAATCATAATTATAAAAGAAGCATAATTGTCATATTCTAGATTTTCAAAGAGATGGTATCTAGTTATTGACCCAATTTTCTTTCCATTTGAAATTCCTTGAGTGTACTGCTAAACAGTACGCACACGGAGGATGCATCAGGCTGATTAGGTAATTCGAATGGCATGGTGACTCTCTGGAATAGGTGCAATGCCTGCCTTTCCTGGTATTTCAGTTTTCTCTTCTGTCGTACAGCAGTGTTAGTCATGTGGTTGACGTTTTCTCTTCTTTGTGGCAGTATTCTCTAAGAGAGTCCTGACTTTTTAGGGTCACTATACTATTGATAGTTCTAATTCTACACTATTTTGTTTTACGAGTTGAGTTATCTTCCTGGTATAACATGAAACGTTTCAAAATACATAAATGCTCATGGATTGGCAGGATTAATATAGTAAAAATGGCCATTTTACCAAAAGCAATCTACAGATTCAATGCAATCCCCATCAAAATACCAATCCAATTCTTCAAAGAGTTAGACAGAACAATTTGCAAATTCATCTGGAATAACAAAAAACCCAGGATAGCTAAAGCTATCCTCAACAATAAAAGGACTTCAGGGGGAATCACTATCCCTGAACTCAAGCAGTATTACAGAGCAATAGTGATAAAAACTGCATGGTATTGGTACAGAGACAGACAGATAGACCAATGGAATAGAATTGAAGACCCAGAAATGAACCCACACACCTATGGTCACTTGATTTTTGACAAAGGAGCCAAAACCATCCAATGGAAAAAAGATAGCATTTTCAGCAAATGGTGCTGGTTCAACTGGAGGTCAACATGTAGAAGAATGCAGATCGATCCATGCTTATCACCCTGTACAAAGCTTAAGTCCAAGTGGATCAAGGACCTCCACATCAAACCAGACACACTCAAACTAATAGAAGAAAAACTAGGGAAGCATCTGGAACACATGGGCACTGGAAAAAATTTCCTAAACAAAACACCAAGGGCTTACGCTCTAAGATCAAGAATCGACAAATGGGATCTCATAAAACTGCAAAGCTTCTGTAAGGCAAAGTACACTGTGGTTAGGACAAAACGGCAACCAACAGATTGGGAAAAGATCTTTACCAATCCTACAACAGATAGAGGCCTTATATCCAAAATATACAAAGAACTCAAGAAGTTAGACCGCAGGGAAACAAATAACCCTATTAAAAAACGGGGTTCAGAGCTAAACAAAGAATTCACAGCTGAGGAATGCCGAATGGCTGAAAAACACCTAAAGAAATGTTCAACATCTTTAGTCATAAGGGAAATGCAAATCAAAACAACCCTGAGATTTCACCTCACACCAGTGAGAATGGCTAAGATCAAAAACTCAGGGGACAACAGATGCTGGCGAGGATGTGGAGAAAGAGGAACACTCCTCCATTGTTGGTGGGATTGCAAACTGGTACAACCATTCTGGAAATCAGTCTGGAGGATCCTCAGAAAATTGGACATTGAACTGCCTGAGGATCCAGCTATACCTCTCTTGGGCATATACCCAAAAGATGCCCCAACATATAAAAAAGACACGTGCTCCACTATGTTCATCGCAGCCTTATTTATAATAGCCAGAAGCTGGAAAGAACCCAGATGCCCTTCAACAGAGGAATGGATACAGAAAATGTGGTACATCTACACAATGGAATATTACTCAGCTATCAAAAACAACGACTTTATGAAATTCGTAGGCAAATGGTTGGAACTGGAAAACATCATCCTGAGTGAGCTAACCCAATCACAGAAAGACATACATGGTATGCACTCATTGATAAGTGGCTATTAGCCCAAATACTTGAATTACCCTAGATGCCTAGAACAAATGAAACTCAAGACGGATGATCAAAATGTGAATGCTTCACTCCTTCTTTAAAAGGGGAACAAGAATACCCTTGGCAGGGAAGAGAGAGGCAAAGATTAAAACAGAGACTGAAGGAACACCCATTCAGAGCCTGCCCCACATGTGGCCCATACATATACAGCCACCCAATTAGACAAGATGGATGAAGCAAAGAAGTGCAGACCGACAGGAGCCGGATGTAGATCGCTCCTGAGAGACACAGCCAGAATACAGCAAATACAGAGGCGAATACCAGCAGCAAACCACTGAACTGAGAATAGGACCCCTGTTGAAGGAATCAGAGAAAGAACTGGAATATCTTGAAGGGGCTCGAGACCCCAAAAGTACAACAATGCCAAGCAACCAGAGCTTCCAGGGACTAAGCCACTACCTAAAGACTATACATGGACTGACCCTGGACTCTGACCCCATAGGTAGCAATGAATATCCTAGTAAGAGCACCAGTGGAAGGGGAAGCCCTGGGTCCTGCTAAGACTGAACCCCCAGTGAACTAGACTGGTGGGGGGAGGGCGGCAATGGGGGTAGGGTTGGGAGGGGAACACCCATAAGGAAGGGGAGAGGGGAGGGGGATGTTTGCCCGGATACCGGGAAAGGGAATAATACTCGAAATGTATATAAGAAATACTCAAGTTAATGAAAAAAAAATAAAATGTAAAAAAAAAAAAGAAAAAAAATACATAAATGCTAGAAGTGCAAACAATTTTAAAACTGTATAGCTGTTTTAAATGATCTTGGTTCCTAAAAGCCAAATGGTGTTAGACTGTTATATTTGTAAATTTGAAAGCATAGAAACACTTCAGTGTAAATATAAATGACTGGAAGACGTCCTGAATATAAAGGTTAAAAGGTAACCGGAAGTAAGATAAGGGTGGGTAGGATCAAAGTAAAGGCAGGGAAACGGTTCTTGGAAAATCAGTGGTAAAGGAGTTAGGAACTTTTTCCCATGATCCTTTTAGCCCTTTGCACATGCTGTTCTTTAAGGCCGGCGGACTAATGATGATCATCTGAACAGTGGGTTTTAAAATTTTTTTTATTGGTTATTTTATTTATTTACATTTCAAATGTTATTCATTTCCTGGTTTCCCATCCATAAATCCCCTATCCCATTCCCCCTCCACCTGCTTCTATGCGGGTGCTCCCCCACCCACCCACCCACTTCTACTTCACCTCCCTGGCATTCCCCAACACTGGGACATCGAGCCTTCACAGGACCTCTGCTACGTAGACATCTGAAACCATGCAAACCCCTTCAGCTCCTTCAGTCTTTTCAGTAACTCCTCCATTGGGGACCCTGTTCTCAGTCCAATGGTTGGCTGCCATTATCCACATCTGTATTTGTCAGGCTCTGGCAGAACCTCTCTGGAGACAGCTATATCAGACTCCTGTCAACAAGTACTTCTTGGCATCTGGAATAGTGTCTGGGTTTGGTGTCTGTATATGGGATGGATCACCAGGTGTTTTTTTGTTTTTGTTTTTGTTTTTGTTTTTGTTTTGTTTTGTTTTGTTGTTTTGACCATTAGTTTGTCAGGATTTGTGACTTGAACTAAGTGATCTTGACTTTGTGTAAGCTCAAAGAAAGAATTAATGTGTACTCCCCTGTACAGGTAGTGGAGAATAGCAGAATGATCTTTTGTAGACAATCATAGAAGGAATGGTCACTGGATTTTCTTTCAGGACAACACACACACACACACACACACACACACACACACACACACACCTTTACCCTTTGATTTCTGGAGGAATGTCTCACTATGTAGCCATGTATAGCCTGGAACTCTGACCAGCCTGGCCTCAAACCTGTCTCATTCTTAATTAATGTGTCTAGAATCCAGCTCGCTAAGTGTTTGGCATTTATGCTTAGCTCAAGAGTGAGTTACACTAGAGAGACAATGCATGTTTATTTTCATGGTTTTAGGGCTGATCCGTTTAAAGCATTGCTTTACAAAGCACTCAGTTTGCAGAGGTTCATGTCTACCTAACTTTGTATGTAAATGGTGAGTTCAGGTTTGGGTGATTTTTTTTGTTTGTTTGTTTGTTTGTTTGATTTTCAGATCTTTGTTTCTCTCTCCCTTCTCTTTGGAGCTGAGTCCTGTGTGGGATTTCCCTGGGCTGTTTCTGAAATTGATGTTGGATAACTGAGTAGGAGATAATTTCCTGGAATTCAGTTTTGGGACAGAGACTAAGGAAGGGCCACCAGCTGTAGGCATCTTCTTTATCACAGAGTGGCATTTGATTTGTACATCAGCAATTGGCTGTCCAGCCACAATCACCCATTTTTGTTATTTGCCAAATTATGTCATTTTTTCCAAATTGTATTAAAGAAAAATGTATTATGTGACACTTATAGAAGTACTAGTCATTGTTGCTTAGTCCAAAGATAAAGGAAAAAGTATTTTTTATTCCATTATGGAATATAATGTTTAAAGAATGAAATAATTTAAAAGGTACCTTTTAATATCAAATTACTCATTTGTTTAGATTCTGGTTAATTAACATGTATTACTTTTCTTTTTCGATTAATAACTTGTTTAAACATTCAGTGATGCTGATCATTAATTAGTAACAGTGAAAAATTATTTCAAATAGTGAATTGAGAATATTTTAAAACTAGTGATTAAACTCTAATAATAGGAGTTTTGACTATTGTAGATTAAATTCTGATGAACATACTTTATAAAACAGGATTGCTTAAGCTATATCATAAAGTTTAAAAATTGAACTAAATATTTGAAAATACAGGGTGGTGATACTATATGTAAAAATTATGTTGCCTTTTAATTATGAAATTTCAGTTGGAATTGTCTCTTAAATTGTTAATTGACACTTTCTGAGAGCATTTTAAATCTTCTTATACTTATGACACGAAGGCTTCTTTGTTGTCTTGCTTTGTTTATTGAAGCCTTTAAAGCAGCAGTTCTCACCTGTGAGTTGTAACTCCTGTGTGGGTCACATGTCAGATAACTCTGCATGTCAGGTGTTTACGATATGTAGCTAATCTTTGCTGCTTTGTGGAGTCTTTTTCTATTCTTTATCCTTCCGGGTTTTACTTCCTAAGACTAGATAGGAGAGAAGGCAACAGAGAGAGAGGGGTGGGGAAGGGGAGGAGGGAGAGAGAGAGAGACAGAGAGAGAGAGAGAGAGAGAGAGAGAGAGAGACAGAGAGACACACAGAGATCCCTGAACCTAATGACCATGGCTACTACCAAACTGAAATCAACCTCTCTAAATGATTAGCACCACCCACTGTGCCTCTTGGGAACCTAGCATTTACCCTCTGAGAAGTTCCCAGACTTCCAAATGTCACACAATTGACAAAATGATCTGTGGCTGGCAAAACCATACTTCTGCTAGAGCACAAGGTAAACTATAGCCAGCTGTTGCAGACAGAACCAGTCCTGCCTTCTTACCCTGAGATGAAAATGAAAGCATATTCTTAGATTTCTGTTTTTTAAAGAAACCAAAATTCTAGAATTCTTAAAAATGTTACTATAACATTATAATTCATAACACTAGCAAAATTAAGTATGGTGCAACAAAATAATTTTATGGTTGGGGTCATCACAACATGAGGACCTATATTAGATGTCCTCAGCATTAGGGTGTTTGAGAACCACTGCTTTAATGTGTTATGATGCCCATTCTTGTCCGGAGTGACAATCTGCTTTGCGTAACTGTTGATTCCAATGCTAATTGGGTCCAGAATCATCCTGAGTCACACAAATTAATACTTCATTGCTTGGTGGTAAAGGATGGCATCAGGGCTCCTGGACTGGAATTCCAGGAACTTATGTGCTGTCCATTGTTGGTGCTTCCACTTGACCTCTAGTTTGTAGAAGAGCAGGAGGCACTGTTAACTATTTTTTTCCAAAAATTTTTTTTATTAGATATATTTCTTTACTTACATTTCAAATGTTATTCCCCTTCCCGGTTTCCTGTCCATAAGCCCCCTCATCCCCTCCCCCTCCCCCATACGGGTATTCCCCCCATCCATCCCCCTTACCTCCCCCCCCACATTCTCCTGCACTGGGGGTCCAACGTTGGCAGGACCAAGGGTTTCCCCTTCCACTGGTGCTCCAAAAAGGCTGTTCTGTACTACATATGCAGTTGATGCAGCTGGAGCCCTGGGTCAGTCCATGTATAGTCTTTGGATAGTGGTTTAGTCCCTGCAAGCTCTGGTTGTTTGGCATTGTTGTTCTTTGGGGTTGCAAGCTCCTTCAACTCCTTCAGTACTTCCTCTAATTCCCCCCAAGGGGGTCCTGTTCTCAGTTCAGTAGTTTGCTGCTAGCATTGACCTCTGTATTGGACATACTTTGGATGTGTCTCTCAGGAGAGATCTATATCCAGTCCCTTTCAGCATGCATTTTCTAGCTTCATCAATCTTACCTAGTTTTGGTGGCTGTATATATATGGGCCACATGTGTGTCAGGCTCTGTCATGGCCATTCCTTCAGTCGTTGCTCTAAACTTTGCTTCCATATCCCCTCCTATGGATGTTTTTCCCCCTTTTAAGGAGGAGTGGGAGCACCCACATTTTGGTCATCCTTCTTCTTGAGCTTCCTGTGGTCTGTGGATTGCATTGTGGGTATTAGCTTTTGGGCTAATATCCACTTATCAATGAGTGCATACCA
Organism: Rattus norvegicus; assembly: GCF_021556685.1. NCBI lineage: Eukaryota > Metazoa > Chordata > Mammalia > Rodentia > Muridae > Rattus > Rattus norvegicus. The sequence goes on along the minus strand of NC_141539.1, from coordinate 116,231,201 downwards.
TGTGTGTTTTTCTGTGATTGTCTTACCTCACTCAGGATGATATTTTCTAGTTCATTCCATTTGCTTATGCATTTCCTGAAGTCATTGTTTTTGATAGCTGAGTAATATTCCATTGTGTAGATGTACCACATTTTTTAAATCCATTCCTCTGTTGAAGGGCATCTGGGTTCTTTCCAGCTTCTGGCTATTATAAATAAGGCTGCTATGAACATAGTGGAGCATGTGTCTTTGTTGTATGTTGGTACATCTTTTGGGTATATGCCCAGGAGCGGTATAGCTGGGTCCTCAGGTAGCGGAATGTCCAATTTTCTGAGGAACCTCCAGACTGATTTCCAGAATGGTTGTACCATTCTGCAACCCCACCAACAATGGAGGAGTGTTCCTCTTTCTCCACATCCTTGCCAGCATCTGCTGTCAACCTGAGTTTTTTATCCTAGCCATTCTGATTAGTGTGAGGTGGAATCTCAGGGTTGTTTTGATTTGCATTTCCTTGATGACTAAGGATGTAGAACATTTCTTTAGGTGCTTTTCGGACATTTGATAATCCTCAGCTGAGAATGTATGTTTAGCTCTGTAACCCATTTTTTAATAGGGTTATTTGGCTCTCTGGAGTCTAACTTCTTGAGTTCTTTATATATTTTGGATATTAGCCCTTTATCAGATGTAGGGTTGGTAAAGATCTTTTCCCAATCTGTTAGGTGTCGTTTTGTACAAATGACAGTATCTTTTGCCTTACAGAGGCTTTGCAGTTTTATGAGGTCCCATTTGTCGGTTCTTGATCTTATAGCATAAGCCATTGGTGTTTTGTTCAGGAAATTTTCCCCAGTGCACAAGTGTTGGAGACTCTTCCCCACTTTTTCTTCTATTAGTTTGAGTATATCTGGTTTGATGTGGAGGTCCTTGATCCACTTGGACTTAAGCTTTGTACAGGGTGATAAGACTGGATCGATCTGCATTTTTCTACATGCTGACCTCCAGTTGAACCAGCACCAGTTATTGAAAATGTTATCTTTCTTCCATTGGATAGTCTTAGCTCCTTTGTCAAAGATTAGGTGACCATAGGTATGTGGGTTCATTTCTGGGTCTTCAATTCTGTTCCACTGATCTATCTGCCTGTCTCTTTACCAATACCATACATGTTTTATGACTTTTGCTCTATAACACTGCTTGAAGTCAGGGATGGTGATTCCCCCAGAAGTTTATTGTTGAGTATAGTTTTTGCTATCCTGGGTTTTTTAATGTTCTAAATGAATTTTCAAATTGCTCTTTCTTTCTCTATAAAGAATTGAGTAGGAATTTTGATGGGGATTGCATTGAATCTGTAGATTGCTTTTTGGCAAAATGGCCATCTTTACTATATTAATCCTGCCAATCCATGAACATGGGAGATATTTCCATCTTCTGAGATCTCTTCCTCAATTTCTTTTTTCAGAGACTTGAAGTTCTTATCATACAGATCTTTCACTTGCTTGGTTAAAGTCACACCAAGATATTTTATATTATTTGGGACTGTTGTGAAGGGTCACTGTTAACTATTGAGCCATCACCCCAGTCACTGGGTTAGCAATTTTGACTCTGTTTTTGGAAACCACAGTAAGCCAACAATAGAATCTTTTCCTGATATTTTGTTGGGAGAAGAATTTTCTTTTATTTTAATTTTACTTTTTATTGTATGTGTGTGTGTGTGTGTGTGTGTGTGTGTGTGTGTGTGAATTTCACATCATTCTTGCCAGTCTCGTTCATCTCACCCTCCTCTCATAACCAAGGGGGACCCTCTACCTTCCCAACCTCATATTGTGGAAGCTGTAGTGTGTCATAGTGTGTCCCAAAAAATACTCCGTTTTCCACATTTATTTGAAATGTACATTGCAATAAGTCATTGGCCTGGTAGGAGACCTCTGCCTTCTGCTACACTATCAATAATGGAACCTCACTGGGACTCCTCTAATATATTCTGTTGTTATGCAGTGACATGGAGATCTTGTAGTTTTGCATCTCTAGGACCTGCCTCTTCATGTACCCCAGCAGTTCATCAATGTGGTAGATGTTGGGGTGAGCCAATTCAAAGCTCTGGATCTGGGCTTGAGAGGTATCTGAGCTCTGGACAGCCTACCAGCTCCCCTACACCCACCCTACCTGTGTAAGTTCTCCTACTCTGCCCCAGCTGGCCCATCCAATGCTACAGTTCTCCAGCTCTCATGCTCTCTTCAAGAGTTCTCCGAGAGTTTGATATACATTTTCTCCTGAAATCAGATTAGCATTTCATCCCACCAACCTTGGGTGATTACCGATTGATTCAGCTCTCCTTTTTCTTTTTCTCTGTAATGTTGATCTAGAACTAGGAATGTGTACTCTACTTTTAGGTATTAATTAATTTCTACTTATGTCATGCGTTGGGACATGTTTCTACCTTTAGTTCTGTGCAAGTGATACATACAGTGTCTTCACAGTGACCATTCCCTCTACGTTTTCTTGAGATGGCCACTGTGGGGTGAAGAAAACTGACACAGAGAGCTTGATATAGGATACACATTTTCATATAAATTGTCTCATTTAATCTTTCAAACAATGGTGAGGTTCTTCATCTAATTTGTGGTTGAAGCAGCCAAGACTCGGAGACAAGAGCAGGCAGGTAACCTCCAAGACTAGACCTGGTTACAGTAGCAGAGAGCTGAGTGAAACTGAAGTTTGTGTTCATACTTGTATGTAGTGAAGCAAACTAAACCAGCCTTCGGCTTTATTAGCTTTTGAATTAGAATCAGCTGGCCCTCAGATCTGTTCCGTGGAGATATAAAGAGACTAACTCTTTCTTTAACATCTCATAATACCTGCCAAAAACCTGTAGTCTTTTGGCTGTCATTGAAATCAGGAGAAATGCTTGCCCAGAAAACATAATTCTTTTTCTATTTGACATTCATTTCCTTTCATATTATTTAGTGTGTGCTAATTTTGAATAGCTTACCCGATCATCAAGGCTTAATTAATAAAACAAATTCAAATTTTATGGTATATAAAATTTTGCCCCAAACCAGAAGCCATCTGAACCTTATTTCTGTGGTACCTATTTTTGGACCGTGGAAGTGAGGACTGCTTTCCAGTATCTCACCCAAAGCCATGTCTTTCTGTTGTGCCTTTAAAATGCAGAATAATTAGTCAGACATGTGAGACGTGTTCCTTTAGTCTCAGCATTTTGGAGGTAGAGGTAGAGGCTGTGTGAGGATCTGTGAGTTCGAGTCCAGCCTGTTGTGTACAGTGGATTCCAGATCAGCCAGGGCTATGTAGTAAGCTCTGTTTTGGTTGGGTGAGTGGTAAATAAATAAAACTGCTTAAAGTACAATATGAAGAGAAAATGGTTGCTGTACCCTGTGAGATACTCCCTAAATTCACCAATATTAATACTAAATCTCTTTATCGTAATGTTTACAAAGAGAGGCAGACCCAATTTTATTGGAATGTTTCAAGCTTACATTATCTGTGTTGAGTTTTTTAAAAAACAAGCCTCCCTCCCCCATGCAAAGTTCCTTCTCTTGTCTTCATGCAGTGCTATAAATACCCTAGAGATGACCCAGTGCAGAAGCAAGGACACTAGCGACAATGACAAGCTTCTCTGCTTCCTGTTAATAAAATATTTAACTTCTGTTGTCTTGGCTGCCACAGAAATGGCCGACTAACTCTTTAATATTGCAAGGGAGGGAAGAAAGCACGTTTTGGGGGGAGTTTGGTGATTGGGAAGGAAAAGTGAAGGGGTTGCTAGTTGTGTACAAAAAGGATCTTCCTGAAACTTAGGCATTGTTTATGGATATTACTTCATACAACTCTGTACCCTTTTAATGATTGCCATTGACAGACTAGACTCTGTGACATGGTGAGAGTGTTTATGGGGGAGAAGGATGTAGGCCTTTGTAGGTTTCCTTTGAGTACCTTGTGTTTTGTGAAAGATTTGTACATGTAAGAGATATCACTGTTTGATTATTCCATGCAAATTGAGTAAATGTAAGCACCATTTCAGATTTCTATATTTTTGTGTTGTCTATTTATTTTCTCCAAAATGCTTTTTTCTTATATTTTTAGCCTGTGAATTTCAGTGTTCTCTAATCTGTGTGAACTCCTGCACCAAATTATAACATATCTTAGTTCTTGGAATTGGCTGTTGTTATTACTTGTGCATTTAATTTTTACTGGCTGTGGATCTTCCCTAGTCGCCTGAAATTGAGGGAACTTGTGCTATGGAATAGTAGATAATAAAGAATAAATTTTCTGTAGTCCAAAGTTAGAGGAAGATAAGAGTGAGCTAGAGTAAACCCAGACTTAAGAAATGACCTCCAGTGACTCACGGGAAATACATATATGCAGACAGACCAACAGATAAGCAATAACACAATTGCTTGTAATACAGGCTACTTGAGATAGAATTTAAGAAGCAGCAACAACTTGGTTTTTCCTCAGGGTGACATAAAGATAAAATGAAAGAAGGCGATCGAACAAGGGAGGGGCTAGAGTATAAAGTTAGGAGATGAATTTTTGTGGAAATCCGTAACAAAAAAAACCCCAACCAACCAACCAACCAACCAAACAAACAAACAAACAAACACCCACAACCATGAGGCTACTTCACATTGTGTTTTTTGCTTGTAATACTAAAATAAAGCAATTTTATGTTTTCTTATTGAAGTGTTAGCAAGCATCTGAGCTCTCTGTTGACCTACTAAGTAAGCACTAGAAATCAGCAGTGAAGTCCCCACTGGGAAACCAAATGCATAATTTGCCATTTAATCTAATTTAATTTTTTCATATATGTCCTTATTTTTATTGTGAACATAAAATTATTTAAAAGGTTTCCTTAGCTTAATTTTAGGTATTTTTTCCCCATGGAGTCTAAATTACACAGATAAAAATCGCTCTGTTTTGTTTGTTCTTTGAATTTGTTACCAGTAATTAGAGTTGATGACAAAGAAATCAATTTACCTAAGTTCTTTTTATTACCGTGCATGTTATTAATGATTAATTATGGTTATATTATTAAGAATTAAGCTGCTTGTGGATCAAGATAATTTACTGTGTCAATTATTGTGCAGAAGCCCAGATGTTGGGTTTGGGGATGAATGGATTGATCTCCCAAACTTTGCACATATAAAAGTAGAGAAGAGTACCAGATCCAGAGAGATGTCGGTAAGTAGCACCCTTAGTGCTTGGGACCCACAGAATTTCAGAACCCACAAACTCAAATGTACATGGCATGGTGTCTTCATCCAGCCTTCCTGGCTTGATGATGTGGGATGAAGTGAAAATAAGAGTTCCTATGTTTCCTCACTCGGTTTCTGCAGCTCAGCCTCTCTGGCCTCGGCACTGTGGTGATAGATGGTTCGCTTCCATTTTGTGTAACTTACTATTTGGTAAAACTTCCCAGAACACTCTGCAAGACTTCGGCAATAGCTTCCACTTAGCTCTTCATCTGTTCTCAAGTGACCTGGCACTCCTGCCCCTCTCTGTGAAGTGGGCTTTGTATAGTCTCCCATTGCCTCAGCCAATTAAGACCTTGAAATTAGGCTTTGAGGAACCCTGCCCATGCTTCCAGAAACATAATAGCGCTACTCTCATTGAAGGAGATGAGAAGTGTTTAAGTTTGGCCAATGAACAAAGCAAGGATAAAAAACAAGTGCTAAAATCATAATTAGCCCTGAATATTTTAATGCAAAAAGGGTATCAGCTGTTGGACACTATTTCACCATTATGTTAGATTTTCCTCCATAATTTATAGTTCATGGGTTTTTTTTTTAATTTTCCCTTCTTATAGGGGCAGTTAAGTTATAGAATAAGATATTTAGAGAAGGGTATTACATCTTAACTTTTGAGGAAAATGGCTTTACTGTGTTAGATTTAGGCATTAGTCAAGACATTCTGTTGCTGCAAGGCCTAATAAAGTTCTCAAATGTAAGTTCCTCAGAAAATCTGTCTTCACTTTGGCAGGGACTGTGTGCTGTTTTTCACGGGCTTTGTACACACATGCGTTCCTGTTGTCATAGAGTGAGCAGCCTCATTTCTATTTATAGAATAGATAGAATTCCTTTGTGGGTTTCTCCTTCAAAGCTTCTGTCACTTTACACTGATGACATCTTTTAGCCACCCTACCATGCTTGCTGGGCACTCCCATTTGAACAGTCAGAAAGGAAAATGACCCCTCTATTGCCCAAACAGTCTTTATGTAAGTATGTGTGTGTGTATGTATGTATGTATGTATGTATGTATGTATGTATGTATGTACATATGCATGTATGTATTTATTTTCCCTCTTTGGCTTACTTGTTCATTGAGAATCGGAGGAGGATGATAAGATGTACAATATAGTTTCACAGCAGAAGTATTCAGAACGCTTTGTTTTGTGATATTGGTTATTGCCCTATGGCCTTTCACATAGCAGGTAAATGTTCTATGACTAGGATACATCCAAGGCTCATGGACGAAAAACTGTACAAATTACTTGCTTATATAGGAACGTTCTGCTTTATAGATAAGAAATGCTTCAAGTAACTTATTCTTTTAATTAGACTGAGAATGGCAATATATATATTATCCCTGATACATACTCTGTAAGAGTATTTGCCATGTCTTTTGTTTATGAATATTAGACTACAAAGAGCAGAGATAGTTCGAGATGGTTTGACTTGTGTTTTGGAGAGATTACAAAGCATGCTTAGGGCTTGGTGTCACCTGAGTGCTAAAGGTTTGTCACGTTCTGCCTTATTGATCCTGCCTACAGTGTGACAAGATACTGTGTTTCCCAGCAGTGATACTGTGATGATTTTATTAGACATTCTTTGTGGCTTAAGATACTTTACATATTGCACAACATGTAGTGCTACATCTGTAGCCCTGTCCTCCAGAGGTTCTGTCTACTCTGGGATTAGAAGAGTGCAGAGCGCCCTCATCTTCTTCCTCCCTTTCTTCTTCCTTCCATCCTTCCTTAAAAACACAAGTACCAGATTCTTTTCTCCTGACCCTCAAGCGTTTAATTTCACAATGTACTTCTGATATGTATTCATCATCCTTCTTTACCAAATGAAATACCATGCAAGAGCATTTACCTAACAACACCTTAACATCTTTTGAAATAATTTAACCATAGATATATTTTGAACATATATATTTATTCAACTATTTTTTTCTTAGTATATCTTAATTTATTCATGTCTTGGGATATTCTGTAACAGATTTACATAGTTATTAAAAACTGTTCAACAGTGCAGAAGAATGCTGTCTAAAAACAAAGACACAAATCTGACCCACAAATACAGTTTTAACTTGTCTTATAACTACATTGAAAAGGTGTGAAATTAATTTTAGTATATTTATATTGCTTTGTATTAAATAGGATCATTTCGGTATGTGAAAATTATCAAGGTATTTAACATTCTTTATCAATTAATCCTTCAAAATAAGCTACTCATATTATTCCACAGCACATCTCCATTTCAACCAGCATACTTTCAGTGTCCACTGTCTGTTGGTGTCTCATGGTTTCCTTCTTGGACAACATTGTTCAGGAGAGGCATCTGTATCTGATATTGTCGTATACATCATGTTTTTTCTTTATAAGAGAATTGTTTATAATCTGATTGCCAAGACTGTTGAGAATTCTTTGGGCAGTTCAAAATAATGAATGTAAAGTGGAACTCAATATTGTTTTATTTTGACAACTATTTTATATATTAAAAATTACTAGAAGCAGAAACGGTGGTCCATGCATTTAAGCACAGCATTGAGGAGGCAGAGATGATAACGCTGTGAGATGGAAGCCAGCCTGGTCTACGTAACAAGTTCCAGGATAGCCAGGACTACACAGAGAAGCTTGGTCTGCTAAAACCAAAAACCATCCAACCAAGCAAAACACAAATAACAAAAAGCCAAAAACAAAACAAAACAAAACGCTGCTGGACACTTGGCAGTGTAAACAGTTTGAACCCTCCAAAGCAAACTATAAGAAGGGATTTAAAGTATGTAGAAATGCTTTGCTTAGAGTTTCTGAGTTTTCTGATATTATTTATAAATTGATTAAATTATTTATAAATCTCAGTAGTTGATAAAGTTAAAAAGCAAATCCGAGAGAGGAACATTTCAAGGATGTATAATTTCTTACCTGGATTTTCTTTGTGTTATAGAGACTGGCTAGGAATTTGGGCTGCTGTTTTACATAGAGTTAAGCTTTAGAGTCTACAGGACTTGGAGGATAAAGAGAAGTCAGTAAATGTCTTGCCGAAGATCAAGTTTATTTTTCTTAGTGTTGTTACCACAGCTTAGAAACTTAATTTTCATCCTTAGACCAGATCGTTTGGCTCTACTTTGTTTAGTTTTCGAATCTTAATCCCTTTTATTAGGTTACAATACAGGTAATAAATGAGGAGGACGTACTCTTTCCTTAGCTCCTATACCATTTGCCATAGACTGTTTTAGCCACATTGTGTGACTTCAGGGATAATCATACATTTTTAATCTAGACTTACTAAGGAAGAGTGCACACTCACTAGGAGTTTTCAGGAGAAGTAAAGAGATTCCTCCATGAGTGTGTAGAGAGCAGCTGTGCATCTTCATTCCTGCTAAACCATGGCCCTCTCCCACTGGTCACCAGTCACCACTCCGGCTGCCCTACCCAGTCCTTCAGTGACCCAGGTCATTCAGGGAGAAGATATCCAGGGCTCGTTGCCATGAGTTATGACGTGCTTCTTGAAGACTTCTCTTCTTTCTGACAGTGTTTTCTGAGTTACGGCATTTATTTTACAGATCCACATCACCTCGGCCTTATTATGTTTTTGGCTCTTACATGCTTAGGCAACGTCTATCTCCCAGGACTCACATCTCTTGTTTCTTTTCCACTCAAAGCCTCCTGTTCCCTCTTCTCCTCTGTTAGCTATGGGTTGTGCCTGTGGACCTCTTCATTTATTTAGGGGTTTTATTTATTAGAGGTCAAGTATCCCAAGTCTTCTCTTGTAGTTCTGTCATTTCAACCTGGTAACTTAATTATTTTAGGACTATGTTGTCATGGGCTAGGATTTGAAAGGTCCTAGAAGGCATATTTTGAAGGCTTATTCCTGCTCATGGTGCTATTAAAACGTATTTGGATAAGGAGTATGCTAATTTCATTAATGGGTAAATTCATTGATGAGTTCATAGTTGACTGGGCTGTTGGAAAGTGGAGTGGGTTTGAAGAACTACGTCTTTGAAGGGTGTAACTTGCCTCTAGCTTCTTTCTGCTTTCTGGAACTGTAACCTGAGCAGCTTGGCTTCACCACACCCTTCAACCTTGATGGTCTGTTTTACTATTGTCCAGATAGCAGTAGAGCCAACTCACTGAGAATTGAAATGTCCCCAACAAGGAGCCAATATTTATTATTGCTTCTTCAAGTTGTTTCTGTCAGGTTTCTCCTGACTGGACAGTAAGAAAATATGCTGGCATTGTTGTCATTGTATTTGTGTGTGTTGTGTCATAGCCAAAGTAGAGAACACACACAAATACAATGTGCCTTTTTGTCTTTGCTGTAGTATTGCACCCTAAACTGTTCTTTATTTCTGTATTTTTTTTTAAACTCCTGTGGTTCATTTGATACTGTTGCTAAATTGTAGTCAGTATGAATTGGGCTAACTTTATCTTTTGCTGTCACATGTTTCAATGGGTCTATATGGCTTGACATACAACATGGCCCGACCTACATGGCCAGCTTTATAACTGGGCCCAGCCTTGCCTGGTGCCTGTCAAATAGGTATAGTTTCACAAGATGGGGCAAAGCTACTCTTAAGTTCCTCCTGATTGGAACGTCAAAGTAAAAGGAGAAGGAAACATTTGTCTTTTCAGTGCTTTGATTATTTCATTGAAAGGTCATAAATCTCTTTCCGAGGCAATATTCCATACCAAGAAGAGAAGGTAGTAATAGTGGAATCAGTTCACGCGCAGAGGTCAGCAGCTGTTTGGGACAGGCAGCGGGCTTCCTGGGATCAGACCCCCCTCCTGCTCACCCTCATTTTACCCTGCATCCTTTGCAGTCAGACACGGCAGTGTCTTTATCCTTCTGTGAGCTTTAGCTAGCCAGACATTTATCTCCCTCCTTACAAGCAGAGTCCCTGCAGGTTAATACTCCCAGCCGAGTACCTATTATTCACAGTAGAGTATAGGCTTTGTTTTCCTGCATGAAGTTAAGAATGTTTTCAGTACCATGTTTCCCTCAGTTTGAGAATAGTGATCGATTCTTTTTTCTATGGTTATATTTTCTGTGTTCCGTGCTCACGCTAATCTCTTCACTTTCTGAGAACCTGAACTTAGCAAGTTACCCATACGCAATGGTATAGATGTCAACACAGTTGTACAGTGTTAGTCTGGGTGTTTGTACTGCTTATTGGATTTTTGGGCCCTATAACTTTTGGGCTCTTGGGTGAAACTTATATTTACATTTTATAAGTCAGCATTTTAAAATATACTCAGAAACATTATCATGCAACTCTTATTAAAAGGACATGATTTTGTCAGCATTTTTAGATGCAAACATTATATATCCTTACTTTTGTTAAAATGAAAAATTACGATTTAGGTGCCCAGTACTGTGAAATCATCTTCAGGTTGGCACTAGTGAATTGGCATTCATAGTATCTATAGACACATTCAGTGATGCCAATAAAAGTCCCTGTTAGTAAAGTGTGCCAGGCGTGTGACCTCTCTGGTGCGAGGCACATCTTCAAGTACACAGCAAAGCATCAGGCATACCATTTAGGTGTTTGGTTTTGGTTTTGGTTGTTTTTTTTCCATTTTTTTGAGACAGGGTCTCTCTGTGTAACAGCTTTGGCTGCCCTGGAACTCATGGAAGTGAGCACATTAGCTAGCAGGGAAATGCAGATAGAAACTATGGAGGTAGCAGTCCATGTGTATAGGATAGAGAAAGAGCACAGATCATAACAACCCTGAGCCAGGATGCGGAGAAATGGAACCTTTATACTTCCTTGGTGAGGAAAAAAAGTGATGCAGCCACTCAGTGAACCAAAGCATCACCACAGAACCTAGCATTTCTACTCATAGTTATGTGCCTTGGAGAAGTGAAAACACGTGTTCCTCAAAAGTTATACATGCATATTTATGTTCACAGCATGCAGTGTCTGCAGTGGCTAACAAGAAAAGCTAGTATGGGCATACGGCATACATGGAATTTCTAGGTTATGGTGTGTCTGAACATATAGCTGGAGCTGGGATCCATGGTGTGGTAGAATAGAGGTGATATGAAGGTGCTCTCTTACCCACCTGCCCATTCCCTCCCACCTCTACGCCCTGGCATTACCCTACATTGGGGCATCGAGCCTTGACAGGACCAAGGGCCTTTCCTCCCACTGATGCCCAACAAAGCCATCCTCTGCTACATATGCAGTTGGAGCCATGGGTCCCTCCATGTGTACTCTTTATTTGGTAGTTTAGTCCCTGGGAGCTTTGGGTGTCTGGTTGGTTGATACCATTGTTCTTCCTATAGGGTTGCAAACCCCTTCAGCTCCTTCAGTCCTTTTTTTAAACTCCTCCATTGGGGACCCCATTCTCAGTCCACTGGTTGGCTGTGAGCATCCACCACTGTATTTGTCAGGCTCTGGCAGAGCCTCTCAGGAGACAACTATATCAGGTTCCTGTCAGCATGCACTTCTCAGCATCTGCAATAGTGACTGGGTTTGGTGACTGTATGTGGGAAGGATCCCCAGGTGTGGCAGTCAAATAATGATGCTTTTTTAATTACCATGTTCACCTTCAATTGATTGCCTTTCAGAAGATGTTGTACATAATTCATAGAGACTGTTCCTTCTGTTTTCAGGGGTTGCAAATAGGAAGAGTGTGGGAAGTGTGGTGAAGGTGGTTCTTATCCCCTGGTTTCATATGGGCTTTGAAGTGATGTTGCCGCAGTGAGCATGGAGAACATACAGGACATGTAAAGCTTACCCTATGAAGAGTTTAACTGTTTTCTAGATCTTTCTTATTTGGTACTAATGGTTTCTAGGGACTTAGAGACTCTGGTGTGTTTGGTACTTTGTGTTTAGGTGAACAAACACACACAGATATGCTACCGTACGTTCAACCGTGAACCAACGCAGCATCTCAGCTGATGGATGATTTTGTGTTCTAAGAGCGAGGCGGCCTTGTGGTTTGTGTGTGCATATCTCCTTGACCTACTGATTCTCTCTGGTGGACTCATGAGGAAAATCTGAGATTCCTATTTATCCTACATATACTAAACAACACATTTGCTTGTTTATTGAGAAGAATATTGTATAATTAGATGTTTGAGGTTTAATTTCGAAATTTTGCCCATTTCTGCTCTATTGAAAGAATAAATATTCAATATACTCTTACAAACAGATATCTTTTCCAAATATTACAACTGGTTCCCACATGGATAGATAACAAGAGGGTTGGATTCTCCGGCTTCCCTCTTACTCCCAGAGTGATGATAACTCGTAGATGCGGATAGATAAAATAGGAGACCACAGTACCGAAGGGCTGCTTTCCAGTTCTTTTCTCATAATGTTTAGTGAACGTGCCTCTTGATTCAGCTAACTTGACTGTGTGTGTGTGTGTGTGTGTGTGTGTGTATGTAAAAATAGGTTAGTCGTAGAATAATAAATATAACTTACATAAAATTAACAATAAAATCATTATTATTGATTCAGCATAACTGGTGCTTTCTGTGTTGTTAAACAGAGGAGTTCTGCTTAGAAACAATCTGTGATTTAAATGTAAGCACCTCATTACACCTACCATGTGCACAACAGGGCGTTGTCCCCACCCTGGAGCAGTGCTTTCTAGTGGCTCAGATGCTTTCATTAGTGCTGCTTTCTGTGATTTGCTCTGGATATTCTTGAAGGAAATCTGATAAAGCATGGCTGTGACCAGGAACTGAACTATGTGTAGGAACTGAAAGGCACCATTGCAGGTTCTAAAGGACGGTCCTAGGTCAGACATCAGGATGACCAGTCCTACTTTATAGTATGTATGGAGTTCTGAAAAGGCCAAACTTGGTGAGGAAACGGGAAAAAGAAAACAAACATCAACAGCTCAGCGGTAGGGGAACAGATAGCTTCAGGAGTTAATCGCATCAGCTGAGACCTGAGGAAGGCAGCATGAGGAAAGAGAAGCCCGGCCGTGTGGCTGTCAGTTTATAAAGCCTTCCATGTAAGGCACCATGTGTTTCCCATCATGTCTGATGTTTTGTTTTATTTACAGGACAGTGCTGCATGCGAGGAGAAGGCTACTTACCTGTACCAGCCCCTCTCTTCTCCAGAATGATTTTATTAGTACTGGTGGCGAGCAGCTGTGGTTTTGTTTAACTTGCTAGTCTCTCTGCCACTCTTCCCTTACGATATGATTAGATGTAACCCTTGTGGTCTTTCCAGCAAGGTCAGGTCATTCATCATCTGTGAAAAGAAAGAATTGGTCCAAACTTGTGTTTTTCAAGTCACAGTTTGAAAGCTTAGGACATTTGCAAATTGGCTGTATTGATTGAGGAATGAAGAGTTTGGGAAATTGTTCCTGCGGCTTCTAACTTGATTATCCATCAACTCAGAATGTTAGCGTGAAGCAACTGACTTGTCACTGGCTGCGATGCTTTGATTGGGCAACAGATAGCAACGAGGAAGTCTTGATGTTTGATGTGACTCTCGGTAGTCTTCTTAGAAGGCCTTGGAAGTGTTCCCTTGTCCTTGGGATGAGACATTCATGGTGTCATAGGTGTCTGCCAGTCCACTTAGCTGTAGACAATCCCTCTGTTGTGTTGTACTATGGGTTCACTGGCCCTAGGATTCTCTGCCCATCTGCTTGGAGGAAGCTGGACTGTTTTACTAAGTGTATACAGATTTCCCCAGATCTAACCATGAATGAAACGTATCATTGAGAGCACAATAGGTGGGGTTTGCCTGAATTCACTGGTTCACTGCTTTTCATTGTTCAGTGCTAGACCTGACTGGTGCTTAGGGCAAGCCTCATATGGTGGGACTTCAGTACGTATCATGGCAAATAAGAAGATGGAGTGCCCAGATCTTGAAAGTTTTATGGGGACTGCAGAAATTGAAGTGATTAGGACTTCAGGAGAACACTTTAGCAAACACATAGGACTTTTCCTGCCCCTTGGCTGTGATTGAGGCAGATCTTAGTATTACAATGTGTAATGTTCGAACTTTTTTTTAGCATCTTATTAATTTTTAAAGACATAATTTAAATTAATTTAATTCTAAAGAGGTCTTTGAATTATGATATTAGGTACTAATTTCCTGGAGATGCCCTGTGTCATCTGTGAAATGAAATTAGAAGAGACAAATTAATTTTATGTATTCATAGCAAAATCAGCGAACTAAAGTAAATTGACATGCAGATAGTTCAGTAAGTAAATCCTGTTGGCTTGGGGAGTGTTTTCACTCTGTTTAATAGAACAAAGTTGTCACCATTGCAGTGTCACACCGTCCCCCATCATGCCAGCTCTTGGTATGTTTGCTTAAAGGAGGATGGCTAGGTTTGTGTTTTTCATCCTACAAAAGCATATTAGTATGATAAAAATATATGCATATGCACGGACTCTGAGCATTCACATGTCTCATGAGTTTGTCTTTTGGTCACACAGTCAATAGGGCAAGCAATAAATGAGTGATGCATTGAGAAGCTTTCCTAAGTGTTTTCGTTGGTCTTATATTGTCTCAGCTGAACATATGACTCTTCCCCATGGAGAACATGTGACCCTATTTATGGAAATGATGAAACCCATTTCATAAAAGTAGAGGACAAAACTAATTAGCTGCTTATGCCAAAAGAGCATCTTATTTTTAGCAGCAGAGTTTGGTTTTCTGCAGTGGATGAATAGTTGTTTTATTTGTTGAGCACTGTTTTTTTTCTATGGTCCAAGATTTATTCATGCTTTAGAGTGTGCAAGTTAATAATCACAGCCAACACTTACTTGTATCACTTTAAAAGGAAATATTGGACAATTTACATATCAGATAGTTTATTTCCCAAATCTTATTGTGGTCTCTGAAATTTGTCTGGGTGAATGTTTTTCTGGAGTTGATTTGCTGTCAAATCTTGTTATTTTAAATCAGTTCTGATTCTTTTCTTATTCTGCTCAAGAAAATAACCAATTAAAGTCAATTAAATATATATGCTATAAATTTCTTTTTTGTACATTATTTAGATAACTTGACATGAGGGCAAATTCATTAATTTGATGATTTAAAAATTTAAAACATTAAAAGTCTCATTTTTATGTTTTTCTTTTATTGAAAGTAGATTTTTTTTTCATAAGGTATCCTGATTTCTGTTTCTCCTCCCTTTTTCCCTCGCAGTCCTCCACCCACCCAGTTTCTGCTGCCATCTGGATCTTGTGGCTTGTTAGAAATCAAACAGGCTTCTAAGGGATAATAACAAAAAATAAGAAAAAACCAAATCTAACACACTGGAATTACATAAACCAAAGAAGCAGCTGATAAGAGCAGGGGAGAAGGTACACGAATTAGAAACTCATAGTTCCCACAGTGAGGAGTCCCATGAGAACATAAACTTAACATGTTGCAAACCTGGGAAGCCCTGGTGCATGCGGTCTCAGTCTGATTTGTTGGCTTAGTGGCTGTTAGTGATGTCCACCATCCCCTCTGGTTCTTACATTCTTTTTTACCTCATCTTTCTTAGGGTTTCCTGAGCTCTGAAGGGAGGGATTTGATCGAGACGTCCCATTGAGGGTCAAGTCTCTGACTCGCACATTGTCCCTCTGTGGGTGTGTGTATTTGCTCCTATCTGCTGCCGCAGGCAGCCTCTCTGATGATGGCTGGGCAAGACACTGATCTGTGTGTGTCAGAATTCCCTGAGGAGTCATTTTACATAAGTCTCTCATTTCATCCTATCTGTTAAAAAGCACTTAAGGTATAGAAGTGTGAGTCTATTCTTTTAGTGTTTATTGTACTCCAAAGACTGCAGGATATTATAGATTAGGGGTCGTTTGTGATCAACAAGTTGTGGTTATTTTCACTATGTATTTTTATTATTTTGATAAATGATACAGAGAAATAGCTCTATCTCTATATCATCTATCTATCTATCTATCTATCTATCTATCTATCTATCTAAAAGTCTTATTGTTAGGAAAGTTGCTGGGTATGGGTACGTTTTCTTAATTTGAATTTTAATTTCTTAACCTTCCTTCTTTCTGTATTAAATAGGATTCATTGATAAAATGTATTGTGTAGTAACAAAATATCAAGAAAGGAAGGCCTGACCAATATAATGGTTTTAGAACTCTGTGCGAGACTCTTTTACAGTTGGAATTTTATTTGTACTTAATCCCTCAAGGTTTTTGGTTCACATCTTTAGCAAATCATCAGTTATAAGAAGAAAATCCACTTCTGTCCTCTAAAGGCCCAAGGTTAAAAAAATTCATTTTTGAAGTAATTGATGAGCTCACTTCTGTTTGGTTATTGTAGCCATGGACTTTCTATCTTATATACTCACTTACTTCTTCTCATTTATGGCTTTATTCTCGATATCTAAAGTACCAAATAGAAGCAAATGCTATCTATTCATTTCCACTTCTTCAATTTTCAATACTGTTGACAGTAAGAAATTAAGCTGTTTTGAAGAAACATCCCAGTGGGAAAATAGAATGGACCCCCTCGTTGTTCTTTGAGAGTGAACATATGCGATGGCTCTGAGTAACCATCTCTTATGGAAAAGAGTAAACCAGGGCTGCCAGTGGAGCTGTAGCTCAGCTGGCACAGTGCTTGCCTGTCCACACCGTGTCCTGGATTTGCAATCATTTGGGAGTGCACAGTGAGTCTGAGGCCTGCCTGAGAAATCAGCTCTGGAAAGAAAGGGAATTTACTTGTGAGGAAAAGTATAAAACGCCCCTGGAAAAGCATTTCCCTTTGCTAGGGCATCTCAAACTCTTTATAGAATGTCATTTAATAAAAAGTTAATTCATGTCACGCACTCAATATTGTCTCTCTTTACATACACAGGAGTGCTTTTATTTGAAATTTGGTATTAGTAAACTAATTATGCAATTCATTTGTTAGAATGAAAAGAAAAATATCCCATAAAACTCTGAAAAATAGAAAAATATTAGTTCTGTCAAACATTAAGATGTAATATAAAACTTCTAGAAAGAAAGAAAGAAAGAAAGAAAGAAAGAAAGAAAGAAAGAAAGAAAGAGAGAAAGAGAGAACTGTAGAGGTGCAGAGTAGGAAATCCAGAAATAGACTGGACTAAATGCATAGAGAAATTCAGTTTACAGGGAAGCCGGGATTTGAAATCAGTAGAGATGGATGACTTTAAATAAAAATGACGTAAAACTGGACATGTATTAAAACACAGAATTTATATTTTTCTTGACAGCATCTACTAGTATAAATTTTAAATGGTTCAGATATTTTAAAGTATAATTCAAATAGTATAAAATATAGCCCCATGACTGTAAAGTGTGGCATCAGGCAAAACTTAACTAATAGCTAGGATTCATAGCCAATAAGGCAGAAAGGAATGGAAGTTTTTATTGCATAAAATAGGTTGTAAATTGATAGAAAATACATAGTGTGAATAACATACACAACTAAAGGGGAGGGCAACTATTCGATAGTATTTCATAGACTGAGAATAATATATAAATAGTATTTTAAAAAGTCCAACTGTGTGGCAGTGCTCTGAGGTGAAGACTAACCATCTCGTATATTGTTTGAGACTGTAAACTGATATAGCTCTTTTAAAAGCAAGAGCTTGAGTATAGTTAATTTTCTTTACTCGTTCTTTAACTATTGAATCTATGTCAAAGATTCAGTGGAAATAACCCTAGTAAATAAGACTGTTGTTGTAGCATTTGCTTACATTGTAAAATAGTAGTTAGAACCCAGATGTTCTGATATCTGCTTCTGAATTTATTGGATTGCAGTGGTAGGTGACTTTGGATGTAAATTAAGAGCATTAACCTCACATTGATGATGGCTGTAATTGGATAGGATTTCTCAGCTTTTGAATTGATCTGCCTGCCTTCTGTTTAATAAGCTTGAAAATCTCCATGGCTACAGTTCTGTTAACACAGGAAGACGTAAAGCTGGAGAGATGTAAGGGAGAGGAGTGGGGTAGAGACGGATGGAGTGAGGAAGTTAGGGTTGCAATGTGTGTTTTTCAGGTGTGTGGTTTCTTTCTGGAATACTGCTCCTTCGCAGCCCCAAGTAACTGAGTGGTTTCCTTACCTTCTGAAGAGCTACCTTGACAGGCTCCACCCTGAATCTCCCCTGAGTTCACTTAGGTTCTTATGTGATGGAAAAAATATGGAAATTTATAACAGAGCCTCCGACTTCTAGTGCGTATGTGATCTTTGCACATTTTTATATTACATATATAAAATATGAACCCATGTTTGACACTTCACTTGTTTTATACATGTAATTGATTATTTCCAGATAGCTGATTTTAAATTTTATTTAGAGTACGTTATTTGCATTTTTCTCTAATAAGATTTGCTTTAAGTATTAGAATATATTTGATTAGAATGTTTATGTTAGGGTATTTTTTCTAACTGTGTGAAAACTGGCAGTTAATTTCTAGCTTAATCTTAATAAAATCTAATGATCGAAGAGTATATATTTGCCTTAGTAAGGGTTTCTGTTGTTGCAATGAACCAGCATTAATAAAAAGCAAGTTGGGGAGGAAAGGGTTTATTCAGTTTACACACCCACATTACTGTTCATCACCAAAGGAAGTCAGGACAGGAACTCACGCAAGGCACAAACCTTGGGGCAGGAGCTGATGCAGAGAACATGGAGGGGTGCAGCTTACTGGCTTGCTACCCTTGGCTTGCTCAGCATGTCTTCTTATAGAACTCAGGACCACCGGCCCACGGATGGCACCACCCACAGTAGTCAGGGCCCTCTGCCTTGATCACTAGTTGAGAAAATGCCTTTCTTCTGGATCTCTTGGAGGCATTTCCTCAACTGAGGCTCCTCTCTCTGTGATAACTCCAGCTTGTGTCAAGTTGACACACAAAACCAGTCAGTACAATACTGAAGCTGTTCCCTACAGCATCCATCATTTTAAATGTACTTGTGTGGTAAAGAACAAAAGAAATTTTGATTCTTAGTGTGTTTCTCCTATTGTGTAAGAATGAGTAGTTTCTGAATTCTAGTAGTTGGGAAATTTCTCAGTATTCACTTTCTGAGTTTGCTCTAAATTGAGATGCTATTGCTCAAAGTTCTTTCTTCTACAGAAGCACCGGAAGGGGCGGTGTCTGTGGTAAAGTATTGCTGTGAAGAGGTTCTTGTGATGGAGCGGACACCTCCTGACTCTTCACAGAAATCCTCATATGGCAGACAGTTGCTCAGAACCAAACTAAGCTGCTCTAAACTGTTTCTGTCTCTCTGTCTCTGACTCTCTATCTCTCTCTTAGACACCCCCCCCACTCATATATACCTGAGTATGACAGTATACAGACTGTCTTTCTTAAAGTTTCTGCTGCTGTGATGAATCACCATGACCAAAATAACTTAAGAAGAAAGGGTGGATTGTATCTTCTAGCTCATAAATCCATGTCAGGAGAAGCCAGGGCAGGAACGCGGGGTAAAAACCTGGAGGCAGAAGCAGGATGTGAGACCACTGATAAGTGCTGCTTACTGACTTTCTCCCCATGCCTTGCTCAGCCTGCTGTCTTATACCAGCCAGGACCTCTTGCCCAGGATTGTCACCTCTCCCTGTGAGCTGTGCACAGAGACACCGATCAATAATGCAAATGCCCTATCAACTTTCTTCAGGCCAGTCTTTTCTGGAGTCATCTCAGATGAGTGTCCTCTTCCCAAATTGCTCTAGCTCATGTCAAGTTGACATAAAGCTAGCCAGCACATTCACATACCAGTGCAGGAAACATTGGTACCATCATGGGTTGTGTCTGTGTAGCTTTTCTGATCTGGACCTTCAGTGGCATCCATATGTGGAGCTAATTGTACTGGCTGGTTTTATGTCAACTTGATACAAGCTAGAGTCATCAGAGTGGAGGGAACCTCAGTTGAGATCATGCCTCCATAAAATCCAGCTGTAAAGCATTTTCTTAGTTAGTGATTGATGGGGAAGGCCCAGCTCTTTGTGAGTTGTGCCAAACCTGGCTGGTGGTTCTGGCTTCTGTAAGAAAGCAGGCGGAGCAAGCATGGGGAGAAAGCCAATATGCAGCACCCTTCCATGGCATCTGCATCAGCTCCAGCCTCCAGGTTCCTACTCTGTGTGAGCTCCTGTATGGGAGTACAAGCTGAATAGACATGTTCCTTCCCACCATGTTTTTTTTTGTTGTTGTTGGTTTTTTTTTGTTTTTTGTTTTGTTTTTTTTTTTTTTTTTTGTTAAAGTGTGTCATAACAGCCCTAGAAACCCTGCCTCAGACACTGGTGAAGGGTCAGAAAAATCTCTATTATTCCATATGACTGTGTGTGATTCTTTAATTATCCCTCAGTTAGAAGAAGGCATATGACATATTTGTAATATTTTTAAATTGAAAATTATTGATGCAAGAAAATCAGTTGCTGAACCAAGTTAACAGTATATTTTCTAATATAATTGTTTTAACTTTGAATTTGAAAAATGTCTAAATTGGGATGTGACTTAAGTCAATTCTTAAAAACTGACACAGGAAGCTTGGAAGATACCTAATAAGAAGCAGAGTGCTCACGTTGAGAGAAGATGACCTCTTCCATCCAGAAACCCACCTAGAAGGGCCAAGCACAGTGTCCAGCTCCTGTGATCTCATCTCTGCGGAGGGGGACACAGTCAGCCGGGCCTGCTTGGTGAGCTTCATGCCAACGAGAGACCCAGTCCTGATAACAAAAGAAGGAAGACTGAGTCTGAGCAGTAACCCCCCGGGCTGTCCTTTGACCCCACATGCATGTGTGCACACTTGCATGGGGTGTGGCTTCAGGTCAGGTTTTTCTTCTTAACTGTCCTTATTTCAAGTGAAGGAATGGACTAAGAAGGGTTGCATGAACAATGCCAAGCAACCAGAGCTTCCAGGGACTAAGCCACTACCTAAAGATTATACATGGACTGACCCTGGACTCTGACCTCATAGGTAGCAATGAATATCCTAGTAAGAGCACCAGTGGAAGGGGAAGCCCTTGGTCCTGCTAAGACTGAACCCCCAGTGAACGTGATTGTTGGGGGGAGCGTGGTAATGGGGGGAGGATGGGGAGGGGAACACCCATAAAGAAGGGGAGGGAGAGGGGTTAGGGGGATATTTGTCCGGAAACCGGGAAAGGGAATAACACTCAAAATGTATATAAGAAATACTCAAGTTAATAATAATAATAAAAAAAAGGGTTGCGTGACCCTTTCTACCCCATGTTCTGCTGCTTTAATATAGTAATGGGACATGTTTTGTGTGGTTTCAGTTTGTATGCTTTTATTCTATTTTAAGAAATTTCTCTTCCAGGACAATGAGATCTATATAGAGAAATCTTATCTTGACAAAATAAAAATGCCTCTTTAAAAGACAAAAAGAAATTTTTCTTTCTTATTGGTTTCATTCTTTCTTGTTACAGTAAGGAATAGTTAATAAATAATTTTCATGTGGTATATCTTTTATCCTTGAACATTTTACTTAACATTTTCTTTCATGTATTTGTGTTATTGTGCCCTTGAGAACTTGTTGGGTTTGCCTTATTATGAAGTAGCTCTTACTGTGGTGGAATTCACCACATAGCCTGCCGATGCTCTCAGGTATCCCACTGACTGTTGGAAATGTCCAAGCCTTGGTATGAAGTTAACAGCTACTGCTGTGAAGTCATAAAGCCTAAAGCCCGAGCTTCAACCCTAGAGCATTATCACCTCTGGAAACGTTCCCGGCAGTTTTACTTCCTCTGTTCAGTGCAGTTGGTAATGTTTACCTGGGAAGGGGCCAGCACCAGATCCACAGATATACATAAACCATATGAAAGAAAGTACTCAGTAAACATTAATGGTTGTTGTACCACAAATATCACGGTTTTTGCTTGATTCTCATTGGACATCATATATTCCAGAGGCTGAGCTTGAGGGACTGTGATGAGGATAACATGATAAGGGGACCTTGCACAGGAGCACATGTGATATCATGGCTGATGCCTGAGCAGCAGACATCAGGTCATTGCTTAGTCATGTGTTGGGTGCCTACTAAAGTTCTGTTCTAATTTTAGAACTGAAAGTGAACAGAAATGTCTGCAGTCCTGCAGCTTCCAGTGCATTTGGTGAACACGGAATTTAAAGGCAGCCATATCGAGTGTATTAGATCGTTACTCTGTGATTTTAGAGGGTTGCAGATTGCCTTTTTAATGACATCAGCGTTGGCTGCATAGAGAGAGCCATTAGATTGAAGAACAAAACACAATAATCCATGAGGATACCTGAGAGGTAAATGTGCCTATCAGAAGCTTCAGTGCAAAGATCACTTACTTGCCTAGAGTAAGGGAACAAGGAGTAGCATGCTTGTGATAAAGAACAAACTCCAAAAAACCTTTTGCTTTGAACAGTTACAGAAATGAGGTCCTGTCAGAGGTGGGGTAGAACAGGTAGAAGTAAGCTCAGTGCTGGATCTGGTTTAAAGTGTAAAGCATTCTCTGTCAGAGGTGGGGTAGAACAGGTAGAAGTAAGCTCAGTGCTGGATCTGGTTTAAAGTGTAAAGCATTCTCTTCCAGGATGCCTGGGGTTGGGTAGCGTGATCTCTTAGTTAACCTTCCCAGTGTCAGGGGAGGCAACTTCTGCCTCTGTGTGGCAGGATTGGGTACCTGGCTTCTTTACCACAGTGAAGTTCTTTATGCATGTTGACTTATTCTGGTATGGGCCTCAGCTGGACATTTTTCCCATGAACCGGTGCTGGCCCTTTGTTCCCTCTGTTGTGCTTAACTCTCCCGGGCCTGCATATGCACTCAGTTACATTCTATAGGCAGTCTTCTCTGTAGCGTCTGTCCCTAGAGTGCCAGCTTCTCTTGTGCCCCCTGGTTCCCTTTGGGTCTGTACTGGAACCAAAGGTCACTCACTTGGTGCATTAAAACTTGGATCCTCCAGCTTCCTGCCCGTGCACTGCTGCCAACTTGTTCAGGCCTTGGCTTCTGGGACAGCTGCATGGTTTGTCTCTTTTTAGAAGATTATGATGCCAGAACCTTTCGTTTTGCACTTGGTTTCCTTGTTCCAATCTAACATGATGTGCTTCTCCCTTTTGGGCAGAAGACAGAGAAGGGGTAATTAATTCACAGAAGACATCCTGCTCTGTTTCTTCCCTCTCCAGACATTCCTGAAGCCATGCCACAGTCCGGCCGAGACATTCTTTACACTGTAGCCATGCTAAGCGCTGCTAAGTAAGCATGCTGGCGTCAGCAAAAGCAGACATGGAGAAAATCAGTAGGTTTTCTGTAGTGGACAGCCCGCTTCTCTTGTTCCATGAGTCCATCCTGTGTATCAAAAGAAGAGCCTTTGGTTACCCTTTCCCTTTTAATCCGTTATGTTAAGACATATTTTTATTACCAAACCAAAACAGGATCCTCAGTTAGCACTTAGGCCTCTCTTCAGACACATGTGTGAGATGACTAGAATGAATAGCACATACTCAGAGAGGGAAAAGGACCCAGCCTGGTAATATAAAAACTGCAGGCATGGTGTATATGGTGTGGACAAAAACCAAGTCAATCAACAAAGGGAAGTCGAGTCAATATCTGACGTCAGGAGAGCCATGCAGCAGATGTAGTAGATCATTTCTTCTGTTTATCCGTTTTTTACCACGTCCTTGTTTTTATTCGAGGGTTAGTCTTTTCTAGAATACTGCCCACTGTGTGGCCTATGTCAACTGCAGAAACCAGAGGTCTGTTCTGGAGTGAAGAGACTTAAGCCTAGCTAATCAGCTTCTCATATCAAGAGGAAGACTGACTGACAGAGTGAGCAACTAAGGGGGAATGGGCGTGGCGTGCGTTGGCTGTGCGTTCTAACGTTAAACTCCAGTGTGGTGTCGGGTGCCTGCTGAGTAACACCCCTCTTCTCCCACTCACCCCTCTACAGCACTGGACACTGACCGTAAACCTAAGGTTGTAAGGACTGAGGAAGGTGGTTGAGGATTTGAGTTCCACTTCCAGTCTTCCCTGGTTCTTCCCCTGGTTCCTCTCAGAACCAGTTTCCTTTCCTCAGAGTAGAGATTTTCAGCTGTTTGCTCAAAAACATGGTAGCATTCTTGACTGGGGGGAGGCTGTGAAAATATAACTAATGCAACACTCCACTTGGACCTACCTGCTTTCCTCAAAGTCTATAATCAGAATTTGAAACTAGAAGAACAGTCTCTGTAAAGAAGGCAGGAGCTGGGGAGTCTGTGGGCAAACTGTTCGGTCTGGTTGACACACACATTCTCTCTCTCCCTCTCCCCCCTCCCTCCGTCCATTCTCCCTCTTCCCTCTCTCTCTGTGTGTACTATCAGTGATTTAAAATGTTTACCAACGAGTCAAAGTGTAATTTTCCCATTAACAAAACTTCTATCAAATACTGGCATATGTTAGCTGTATGGTTACAATATCAATTGTTGTCGATATAATTTAGATAAGTAGGGTAGATGCAGTAGTGTAGGTAATTCAGAAACCAGTTCTCCTCTCTGACTGCTCTGAACAGCAACTGAAATGTGGGGCAGTGGGGCAGTTTAGACATTTTTCCAATGCCGAACTGCTATCTATCTGAGCTACACACTACAGCAGAAGTTGTTGTCTTGGATATTTGTGTGCTAAACATTTCTAGAACGGACAGAGAACCCATCTCAAAGACTATTGTACTCAGTCAAGCATGTGCTGCATAGCTGTTCTTATTTGAGGACGTACACTGTTCACACTTCCTGATCTTATTTCCGAGTTATCCTGATGGTGACTGTGTCCCTGATACCGAGAAGGTTCTGTCTTTATCCTTTGGGAATGCTTTGCCTCAGATCCTGTCTTTAATCAACAGTGAACTAATTGTCATTCAAAGTTCAGCATGTTTCATCGTGTTCTCCAAAGCCATGCCCAGTTCCCAGAGTCTGACCCAGTGTCTCCCCATCCATAGTTTTTCCTCTCCCTAGGGTGATGTTTCTGAATCATGTCCATTTCTTTCACTCCTGGTGTTTCTAGCATAGGCATCCTCTGTCTCAGGCACAAACAGCCTTCCCCCCTTCTACAATCCCTGTGCTTTCTTCCCAGTGTTTTCCTCCCCATTCATAGACTGTAGGTGATGAGATTAACCTAATGCAGCAAACAACAAGCCATCCCCATTTATGCACAAAATTATCTAAGAGAAATCATTTTTAATGAAAAAACAAAAAACTAAAATGTAAGTTGTCTTCCTTATGAAAAACAAAGCACTTGTGGGGAAATATCTCACAGAATCCTTGCATATCCCTATTTAACTTATTTTAAACATCTTTTAAGCATTAACATTCATGATACATTACAATGTATTTTATTTAATTGTCACAATTTTCCTTTAAATTACTGATGGGCGATTTTGAAGTGTATCTATTTTGCCAAGTAAACACAAACTACTAGTTTGGTTAGGTATAGTGATGTAGCCTATGGAAAACATTGTTTTTAAGTAGATAATTATATTCTAAATTTAAAATAGCTGCCTGAGCATTAAATTGAAGTTCATCGTTGAGTTTAGAATTGGCCCTGCTATATTTAATTTTGGCCTTTCACACCTTCCTGTTGGACTTTGATGTGACTGCTCCTTTCTCCCCTCTCCCTTAGAGAAGCGTGCACTCGAATTGATGCCTTGTGAGACTTGCAAAAAGTTGATGCCTATTTTTCCCAAAAGCAAAGAATGATTCAAATTTACTTTTAATGAGTAAAGTGATTTTTATGTATGGAAAAGGGAAATTTAGAAGAGCATTTTATGCCCTGTTGAGGAGTAAAGTATTTTTTGTAGACATTAAATGTGAATACTTTTTTTCCCCTGAACAACACACTAACTGTACAGGTTTGAATGTTCCCTAGAACTCATGCTATACGTACTGTGCTGTGAAGAGTTGTGGCCTTAGATCAGTAGTGGCATCACGATGGGAGTCTGAGCCCTCCACACCGTTTCCTCTTGTCCTGAGATGCCTCCACCCATATTATAAATTGTTGCTGCCTGATATTTCATTCATAACTCACGTTCTCCCCTAGAATGATTCATACTCATAATGTCTGATGTGGTATTGAGGAAGACACCATTCTGCTTTTAATTTTCCCTGTGATTGATACTCAGTGTTCATACCATAAGGACTGTCTTTTCAATCTGTTACAGAATTGTCAGGTTCTGTGTGAGGTATGCCTGTAGACACTTATGTTCACAGTGCACATCCTTTCCGTATCATCTTACATCATAGCCATTGTTCCCAATGCTTTGAGTAATAATTTTTAGTGATTGACATATTTCCTCTCAGGTTTATTAGTGGAGGGATAGCTGGTGGATGTTAATCTGAAGATAGCATTTAGAAGCTCCATGGTCTTCAACCATCTGGCTATTTCTTCACTCAGCTCAATTCTGTTCCTTTGCTCACCTCCTCTCAAAGGTGTGCTGCATTAGGCCTATTTCTCCAACATGCAGACACTTCTCTCTGGTTAGATTCCTTAGCCTGCCTTTCCCAACAACTAGTTAGAGCCTCTCTGTTCTAATATGGTTTCCAATGCCAAAAATGCAGACTCAATTTCCTGCCCATTAACCCTTCTAACTGGGTAGTCAGTCATAACCGTTCACCTTTGGAGGCCCTGGTTATCCACGGAGTCTCTTGCAAAGAGATCATCTGTTTTTATTTCAAATCTTACTTCCCTTTATCATCTCAAAATACCTTTAGGATTTTTTTTTTGATGATCAATGTCAGTTTATCACATTTGCAAACTTTTATTAAATATTTCTGGTATAAATTGTGAAAGAATTTAGTATCCCAGCAATAAGTATAAGACGACATCTAGTTTCAATGATCATAACTGAGTCTTCAATCTTTGTTGAACTTACTTTGAACTGTTCTGACCTACTCAAACTAAAGGTTAGATGCTTCTGAATGCGATTACAGCATCGTCCCTTGGGCCCGCCTTGTGATTTGACTTCTTGGGTCTGAGGATTGTCGTGTGTATATCCTCTACTTTATGGCTCATATCCACTCATAAGTGAGTACATACCATGCATTTCCTTTTGGGTATGGAGCACTTTACTCAAGATGATATTTTCTAATTTCGTCCATTTGCTTGCACATTTCAAAATGCCCTTGTTTTTGATAGCTGAGTAGTACTTCATTGAGTGACTGTGCTGGCTAGCTGCTTTTTATGTCATGTAATGTAGGCTACAAGTAACTTGGGAAGAGAGAATCTCAACTGAGTCTGTAGGACATTTTCTTGAATGATGGCTGATGTGGGAGAACACAGACTATTGTGGAAGATGCTGCCTCTGGGCCAGCACTCACTGGGTGTTTAAGAAAACAGGCTGTGCAAGCTGTGAGGGGCAAGTCAGTAAGCAGCATTCCTCTCTAGCTCATTCAGTTCTTGCTTCTAAGATCCCGCCTTGGCTTCCTACCCAGACTTCATTCATGATGGGTGGTGATATGAAAGTGCAAGCCACATAAGCTCCTTACCCATCACGTTGCTTATGGTCCAACTGTTTTGTCATAGCTGTTGCAACTCTAACTAAGGTAGTGACAGTTTCCGATCCCCAATTTTTGTTCCGTTCCTCCCTTCATTTTGATATGAGGTCTCAGTGAAGTCTAGACTATCATTGAAATCATGTCATGCTGGCCTCGTTCCTGATTCCTCTACCTCAGCCTCTTCCATGCTGGGGTGACAGGCATGTACTCGTACCTGGCCCTATACTTTACTAGCACTTTGCATGCTGGGAAAGTGAATGTGACTATTTCTGTTTGTTGCCTTTTCCTATGTAGCTGTTGGGGAATCAATATGAAGTAAGTGTGAAAGTATTTTGTGCCTAGTAACAGTTAACTGCTTTTGAGGATTATTGCAAAGGACTTCTTGCTAAGGCTGATATAACTTATTAAATAAAGTATTTCTTAACTCTGTGGCTATAGACTAGGCTACGAATAACTGACTTCATTCATCCTTTTCACTTGTTGAGAAGACTGTTGTGTAGGATGGATTCTGGACCAGGTCAATAGGTCTTAAGGATTGGATGAAATCATCAAATCCCGCATCTGTTTCAAAAAATTCAAGTGGATTTTGAGATTTTGGTAGGTGATATATATTAAAAAATGCTGTTAACTTGAGATTTATTAAAGAAAGAGCTGCAAATTCTAGCCCTGGGTGTTTAGACAACATTTTGGCATATTAAAAGTTAAATTGGTAGAGTAAAGTACCTGTAAAGGAGGAGGCCAGGTCTCACAGTTTAATAATTGAGAGACACAAATATGTTATGGCTTCTTAGACTGTGAGTTATACATTATAGTGGACTCCTGGAAAATCCCAACATATCTTTAAGTTTATTTTAAAGATGTTTACAGAGTTTTTTAAAGACATTTAAAGATGGGTAGCACCTAGCAATCATGTCTGCTTCCAGCATTAGTAGAATATCATTTCTAGGTAGAATTCTTTATTATATTTTCGATCTATATGCTCATAATATAGTATTTCTTTTTCAAGAAACGGAGTTGGTTTATTTCATATTGAGCGGCATGAGCTACTTTTCACAGATGATCTTTTTTCTGATTGCAGGTTTGGAGTTGATTTTATTGCACAGCAGGATTACAGATTATCCCCAGTGACGGCACCCAGGAAAAGGCGATAGAAAGTTTGATCTACTGAAAGCATGCAGTTCTAATTCATTTTAATTAGCATAGGGCTCTCAGGTCACCTGTGGGAATCCATGCCAACAGATGCCACAGCTGTTTCAGCTGTTGAGTGGTTTGTCCTTGGTCCTCCTCCCTCTAACCTATCTCATGGAGCAACTGTCCATGTTGAAGTCAGAGGATTGACATTTCTTGCCTCTTCATAGGGCAAGAAAAACTGAAAGATATGGATTAAATTATGATAGGATTTTTTTGTTCGTCATAGGAGTGTGTAATTCTAAGCTGTATAATTCCTCAGCGTGTTCCTTCGGAGTCCACTGATTAGCACTGTCTGCAGCTGCCAGCAGGAACCGTAGGTTGTCCTGAGTTTTAAAAACATCAGAATTTGATTCCAAATTTGTTTTTTGCCTCTCGTTCTCACCTATACTTGTGCGCTTGATATTCTACCTAGAAATACTCAGGTATGCTGAATTATTTTGTTTATTTGTTTACTCGTTATCTTCCTGCCTGCCTGTAGGAACTAAATTTGGGCAATTGTTTAATATACTGATTGGAATTAGCAATTCTTTCCTTTTCTTAAAACTTTTTTGTTGATTTAGTCTACTTCCTAAGTATTTTAAAAGTTAATGATAATTTATGTTTCAGAGAAAACAAGATGATATCTATATACTTCTTTAGAAGATAATTAAAATATTCTTCCTAGCTTGATGTAATAAATTGTGTAAATTCATTTACATTTGATCCAATAGGGAAAAATCAGTATATAATCTATAATTTGTAATTGAGTGCTGAATTTCAAGGTCAGAATTTATATGTGTCCCCTCTTTGCTGTAAATCTGGTTTTGTTTTTACCAAATTGGAATTGTGAAAGGTGCTTTTAAATTTCAGAGACCTGTCAGTTTTGATATGTGAGGATAATTTTGAAGATATAAAATTCTCTCCCACCTGTCCCTTCCGATCTTTCTTCCCCTCCAAACAAAAACTAGAAAACAGATGACTATATATAGACATTACAATAAGGAGGTCAGTGATTTGTGAACAGTAAACCATAAAATGTCTTCTATAATGAGTCAGCCCTTCTCCATGGCTCATTAAAATAAAACATCCAGTTTCCCCAGCTGGCAGAGAACGCAGTGAATTTCATATAGAATTGTTCACAGAGCCAGACTCTTTCTGGCCTTTTATTAGTGCATGATTAAATCTGTTAATTCTTCATAGTTTGTCTTTGACACATAACGGAGTTTTGACTTCGATTTACCTATGAAGAAGAAGAAAGACTCTGGGTTCTGTTTCAGACTTCAGTGTGCGGGCTGTGACTCCTGATATAAAACTTAAGAATGACTGAACCAGCTTTAGGTGTAGTGTTATCCCTCTTATCTTTCTTTAGCGATGAGCCACCTAGAGCTCATAGAGAAGTTCTTAGAAACCTCAACACTTGTTGAGCCTCGGATAGCCCTGGCAGCTTTCTTAAAGTATAAAGCATAGCCAGATCAGGTGGCCCATATCTGTAATTGCAGTATTCTAGAGGCAGAGAGAAGGATCTCTGTAAGTTCAAGGCCATCCAGCCTAAATAGTGAGACTCAGTTTAAGCAAAGCAGCCAGCAAGCAGAATTCAAAGCTGCATAACCATAGATACATGGTTCTACTTCTCATTCTCTACCTTTAAATAAAAATGTTGTGAGCTGCTTAATATATTACACTTTTCAGATTCTTGTTTCTATTTCTCTGCAGGAAACATTTAGCCTTGTAAGTGTGTTTCCTTTGGTAACATGGTGATGGGATGCTGGCAATCCTTGTTTGTGTTCTCTGTGGGCTTGTGTCTGATGTGATTCCTTAGCATATCCTGCAGAGCAACCAAATGCTGTAGTTATTCTCTAATGACCTAGTGGCTTAAGTAAGGATTCCTTGGCTTAATAGAACTTAAAAGTAAGAAGAACAAAAAGGGAAATCCTCTTACAGCTCAAGGTAACTGTTATTGAATCAAAGTGATTTAAAGATTAAACACTGTAGAATCTCTTACCCATAAAGAAACATTTTCAATAATTTAAGGTTTATAGTGTTTTCAAGAGTAGTTACAGATCTCTATAAGACTGAACTAAAGGTTGGGGAGGGAATGTATACCATGCTGGCGAGTAAAGAGCAACCCCAGTAGGCATTAGACGTGCTCATCTGTGGTAGGTCAGCTCGGTGCCCTCTGACCTTAACATTTGCTCCCCTGACCTTTCATTAACTCCCAGGGAAACTAAAGACCATGTACTGGAGTCTTCTTCTCCCAGTTGCTCTAGATCCATTTTATCAGTGGATATTTTAGTAGTGAGAACTGGAAGAACCTGGGAGACTCAGTTAAGCCAGTGTTAGATTGCTGTGTTTTCTAGACCCATCAAGAGAATTTCTCTTAAAGAAGCAATATCTCTATGATGAAAGGAAACACTGAAGGAGAGACAGCAGAAGATAGGTTCCAGCTTTTCTGAATTGATACCTTACATAGAGTAGCACTCATTTCACAGGTGTACGTTGGTTTCACCTAATTCTTTTCAAACTCTTGCTTATCAAATATTATGGTATCTCTCAGATTTTAGTAGAGATTGAAAGTATGTAATTTTGCAATTACGCTGCCTCCATGTTTATCCAGTAATTACTAAGTGTGTAACACCATACTGGGCTGTTTTACTGGTTCTCTGGATTGAAGCCACGAACTCGTGCTTGCAAGTGAAGCATCTTTTTGGGTGAGCCATTTCTACCAGGATCTTTATAATTAACAATTTCTTGTCATAGTTTTCTTTCATACTCAAGGTGCAGTGAGGCCTCTGGGTTCGTTCTTCTCAAGACTGATTAAACTAGTTGAGGTCTTTTGTGGTTTCAGACATTTTTTTCTATTACTGTGAGATATGCCATTATAATTTTGGTGTTGATTTCATGGAATCTATAGATTAATTTGCGTGGTGTGAATGTTTTAATCATACCATTTTTCTAACCTATGAATATTGGAAAAAACAAAGATAGGGATTCACCTTTCCTGATTTCAGACTAGGTTATAAAAGTATTATGATAAAAACAGCAGGGTCCTTTCATAAATACTCATCATTGTTAGACTGTAACGGGGAGCCCAAAGCTAGAAATGTAGCCCAGTGGTGGAACATTTGCCCATTATACACAAGTTCCTGGGTTTCGTCTCCAGCAAGAGGAGAGGGAGATAGAGCCCCAAACACACACACACACACACACACACACACACACACACACACACACACACGTCTATAAACGTCAACTTTATCAAGGATGCTGAGAATACACTATTGGGAAAGGAGTTTGTTGTAAATCTTCTCCTTATGCAGTGCTCAAAAATCAACCCAAAGTGGATTAAAATACTATAAAACTCTTCAGAGATATAGTCAATAGTTGTTTTTAACTCTGTTATCAAAATCATAGACTTACAAAAAATAAAAAAAAATAAGTATGAGACAGCCAATTAAAAAGGCTGCACAGCTAAACACACAGTGAGGAAAAGGAAAGGTGTTATGTGGAAGGTCTTCTGTTCTGCTAAGTGAGAGCTACATGGCTAATAAGGGCTTGGTAACTTACATGTGTGAGGAACTCACACAGCTCAATGTAAACTCGGTCCAGCTAAGATGAGCAGAGAGCATCAATAGGTGCCATAACAAAGACCTGAAAATGAATGGAAAGCATGTTAAAGCACAGGGGTCATATTACACATTAAAATTCCTGTTACCAAAAGAGAAGGAGTAATTACGATTGTTGAGGATTTTGTTTAAAAAGGGAAATCTATGTGAATTATCAGTGGGGAAATAAATGTGTACAGCCTTTCTCGCAGTATAAGGGCTTTTCAGAAATAAATAAATAATAAATTAAATAATAATTTAATTAAAATAATAATAAATTAAATAATTTAATAAAAAAAAGAAATTAAAAAAAGAGTGGTATCAGCCCAAAGGGACACAGAGTTGGTGGGCAGGCATCCTTGTAGAAGCATCTTGTTTATAAGGTTATGATGCGTTCTGCGCAGTCTGGTGGCTTGGGCTGTCTCTTGTGCCAGTTACTATCAGACAGTCATGTTTAAGAACTTTGCCATTGGAACCCCTATAATTCTTTGTCTTTGAGGAGAGGCTAGATTTGATCCAGGTGTTTTAATTCTGACACCATTCACGTGCAATGGAGTGTTAATTAACCTTAGATGTATTTTCTGCCATTTGTGCCAATGTGGATGAAGTTCAAGGGCCGTATGCTAGGTGAAACGGGCCTGACCCAGAAGACCAAAATTTAACCATGTCAGTCACAGATGATGCTAGCCAAGCAGGGTAATAGGTTTGTAAAATGGAGAGATGTTTTTCAAGGGTTACAGAGTTTCTGTTTTATAGAATGGATCAATTCTACAAAATTCTAGATATTTGACTTAGAACATGGTGTCTGCAGTTAATATATTAGTGCATATGGGAAATTCCTAAGAGAGTTCACTTTAAGTCTTCTTACTACTCATACATGCTCACTATGTGAGATAATCAAGGTGTTAGTAACAAAATTCTAAAACAGTCTATGTAGGTCTGAAACACCAGTTTACATTTCTTTTCTTTTTCTCTTTTTTATTGGTCATTTTATTTACTTAAATTTCAAATGTTATTTCCCTTCCCAGTTTTCCCTCCACAAACCCCCCTCCCCTCCCCCTGCTTCTATGAGGATGCTTCCCCACCTGCCCACCCACTCCTGCCTCAGTGCCCTGGCATTACCCTCCCCTGGGTCATCAAGCCTTCACAGGACCAAGAATCTTCCCTCCCAGTGACGCTCAACAAGGCCACCCTTTGCTATATATTCAGTGGAGCCATGGGTCGCTCCATGTACTCTTTGGTTATGGGTTTAGCCCTTGGGAGCTCTGGGTAGTCTAGTTGGTCAATATTGTTCTTCCCATGGGGCTGCAAATCCCTTCAGCTCCTTTAGTACTTTCTCTAACTCCTCCATTGGGGACCCCATTCTCAGTTTGAGGGTTGGCTACAAGCATCCAAATCTTTTTTGGTCAGGCTCAGGCACAGCCTCTCAGGGGACGGCTATACCAGGCTCCTGTCAGCAAGTGTTTCTTGGCATCAGCAATAGTGTCTGGGTTTGGTGTCAGCAGATGGGATGGATCCCTAGGTAGGCCAGTCTCTGGATGGCCTTTCCTTCAGTTTCTATTCCACTCTTAGTCCCTGCATTTCCTTTTGACAAGGAGGAAGTCTGGATTAATATTTTTGAGGTGGTTGGGGTGGCCCCATCCCCCAACTGTGGGCTGTGCTTATCCATTGGATATAGTCTCTACAGGTATTAAAAACAATGACTTCATGAAATTGGCAGACAAATGGATGGAACTAAAAAATACCATCCTGAGTGAGGTAACCCAGTCACAAAAGAACACACATGGTATGCACTCACTGATAAGTGGATATTAGGCAAAAAGAAGCTTGAATACCCACAATGCAACTCATAGACCATATGAAGATCACACCCAAGTGTGGATGCTACAGTCCTACTCACAGGAGGAAGAAAATAATCTCATGAAGTAGAAGGAGAGAGGGATCTAGGAGGGAAAAGGGGGCCAATTCAGATATGGGAGGAGGT
Organism: Rattus norvegicus; assembly: GCF_021556685.1. Taxonomy (NCBI): domain Eukaryota; kingdom Metazoa; phylum Chordata; class Mammalia; order Rodentia; family Muridae; genus Rattus; species Rattus norvegicus. The sequence continues at coordinate 116,196,833 of NC_141539.1, read as the reverse complement.
GAGGGAGCAGTATAGAGGGTCAGGAATTTGAAAGGAGGTGTGTAGCAGTGGAGGAGGGGGTAGTGGAGGTAACCCCTGCAATGTCCCAGATGCCAGGGACCCAGCAGGTTCCCAGGACCCAACAGGGAGAACATTAGCCGAAATAACCAACAAAGGGGAGACAGAACCTGTACAGTTTACATTTCTTAAACACAACCTATCAGTCAGGTTTTAAAAGTTTGTTTTTTAAAGTTTCTCTCTCTGTTGTACTGGTGGTGGTGGTGGTGGTGGTGGTGGTGGTGGTGGTGGTGGTGGTGGTGGTGGTGGTGGTGTGTGTGTGTGTGTGTGTGTGTGTGTGTGTGTTGCACACCAGCCTGATATGGACTCTGGGGACTCTACAAGAGCATCACTTACTCTTAACCACTGAGCAACCTGTCTGGTTCCATCTATTAGCAATGTTGCAATAAACATAAAAAACAGGGAAGTTACAGAAATCAACCCATGTTAATTTTTTTTGGGGGGGGGGTCTCTGGTGGCGTTCGGCATTAGAACTAGCAAAGGCTTAATTTCTAGAGTCAAATTACAATGAAGTTGGAACAAAGCCAACCAACAGCTACATGAGATTCATTCTTTTATCTTAGTTTTTAGAGGATGATCACACATAAACAGGAAACACATACATCCCACTGGATTAAAGACATTGCTCAGTCTAGGGTGCAGTCCTGTACAGGGAATGGTTTGAAATTAGCTGGCTGGTGGTGCCTGCATTTCTTAACAAGTAAAGCTGGTTTTCTCTTTGACTGCTTAGGTGTGTGTTTCTGATCATGGTACATTTAAGTTCCGTAACACAGTTGCTAAGTATGCGTGTGGTGATTCTCGGTCTGCTCCAGTCTTTTGGCCCCTCACTGTTTAGTACATACAAGTTCATTATTATTAAGACTCTGTGACTTGTATATTCAAGTTTCTCAAGCTCGATCATGCTAATTTTCTTTGATGTTTCTGATGCTACATGCCGTTGTGTGTTTCAGGTTGTGTGCTGTATTGTTTTCTCATCAATTTTATTTATGTAATGTCAGGTTTTGTTTTATAAAGAACACCCAGTGTTTTATTTGTTACTAAGTAGTACCCTTTAGATTGGAAGTGTACCTCATTTGTAAGCAGTAGCGCTAGTCATGGCTAGGACTGGTTTTTGAGCTTTCCGATGATATTTCTTACTTTCTACCTTCAGCTTCTATAATCTGAGTAGATTTGATGGCAAATTCGATGGTGTATTTTCTCATCTGTTTCTCTGATATTCTCAAATATTTTGATTTATTTATTTCATATTTTATAAAAGAGTTATAACCTGATTTTGTTGGAACTTGTAGAGCTTAGTAAGACCAGGGTTTTTTTTTTTTTTTTAATTTTTTTTTTTCCGGAGCTGGGGACCGAACCCAGGGCCTTGCACTTCCTAGGCAAGCGCTCTACCACTGAGCTAAATCCCCAACCCCCTTTTTTTTTAAATTTTAAGTGATGTCCACTTTATATGACCTATACTTTCCCTGGTGTCCACTTTACTATATAATTTTTTTCAAGATTTTTTTTCATTTATCAGTAATAAGAATTGGTGAGTAGTACATTCTTCCTTTGTGATTTGCCTAGAAATGTCTATATGTGGGTTGTTAAGAGCAAGCCTCCGATTGACCACATCACTGTCTGAGGGGGAATCACTGTTTGTATCTACACACATTCAGGCTGAACACTATCAGTCCGGAGCTTACCAATCCTCTTTTCACTGGCCACATACTATCATGTGGCTGTGTTCGTCAGTTTGAGTGAGGGGACAGAGCTATCTTCCTGTGAGAAGGCTCAGCATGATTGATGTTGGCGATGGAGTCTCACTTGTACACTATGTTGTACGTTTTAAGACTGTAAATATTGCAGTTGTCTCTTGTAAGTCATTTTAAGAAAGACAAAATCTCCTCACAGACTAGTTTTCTTTGTTTCCTTTTATGTTTTATTGCTGTCTATATAAGCCTTTAAGATTATAACCTGTTTAGTAATGTTTTGTGGTTTCAATGTTATATTCTTACATTTTTTTTCTTTGTTACGCTCTTACATTTCAGACAAATTTACTATCTGAGAAATCATATGTTAAGACTCTTAGCAGTTATTGCACTCCATGACAAGTCTGATGGTTCCTGTTTCCTTCTCTGGAACTCCAGTAAGGGGTTTTTGGAACCTCTCAGTCTCTCCTGCATGTGACACATTTGCTTTTAATGCTGTTTTGACAAACACTTTCTCTCTCTGTGCTGCATGTAACAAGCTCCCTAGGACTCAGCACTTTCTAGTTCTTTAGAATTTATCACTTACATTTGACTTTTATTTGAAGAATTGTGATTTTTCAGTTCTCTCTCTCCCTCTTCTTCTCTGCCCCTGTCTTCTGTTTCTGCCTTTGTTTCTCTGTCTTTGCCTGCCTGCCTGCCTGCCTGCCTGTCTGTCTCTCTGTGTGCATGTGTGTGTGCACGTTTGCATGTATATTGTTTTTCCAGTGCTTGCTGAGACTGTACCAGCATAATTCTTTGTATGTTTGTATATATTTCTGTGTGTCTGTGTCTGTGCACATATATGTGCCTGTCCATGCACACATGGCATTCACATGTGTGGCAGTCTGAGGACATCTTCTAAAAGTCAACTCTCTCCTCTTGCCATGTGAATCCCAGGAGAGCCCCCGTGTGTGTCACCAGCCCGTTTTGTATTTGCACAGAGTCTTTCACTGGCCTGAGGCTCACTGATTAGTGTAGCCTGGTTTGCTAGTGAGCCCCAGGTATCTGTCAGTCTCTGCTTCCCCAGCTCCAGGGTTACCAGCTTTTGTCTCCATTCCCTGCATTTTTTTTTTTTTTTTGGTTCTTTTTTTTTTGGAGCTGGGGACCAAACCAGGGCCTTGTGCTTCCTGGGCTAAATCCCCAACCCCCATTCCCTGCATTTTTAATTTGTGTTTTAAGATTTGAACTCAGGTCCTCACGATTTCATGCTTGGTGCTTTATTGGTCTCCTCAGACCCCAATTTTTAAATGTAAACTTTCTTGTTTTATTCCCCTTCATCCCGTTTCACACTTTATTAATATTAGTAAAGAGATTTTAATCCACTTGCCTTCCTTCAGAGGATCAGTGTGATATAACTAAATTCAGAAGCTCTAGTTGTTTGGTGCCTGCCTGTGTTTAAATTCTACCTCATCGCAAAAGAGCTAGGCTCTCTAGGCAGTCTGTAGGAGTTTGTTCTTAGTTAGCCCTTACATCTCTTAGCTCGTGTCCCCTTCTCTCTGGGTCTCATGTTTGTTATGCTTATATATTTATTTGGGTTTCTCCTTAAAAACTGTCTCCTGTGCTCTCCACTTAAATATGTCGGACTTTGTCTAGTGTTGTAGTCTTCACATCTTTAGATGTTCTTTTGGACTTACACAAGGTCCCTCAGCAAGCCTTTGTAGTATTAGTTACTGTGGGGACTGTTGTCCTGGGGGGTTTCATTATGCTAGATTCCTGCTTATTGGGGACTGGAGCCTCTGCACCACTCAGGAAATGTGTCCAGAGGCCAACACATTTTCTTAGCATTTAGTCTTTCTATGATTCTTGTAAATCTCAAGGCCTGCATATACTGTCCTGGACACGAGTCTGTGAGTCTGAGTTAGAGCTACAAACAGGGCAAGTCTAGCTACGTCCTACAGGCTGAGCCAGGTCTCTTAACGTTACTACTTGTCTACAAGCAAGCAACCTCCTCACATAATCACATTGTTTTAAAAGATCACATGGCCTCTTCTTGGGCCTCCTGACCTTGGCTACTGGTTATCAGCAAGCACACAGGGTAGTAAAGTTCACCCCACAGGGGCCTGTTTTCTCCTGATGGTTAAAGAGGATCTAGGAGATGCTATTTGAAAAAGCCCTCACATTTTCCTGCAGTAGAGGTAACTGTCTGCTGTTGTGATTTGGGTAGTGATTCCTTCTCTCCTTTTCAGTCTCCAGTGTGTCAGATTTTCAGTCTGGCTACTTGCACTGGTACTGATGTATTTCCCCGCCCCTACCCCCTGATCTTTCTTTGTCTGACACCTGTCTTTTTATGAGTGTGGGCTCACTGTATGAGTTCAGCAGAGACAGATGCATTTATTTTCTTCACCTTGCTTTCTATCTTCTCACTTAATTCTAAAGTGCTTAATAATAGGGTCTTTCTCTACCTGCCTGTCTCTGTCAAGTCCAGCCTGACGTAATGGAGTTTAGAAGAACTGTTCGGCCATGCTGATTCTTATGGTCTACCTCATGTTCTTTGTGTTTCACCTGCAAATTGTCTCCTTAGTTTTATGGAATTTGGCAGTCTTACTGCAGTTGTTGTCATTTAGGTTATAAGTATATGCATGCCAGCATGGATGTGGCTCAAGCTTGAGTCCATAGACACTCTAAAGCAGTGGTTTTCAACCTGTGTGTCAAGACCCCCTTTGAGGTTGAAGAACTGTTTCACAGGGATCACATATCAGATATCTTACATATATCAGGTATTTACATTGTGATTCATAACAATAGCAAAATCATACTTATGAAGTAGCAACGGCGATAATTTTATCTGGGGGGGGGGGTCACCACAACATGAGAAACTGTATTAAAGGGTCGTAGCACTAGGAAGCTTGAAAACCCCTGCTCTAGAGACTGACAGTAAAGGAATGGACGCTGAAGATGAGAGCCGATTACTACTGAGTCTCCTCTTTTCCCTTTCAATTTCTGTGTTATGGCCTTTCTCCATAGTTAATTAACTCCCGTGTCTCCTGGCCATCGCCTGTTAATAGCATCTTCTTTTTCTTAAGCCTAGGATGTGGTACAGTTGTTTTGATTATTGGTGCTTACAAGGAGTGTGCCTTATTTGTTTTAAATTATGGGTGGATTCCAGTGTTACACCACATGCCTAGCCCATTTACAGCTGTGTGGAATAGTACAGCCTGAGAAGTACTTGGGTAACCTGTATGTATTCTCTTAGACACTTAGGGTTGGGGACCAATTTCTTCAAGTATTTGAGGCCTAAGTAATTCTTACACTAAAATCTTGGTATATAAATTCTAAGTTTCTTCATATCACACAGGGTTTTTAATCACTAAAATTAAAGGGATGTAACTATGACATTTATAAAAAGGCAGTCAGAAATCTCACTGAGACCACTTATGATGCTGAAGTGACCTCAGATTCACTTGTGTGTGTGTGTGTGTGTGTGTGTGTATGTGTGTGTGTGTGTGTGTGTGTGTGTGTGTGTGTGTGTTACTGTAGAGGTTACTGTAGGCTAGTAGACTGTCCTCTCTGCCTCAGACCCTTGCTGCTGTCAGAATGACTTTTCACTGGTGTCTTGTTAAAGCCTGTTTGTTCTTAGTCTCATTACATTGCATTGCTGAACGGCACAGCAGTCATACTGCTGGAGGGAGTGCTATCGAACGGAACATCCTACATTTACTATAGGAAAGAGCTTCATAGTCTCAGAGCATATGGCCAGCGCAAAGCTCTCGATTTTAGGGCGGTACTCACCCTTAGTGGCAGTTTTTCCTCTTCTCCACTACTTCTTGCGTGGCAATTATTTTATCGTCTGAGTGCAGGTCCAAACTTGTACTATTTTTAAGAGTGGCTTAACACTAAATGTTGCTTTGTCTTTATCTGCAAACGAAGGGAAGCAGTCCTTATTTCTCAGGTGGGTTGTGTTTAGTTGCTCAGTGCAGGGTCTTAGAGTTGATCGTCCATCCAACATTGTTTCATTGCCCTCTGCCTTGTGACCTGCCCTGCAGCTAGCGCATCCCCACATCCCGCCTACAGGTCTTTCTCAGCTCCCTCCCTGTTTACTTACCTAGTTGAACTCCCTAACGATGTTGTTATTTTAGAATTTATCAGTTCAATTATTTTCAAGCCCTTCAAATGGTCATGTTTGATCTGAACTCTTGTCATTCCTTAGTGATGTTTGCTACCAGAAAGCCTTGGGGCCATCCTCTACCGATCAAGACTGTACCAGACCATGATAACATACGGAAGTGCAGCTGCAGCCCCTGTGCAGCTCTCCCTATGTGCCTAGGGAGCAAAGCCTACTCCTTGGCTGCACTGCTTCCTTTTCAGATGGTCAGTGGTAACTCATAGATTGCTTTCTCCTGGTTTCATGGTGCATGTGTTCATTCTTTTTTTTTTTTTTATTAACTTGAGTATTTCTTATATACATTTCGAGTGTTATTCCCTTTCCCGGTTTCCGGGCAAACATCCCCCTCCCCCTCCCCTTCCTTGGGTGTTCCCCTCCCAACCCTCCCCCCATTGCCGCCCTCCCCCCATAGACTAGTTCACTGGGGGTTCAGTCTTAGCAGGACCCAGGGCTTCCCCTTCCACTGGTGCTCTTACTAGGATATTCATTGCTACCTATGGGGTCAGAGTCCAGGGTCAGTCCATGTATAGTCTTTAGGTAGTGGCTTAGTCCCTGGAAGCTCTGGTTGCTTGGCATTGTTGTACTTTTGGGGTCTCGAGCTCCTTCAAGCTCTTCCAGTTCTTTCTCTGATTCCTTCAACGGGGGTCCTATTCTCAGTTCAGTGGTTTGCTGCTGGCATTCGCCTCTGTATTTGCGGTATTCTGGCTGTGTCTCTCAGGAGCGATCTACATCCGGCTCCTGTCGGCCTGCACTTCTTTGCTTCATCCATCTTGTCTAATTGGGTGGCTGTATATGTATGGGCCACATGTGGGGCAGGCTCTGAATGGGTGTTCCTTTAGTCGCTGTTTTAATCTTTGCCTCTCCCTTCCCTGCCAAGGGTATTCTTTTTCCTCATTTAAAGAAGGAGTGAAGCATTCACATTTTGATCATCCGTCTTGAGTTTCGTTTGTTCTAGGGATCTAGGGTAATTCAAGCATTTGGGCTAATAGCCACTTATCAATGAGTGCATACCATGTATGTCTTTCTGTGATTGGGTGAGCTCACTCAGGATGATATTTTCCAGTTCCAACCATTTGCCTACGAATTTCATAAACTCGTTGTTTTTGATAGCTGAGTAATATTCCATTGTGTAGATGTACCACATTTTCTGTATCCATTCCTCTGTTGAAGGGCATCTGGGTTCTTTCCATTTTCTGGCTATTATAAATAAGGCTGCGATGAACATAGTGGAGCACGTGTCTCTTTTATATGTTGAGGCATCTTTTGGGTATATGCCCAAGAGAGGTATAGCTGGATCCTCAGGCAGTTCAATGTCCAATTTTCTGAGGAACCTCCAGACTGATTTCCAGAATGGTTTTACCAGTCTGCAATCCCACCAACAATGGAGGAGTGTTCCTCTTTCTCCACATCCTCGCCAGCATCTGCTGTCACCTGAGTTTTTGATCTTAGCCAATCGCACTGGTGTGAGGTGAAATCTCAGGGTTGTTTTGATTTGCATTTCCCTTATGACTAAAGATGTTGAACATTTCTTTAGGTGTTTCTCAGCCATTCGGCATTCCTCAGCTGTGAATTCTTTGTTTAGCTCTGAACCCCATTTTTTAATAGGGTTATTTGTTTCCCTGCGGTCTAACTTCTTGAGTTCTTTGTATATTTTGGATATAAGGCCTCTATCTGTTGTAGGATTGGTAAAGATCTTTTCCCAATCTGTTGGTTGCCGTTTTGTCCTAACCACAGTGTCCTTTGCCTTACAGAAGCTTTGCAGTTTTATGAGATCCCATTTGTCGATTCTTGATCTTAGAGCATAAGCCATTGGTGTTTTGTTCAGGAAATTTTTTCCAGTGCCCATGTGTTCCAGATGCTTCCCTAGTTTTTCTTCTATTAGTTTGAGTGTGTCTGGTTTGATGTGGAGGTCCTTGATCCACTTGGACTTAAGCTTTGTACAGGGTGATAAGCATGGATCGATCTGCATTCTTCTACATGTTGCCCTCCAGTTGAACCAGCACCATTTGCTGAAAATGCTATCTTTTTTCCATTGGATGGTTTTGGCTCCTTTGTCAAAAATCAAGTGACCATAGGTGTGTGGGTTCATTTCTGGGTCTTCAATTCTATTCCATTGGTCTATCTGTCTGTCTCTGTACCAATACCATGCAGTTTTTATCACTATTGCTCTGTAATACTGCTTGAGTTCAGGGATAGTGATTCCCCCTGAAGTCCTTTTATTGTTGAGGATAGCTTTAGCTATCCTGGGTTTTTTGTTATTCCAGATGAATTTGCAAATTGTTCTGTCTAACTCTTTGAAGAATTGGATTGGTATTTTGATGGGGATTGCATTGAATCTGTAGATTGCTTTTGGTAAAATGGCCATTTTTACTATATTAATCCTGCCAATCCATGAGCATGGGAGATCTTTCCATCTTCTGAGGTCTTCTTCAATTTCTTTCCTCAGTGTCTTGAAGTTCTTATTGTACAGATCTTTTACTTGCTTGGTTAAAGTCACACCGAGGTACTTTATATTATTTGGGTCTATTATGAAGGGTGTCGTTTCCCTAATTTCTTTCTCGGCTTGTTTCTCTTTTGTATAGAGGAAGGCAACTGATTTATTTGAGTTAATTTTATACCCAGCCACTTTGCTGAAGTTGTTTATCAGCTTTAGTAGTTCTCTGGTGGAACTTTTGGGATCACTTAAATATACTATCATGTCATCTGCAAATAGTGATATTTTGACTTCTTCTTTTCCGATCTGTATCCCTTTGATCTCCTTTTGTTGTCTGATTGCTCTGGCTAGAACTTCAAGAACTATATTGAATAAGTAGGGAGAGAGTGGGCAGCCTTGTCTAGTCCCTGATTTTAGTGGGATTGCTTCAAGTTTCTCTCCATTTAGTTTAATGTTAGCAACTGGTTTGCTGTATATGGCTTTTACTATGTTTAGGTATGGGCCTTGAATTCCTATTCTTTCCAGGACTTTTATCATGAAGGGGTGTTGAATTTTGTCAAATGCTTTCTCAGCATCTAATGAAATGATCATGTGGTTCTGTTCTTTCAGTTTGTTTATATAATGGATCACGTTGATGGTTTTCCGTATATTAAACCATCCCTGCATGCCTGGGATGAAGCCTACTTGATTATGGTGGATGATTGTTTTGATGTGCTCTTGAATTCGGTTTGCCAGAATTTTATTGAGTATTTTTGCGTCGATATTCATAAGGGAAATTGGTCTGAAGTTCTCTTTCTTTGTTGTGTCTTTGTGTGGTTTAGGTATAAGAGTAATTGTGGCTTCGTAGAAGGAATTCGGTAGGGCTCCATCTGTTTCAATTTTGTGGAATAGTTTGGATAATATTGGTATGAGCTCTTCTATGAAGGTTTGATAGAATTCTGCACTAAACCCGTCTGGACCTGGGCTCTTTTTGGTTGGGAGACCTTTAATGACTGCTTCTATTTCCTTGGGAGTTATGGGGTTGTTTAACTGGTTTATCTGTTCCTGATTTAACTTCGATACCTGGTATCTGTCTAGGAAATTGTCCATTTCCTGAAGATTTTCAAATTTTGTTGAATATAGGTTTTTATAGTAAGATCTGATGATTTTTTGAATTTCCTCCGAATCTGTAGTTATGTCTCCCTTTTCATTTCTGATTTTGTTAATTTGGACACACACTCTGTGTCCTCTCGTTAGTCTGGCTAAGGGTTTATCTATCTTGTTGATTTTCTCAAAGAACCAACTTTTGGTTCTGTTGATTCTTTCTATGGTCCTTTTTGTTTCTACTTGGTTGATTTCAGCTCTGAGTTTGATTATTTCCTGCCTTCTACTCCTCCTGGGTGTATTTGCTTCTTTTTGTTCTAGAGCTTTTAGGTGTGCTGTCAAGCTGCTGACATATGCTCTTTCCTGTTTCTTTCTGCAGGCACTCAGCGCTATGAGTTTTCCTCTTAGCACAGCTTTCATTGTGTCCCATAAGTTTGAGTTTGTTGTATCTTCATTTTCATTAAATGCTAAAAAGTTTTTAATTTCTTTCTTTATTTCTTCCTTGACCAGGTTATCATTGAGTAGAGCATTGTTCAATTTCCACGTATATGTGGGCATTCTTCCCTTATTGTTATTGAAGACCAGTTTTAGGCCGTGGTGGTCCGATAGCACGCATGGGATTATTTCTATCTTTCTGTACCTGTTGAGGCCCATTTTTTGACCAATTATTTGGTCAATTTTGGAGAAAGTACCATGAGGAGCTGAGAAGAAGGTATATCCTTTTTCTTTAGGATAGAATGTTCTATAAATATCCGTTAAGTCCATTTGGCTCATGACTTCTCTTAGTCTGTTGACATCACTGTTTAATTTCTGTTTCCATGATCTGTCCATTGATGAGAGTGGGGTGTTGAAATCTCCCACTATTATTGTGTGAGGTGCAATGTGTGTTTTGAGCTTTAGTAAGGTTTCTTTTACGTATGTAGGTGCCCTTGTATTTGGGGCATAGATATTTAGGATTGAGAGTTCATCTTGGTGGATTTTTCCTTTGATGAATATGAAGTGTCCTTCCTTATCTTTTTTGATGACTTTTAGTTGGAAATTGATTTTATTTGATATTAGATTGGCTACTCCAGCTTGCTTCTTCTGACCATTTGCTTGGAAAGTTGTTTTCCAGCCTTTCACTCTGAGGTAGTGTCTGTCTTTGTCTCTGAGGTGTGTTTTCTGTAGGCAGCAGAATGCAGGGTCCTCGTTGCGTATCCAGTTTGTTAATCTATGTCTTTTTATTGGGGAGTTGAGGCCATTGATATTGAGAGATATTAAGGAATAGTGATTATTGCTTCCCGTTATATTCATATTTGGATGTGAGGTTATGTTTGTGTGCTTTCATTCTCTTTGTTTTGTTGCCAAGACGATTAGTTTCTTGCTTCTTCTAGGGTATAGCTTGCCTCCTTATGTTGGGCTTTACCATTTATTATCCTTTGTAGTGCTGGATTTGTGGAAAGATATTGTGTAAATTTGGTTTTGTCATGGAATATCTTGGTTTCTCCATCAATGTTAATTGAGAGTTTTGCTGGATACAGTAACCTGGGCTGGCATTTGTGTTCTCTTAGGGTCTGTATGACATCTGTCCAGGATCTTCTGGCCTTCATAGTTTCTGGCGAGAAGTCTGGTGTGATTCTGATAGGTCTGCCTTTATATGTTACTTGACCTTTTTCCCTTACTGCTTTTAATATTCTTTCTTTATTTTGTGTGTTTGGTGTTTTGACAATTATGTGACGGGAGGTGTTTCTTTTCTGGTCCAATCTATTTGGAGTTCTGTAGGCTTCTTGTATGTCTATGGGTATCTCTTTTTTTAGGTTAGGGAAGTTTTCTTCTATGATTTTGTTGAAGATATTTACTGGTCCTTTGAGCTGGGAGTCTTCACTCTCTTCTATACCTATTATCCTTAGGTTTGATCTTCTCATTGCGTCCTGGATTTCCTGTATGTTTTGGACCAGTAGCTTTTTCCGCTTTACATTATCTTTGACAGTTGAGTCAATGATTTCTATGGAATCTTCTGCTCCTGAGATTCTCTCTTCCATCTCTTGTATTCTGTTGGTGAAGCTTGTATCTACAGCTCCTTGTCTCTTCTTTTGGTTTTCTATATCCAGGGTTGTTTCTATGTGTTCTTTCTTGATTGCTTCTATTTCCATTTTTAATTCCTTCAACTGTTTGATTGTGTTTTCCTGGAATTCTTTCAGGGATTTTTGCGATTCCTCTCTGTAGGCTTTTACTTGTTTATTAATGTTTTCCTGTGCTTCCCTAAGTGTGTTCATGTCTTTCTTGAAGTCCTCCAGCATCATGATCAAATATGATTTTGAAACTAGATCTTGCTTTTCTGGTGTGTTTGGATATTCCATGTTTGTTTTGGTGGGAGAATTGGGCTCCGATGATGGCATGTAGTCTTGGTTTCTGTTGCTTGGGTTCCTGCGCTTGCCTCTCGCCATCAGATTATCTCTAGTGTTACTTTGTTCTGCTATTTCTGACAGTGGCTAGACTGTCCTATAAGCCTGTGTGTCAGGAGTGCTGTAGACCTGTTTTCCTCTCTTTCAGTCAGTTATGGGGACAGAGTGTTCTGCTTTCGGGTGTGTAGTTTTTCCTCTCTACAGGTCTTCAGCTGTTCCTGTGGGCCTGTGTCTTGAGTTCACCAGGCAGCTTTCTTGCAGCAGAAAATTTGGTCTTACCTGTGGTCCCGAGGCTCAGGTTTGCTCGTGGGGTGCTGCCCAGGGGCTCTCTGCAGTGGCAGCAACCAGGAAGACCTGTGCCGCCCCTTCCGGGAGCTTCAGTGCACCAGGGTTCCAGATGGTCTTTGGCTTTTTCCTCTGGCGTCCGAGATGTGTGTGCAGGGAGCAGTCTCTTCTGGTTTCCCAGGCTTGTCTGCCTCTCTGAAGGTTTAGCTCTCCCTCCCACGGGATTTGGGTGCAGAGAACTGTTTATCCGGTCTGTTTCCTTCAGGGTCCGGTGGTGTCTCTGGCAGGTGTCCTGCTGCTCCTGGGCCCTCCCCCACGGGAGCCCAGAGGCCTTATACAGTTTCCTCTTGGGCCAGGGATGTGGGCAGGGGTGGGCAGTGTTGGTGGTCTCTTCCACTCTGCAGCCTCAGGAGTGCCCACCTGACCAGGCGGTTGGGTCTCTCTCTCACAGGGTCTGGGAGTAGAGAGCTGCTGCGGGCCGGGATCCACGGGTGTGGGACTTCCGGTAAACACAGAACGTGCCGGGTCCTAGAGAAATTCTGCTTCCGTGTGTCCCAAGCTCATCAGGCAGCTTTCTTGCAGCAGAAAATTTGGTCTTACCTGTGGTCCCGAGGCTCAGGTTCGCTCGTGGGGTGCTGCCCAGGGGCTCTCTGCAGCAGCAGCAACCAGGAAGACCTGTGCTGCCCCTTCCGGGAGCTTCAGTGCACCAGGGTTCCAGATGGTCTTTGGCTTTTTCCTCTGGCGTCCGAGATGTGTGTGCAGGGAGCAGTCTCTTCTGGTTTCCCAGGCTTGTCTGCCTCTCTGAAGGTTTAGCTCTCCCTCCCACGGGATTTGGGTGCAGAGAACTTTTTATCCAGTCTGTTTCCTTCAGGGTCCGGTGGTGTCTCTGGCAGGGGTCCTGCCGCTCCTGGGCCCTCCCCCACGGGAGCCCAGAGGCCTTATACAGTTTCCTGTTGGGTCAGGGATGTGGGCAGGGGTGAGCAGTGTTGGTGGTCTCTTCCGCTCTGCAGCCTTAGGAGTGCCCACCTGACCAGGCGGTTGGGTCTCTCTCTCACCGGGTCTGGGAGCAGAGAGCATGTGTTCATTCTTAACTCAGATTGTCTTTAGTATTCTATTTTCCTCTTTTAGGTTTTTTAATATCTTATTATTTCTTACCTAATACGATGCATTGTAAGTTACAGAACACAGTTACATAGCTCGTGCCCTTTCTCCATTCTTTTATATATATATATATATATATATATATATATATATATATATATATATTCCCTTCTCCTTGAAACTGCACACTGTCAATTTTAAGGTCATACATATGTTTTCCTTTTGAATAGAGAAGGTAGTGAGCGGCTATGACCTTCTAGACTCTTGTAAAGACTATGGTCCCAATTGGTTCAAAGACTGGGTTTTATGTATATTATAGATAGGTGTTGATTAAGGAAATATAAGGATATCATCTCAGAGACTGGAGGATGGTTCAGTGTGTAAAGGGTTTGTCATAAATGTATGGTGCCTGAAGTTGAGATTCTGCACCCACATAAGAGCCAGGCCTGTCATCCCAGGCTTTAGGGGACGGACACAGGAGATTCTTGGGGCAAGCTGGCTAATGAGACCAGCCAAGTTGGTGACCTCTTTTTGTTTGTTTTAAATCACTTTATTGTATTAAACTCATAAATAAAGATATTATACACCATTATGTTACAAAATACCCTAACTAGTGTATGATAACATGTCCAACAAACATTTTACTATAATGTTTTGGATTTCTTACATGTACATTGCTTAGAAATTTTACTGTGAGCTTTCAGATTCAAGTTTCAAAGTATGGTTTAATATTTTCTATGCTGAATAGGAACAATTTGATCTCTCTGAAGGAGCATATATATGTCAGCCCCTTTCTATGACACAGAGTAATTAAACTAGTATTCTCACATATTTCAGTGCCTGTGGGTGGTGTTTGCATATGCGTGTGCATGTGCATGCATGTGTGTGTGTATATGTGTATGTGTGCGTGTATGTGTGTGTGTCTCTCTCTCTATGTGTGTGTGTGTGTGTCTGTGTGTGTGTTTATGTGAATATGTGTTTGATGAATCAGCAGAATGTGTGAGCAGAAGTCCTCTGCTGGGGGAATTTGAAATATACTGCTATATATCCTACTCATTCTGATGATGTCAAGTTGCTGATGTCTGAAAACCAAGTAGATCTGTAGCATTTAAGGGACATATTCATTAGAAATTCAAAAAGCTTCTGCCTCTGCTGAGATACTTGATGGGAAGGAAGGGCACTGTTTCTCAGTATGTTTCATACAATGATGGAAATGCTGTGCTCTACTGACCCATTTTATACATCCTTGCTAACGCTGGTTAGCACTCATACTTTATTGATCACTTTTCAGATGCCAGGAATTGAAGTCAAGAGACATCATTACTGAAAGTCGTGACGTATAGAACATAAAGCACTCTAGGGAATATTTCTAACTCATTACACATAACTGAATTCCAACTCTCTGGAAAAGATCTGCTTTAAAGAGAAAAGTTATAATTTTCCATATTTATAAGGGGCACTGGCATCTGACTGTCACAGTTACATGTCTAGATGAAATGTTTGGGGAAAATTAGTATCTTCAAATTAATTTTTTAGGGTTTACCGTTGATAATCTTTAAAGTGGAGTTTCATTTTGGGCCTATCACATGCTTCAATTAAGATAGCTGAGCCATGGGGCTGGAGAGATGGCTCAACTGTTAAGAGCACTGACTGCTCTTCCAGAGGTCCTGAGTTCAATTCCCAGCAACCACATGGTGGCTCACAACCATCTGTAATAGGATCTGATACCCTCTTCTGGTGTGTCTGAAGACAGAGACAGTATACTCACATACATAAAAATACATATATAAATAATAATAAAAAATAATAAAAAGATAGCTGAGCCCTTAGCAGAATGGCCTGTTGTCTCCTTTGTGATTGCTCAAGGCCTCTATACCTTTGACATATACTTGAGATCTATTGATGATGCCTTGGAGATCTAGCATTGGGCTTGCAATAGCACAAGCAAGTACTTAAGTTTTGAATACTTGAAGATGATGCTGTACCATAGTTGGAAATTAACAAGAGGAGATGCTATGAGATGCTTTTGCTTTTCTGGTAGGGGAACTTTAAAACAAGTTTTGAATAGTCAGATTGATTCCCTTATTTTTTTTAAATAAACCTAACTAGCTCAGTTTTCACTCCCATATTCCTTTCCATTGAGTGACCAAGCTCCTTTGCAGGGAGGACCCTTCCTAAGCCTTGTTCAGTGTTCAGTGCCCTGGCTCATATACTGAAGGGTCTGTAGACAGACAGGATTCGGTCACCAGACAGGATATGCATTTATATTTTGAGCAAAGAAGTAACAGTCAAAGCTGATGAGTAGAACAAATTTTCAAGGTAAAATCGATAATTTAGAAAGAGTGGAAGGCGAGGATGCAAGGGACACAGGATAGTGCTGAGAAGTTGCTAAGAAAGCTGACTCAGTTCTGCCCCACCCTGTGTGAGTGCTGTGTGACCCCCAACCCTTCATTTCCTCCCATGAATAAGACATGGACAATGACAATCCAGTCTTCTCCAGGTGGGGGATTAGGTGTGTTAGCACAGTACCCACAGATAACACACACCAGTGTGTTACCGAAGCTCTCTACATCACACTAGTGCTGCGACTTCTTTTCAGTTGCACATACCTACCTACCCTACATACTACACAGGCCATATTGTCCGAGTAATTATTTATTATGAAAGCACTTGGAACACTTTATGTTCTGGAAATCTGTAACGTATTCCTGATATACACTCTGGTATTCAACATCAGAGCATAGCGTAGCTTCTTATTCCTTATAATCAATCCATCTCCTATAGCCCTTCCTTCCCCCACTGCATCCATAAGTTCCTTTCTGTTTTCAACTTCATGAAAGTAACTTTTCCATTTGATACTTCTGCTAGTCATAGTAATCTCCAGTTCTTCCATGTATTCACAAATGCCAGGACATCATTCTCTTGTGCGGGTGCATTGTGTTCTAGGGATGCATGTTTTTATTTATATACTCATTCATTGATAAAGACTTTTTTTTTGCCTATGGTGATTAGTGCTGCAGTGAGCATTGGCATGCAGGTGTCCCGTCAGCATATCTATCTCCTATGGATATAATTTTCCTACTGGAATTGCAGCATCATGGATTAATCTGCTTTTAATCTTTGGAGGAAACTTCAAAATGGTTTCCATAATAGTCACCTTAATTATTTCTCACCAACATGTGCAAGGCTGTGTTTTGTTCGTTAAAATTTTCATGCATTTATCACTGACATAAGGTCTGTCATCTTATGGGTCTTTGGTAGGATAAGTCACTGTATATATGTTAGTTAATGCTTCTCTATTTTTTACTGAATTAATATCATACAAGAAATGAGGAAAGTTGCCATGGTAATTCAGCATTCTGTATAAACTGAAAACTTTAAGTGTAATTCTTGAAGTGTTGTATGCCCTGGCCCATTATTTCCGTCTTTCTATGTAAGGTCAGATTCTATTCTGAATCTTGGGTACATTTAAAGTACACAGCGAAAGAAAGGATGAAGGGAAAATAATGGAATGCTTGCAGATGTTATACTCTTAGTGTTTTTTTAGTGTGTGTAAATGACCTACCCATCCACTTATAAGCATTTATTACCTCTCTACAATCTTGAATCTGTGTTAAATATGCCATTAGCACAAGCTATCTGGCTCCAAGAGCATCACTGCTAAAAGAACTCGGGATGCAGGAGGGTTTAGGGTTGTGCTGCACCCAGTAGAACACTTTCTCAAGCCACTAATGAGAGACACAGGTCATCAATTTTTTGTAGTGTCTGAGAGAGCGAGAAAGTACAAGTTCTTCACATTTGTCATCTAATTGCACGTGTGACTTCTGAGATGAGTGCTGTTGCTATTCAGAATGGCTTTATAAGTATTAAAGGCAAATGTTAGTAAAATGCTCAACTGAACACCAGCTTCTGGTGTTAACTGAATGGCGGTGGCTTCTGACTCTGGTTAAAGTACAAACACCTTTGTTATGTTCCAGTGGTGACACGATAATCACTTAATTTGTCGAGTGTTCCTTCCCTTCCTTGTTATAATAATGTCAGAGTCTAATATTGGAGAGTTCTTGCCCTGGTGGGATGGAGACTCTGCAGGTTATACTCAGCCTTGTTAACTGGGAGACATCCAGGAAGTGCAGCCATCCTGCTATGGTTTTCTTCCTGTGTCCCAAAGCATGTGCATCCATGTCATGTAGCAAAGACTTTTGGTGCCAGGCTCATGTCCTCAGGAGCGTACTCTGAAGGCAAAGGAGAACCCATAAGACTAATTATTTTAGCACTGTGATAGGCAACAGGCAATTTTTAAAGAAGGTTTCAACTTGCTTCATGTTATAGAGCAGAGGTTTTACTAAATCTTTCTAGTTTTGTCTCTAGCTTGTCTTCTTCAATTTAAAATTTTTACAATCTGGCTGTACCTTGAAAAAAAATTAAGTTTATCACTTCCTCTAGCTTTGGAAATCCTTTATAGGCCTGCTACAACATTTTTTTTCTTTGTGTTGGTGAACATGTCTCTAAATTCCATTTATTCTTTGTGTTCACTTTGCTTATTTTGTCTTAGTCAGCAGTATTATGTATTGCCTGTCCCAGTCTTGGGAGCTGAGTCACTAGAGAAGGGTGGGAAAGCTTCATGGCTAAAATGACCTTCCCGTGTGAGCTCTTCATGGAACCTGAGTGAGCTCTGTCAGGCGTTTGTGTCTGGAGATCTCTCTCCACTACCTTACTTGTGGCAGTAGAACCCTGGGCTTGCCCTGCACTAGGCAAGTGCATGTGCCTAAACTGTCCTCCTTTTCCAAATTCATCACCACCTTGCTCACACAGGTACCACATTTATTGAGCCTTTTTGTAAGCTTCTAGGGAGGTTTCTGTAGGTTTGGGATAGTATAGATGCTCATTACCTGAAGGGATGACAGAATAGTGCACCAATTATTCCCTCAAGGCTTGCTACCCTCAGAAGCATTTGTTCTACCTTTTAAGTATTATCCTTGAGATATAGTAATAGTTACTTTAAAATACATACATACATACATACATACATACATACATACATACATACATACATAATTATATACATACACAGGCTGCCTGGGCCCAACAGATGCGTTGTGAATCTCTTAAAGGAAAAAAACTGGCAGCTCTTCTAGAAGTCAGATCATGTCCCTGGGCCAGACATTGGCTTTGATAGATGTAGTCATTGCAGAGTGTGAATGAACAGCTGCCTTTAGAATATAGCCATGGGAAACTTGCTGACAAGCATAAATATGAATAGGGCAATAAAGCTTGCCAATAACAACAAAAGAATGTTGATGCAGAACCCAGGAAGATTCAAATCCAATTTCCTTCCTCTATCATGTTACATAACCTCTTCCATAATTCGTCTAGAGTTGCTATGCCCATAAGCAATGTCAGATCAGAAATGACAGATTACCTTTTTAAAATTTGTTCTAGGTGAATTAAAAACCAATTAACTTTTAATTTTTTTCCCCATGGTCTTGTGAGATCCAAATTATCGATCTAAAGTACTCTGCTTTGACGATAGCTTTCAAAAACTCAAAGTCTAAGCAATAGCTTGTGATCATCACATGTTTCAGGGTCTATCTCGGTTGACTTACAAGTTGTCATCTTCAAAAGGTGTTCTACAAGTTACGTCTTAGTGTTGCGGAATGTCAGTCTGGTGAGAAAAGAGTTCTTCTTGTTTACCAATGACTTCTGACACGCACTATGAAGACTTTGAAGTTCCTGTCACCCCTCCCCACCCCAGTGAGCATTTTGCATGTTTGTCATCAAGTATTAATAGGGATTATATAATCACATGCTTAGTGGGGCTTCTTTGGGATATTTCTTTGAGGTTCTTATCTACATTTTTTTATGGCCACAAAATGTAAGGCTACATATTTTAACCCTTTGAGGGAAAAAAATAAGCCCACAAAGCAAAATAACAACAAACTAATCTATTTATACAAACAAAACAAACAAAACCAAATTTTAGAGGAAAAGAAAGAGAAAGCAAATCCTATCCCGTTTTCCATTGCTCGGTCAGTAAAGTGCTACGTGCCAACCGGAAGAAGTGAGTTCTACTCCCAGTGCCTGTGTCCTAGGCAGAATGCCAGTTGTGGTGATGTCCATTTGCAGTCCCAGCTGAAGGGAGGCAGAGACAGGTATATCCCTGTGGAGCAGGCAGGCTAGCCTAACTAAATTGGCTGACCCCAGGACAATGAGATCCTTTCTTTCAAAGACCACAAGTAGGCACCCGAAGTAGGCAGGAAAAAGCCAACAAGTTCTCAACCCCACATAAGGAACTGCAGGTAAGTAAGGATTGCTGAGAGCAGGATTAGAACTAATTGGTTCTCCAGTACCAAATAGCCGTTAAAACGTGTGTAGAACAAACATATATAGACTGAGCAGGTTGTATTTAGATATTCAGGAAGAGACACATCTATGGCAACAGTTAATGCAAAAAGAGAATATGGATTTGAAAGGGAGCAAAGAAGGGCTTATGGGGGAGTTGAAGGGAGGAAAGAGAAGGGGGAGTGATGTAATTATTTTATAATCTCAATGAAATCGAGTTGAAAGAATCCTTGATAGCTTCTGAGGAACGATCCGTCAGGTTGTCTTCTGGCCTCCACATGCACACAGACATGTGCATACGTACACACACACACACACACACACACACACACACACACACACACACACACACACACACTTCAGTTTACTCCTAGAAATGAGTGAGTTGAGAAGAGTAGAACTTGATTGAATTTTCTGTTACTGTATCTAGATGAGTTCAGTTTATACCAGCTCTTTTAGACTAACATACCTCTAGATGAGAAGGTCTGTACCAGTGGATTCAAGTGGACCTAGAGCTGTTAGGAAAGGGGAGTGCAGAGGATGGCACTGTCCAGCATCAATGGGAGGAGAGGCCTTGGTCCTGTGAAGGCTTGTTTCCCCAGTGTAGGGGAATGCCAGGGCGTTGAGATGGGAGTAGGTGTGTGGGAGTGGGAGCATCCTCATAGAAGCAGGGGAAGAGGGGTGGGAGAGGGGAGAACCAGGAAAGGGGATACATTCGAAATGTAAATACATAAGATATCCAATAGAAAATGCAAAAAAATGCAAAAAGAAAAGAGTGGAGTGGGCCTAGGCATTAGAAATTGAGCAGAGAAAAGAAATTAAGAAACTCATAAATAATAGTTCTGATATCTTTGCCTTAAAATGTCAAATTTGGATTTGATTTTCTTGTTATTTTAAGAAAGGGAGGAGGGTGATCCCATAGGAAGTCTCAAGTAATCTGGACCCTTGAGATCTCTCAGATACTGAGTCACCAACTAGGCAGCATACACTAGCTGGTGTGTCTGTTCAAATTGTGTGTCCGTGGGCCCTGTGGAGGTTAGAGGTGTGGGAAAAGTGCTAATTAAGGTTAAAGTCTACCACTGACTGGAGAGCCTTCAGGGCTCAGTGCAGTGTGGAGGATCTTCCTTGGTAGAGCTTCTACTTCTCTGACCTTGTCTGGGGAGTTCAAAAATCCCCATACTTCTTCCTTAACATAGTCTTTGTTAAATTATAGTTCAGCGTCCTTTCTCCTGGTGAGAACCTGTTCAGCCAGCACCTGAGATTCTTGAAAATGCTTCCCCATGCTAATGAGACATGTGGTACTCTAAGCCTTCAGCCAATGACCTTTGCCCATCCTGAATGTTTCTACCTCCTTCCTATTTAAGCCTTGAAATCACCCCAAGTAAGTTGACCTGCCTTCCTGAAAAAAAAAAAAAAAGAATGCTATTCATAAATTGCCCATGAGATTTAGGTATACTGTGTGTAAATTTTAAATTATCATATGCACTTTAGGACTTCCTCCATTTAATATCTAAAAAAATCTCATGACTAAGAAAGGAAAGAACTCTCTCATTGGAGGGTAAAAAACTGGAGAGTCCTGTCTCTGCAGTCTGGCAATGTATGCCCCACCCCTGCTCTCAGCCCTGCTGTGCCCCACCCCTGCTCTCAGTCCTGCTGTGCTCCACCCTGCTCAGTCCCACTGTATTCTACATGTCCCGCCATATTCTCACATGTTGGCTTGTGACTGCCCCGCCCCCTTCAGTGAAATTGATGAAATGCAGCGTGTAACTCATGTTGTAGCAAGAAATTAAATGGGGGACTGATACAGAATTCTTGGACTTATGAAGAAACAATTGAGGACCTTTCACTTCATATAGATCGCTTTAAATTCATCAGTTCTCACATTGCAGTGGAGAACTTTTGGACAATTAACTAGTTTCTCCTTGGGTTTTCAGTAGGCTTCATCTCCTTTCTTTCTTTCTCTCTTTCTCTCTTTCTTTCTTTCTTTCTTCTTCCTTTCTTTCTTTCTTTCTTCTTTCTTTCTTCTTTCTTTCTTCCTTCCCTCCTTCCTTCTCCCTTCCTTCCTTTCTTTTTTCCTTCTTTATTCATTTATTCACTTACTTTACACCCTGATTGTCCCCCTGCCTAGTCCTATACACACAAACAACTTTCACTTGTATTTTCATAATGATGTGTGTTTGAATATGGCCGTCTGGACAGGACTTGGCTTATGCCTATGTTATGTTCTCTTGGAAAATAACTCATATTGTATCTGGTTTTAAACATTTCTCATTTTCAGATTTGGCTTCCAAACCATCTCTAACATTCCAATAAAAGTTCTAAATTTTTTTCATCCTGGGAGTAAGGGAGTAACTTCTTCTCTTGGTAACTGTCCTCCATGTTGACATCCTGTCTGTGGTTTAGAAACTGAAATCCTGTTTTTCTGCTTCACCTATGAAGGTGATCACTGACTATATTCCTCTCTTTTTCTCTTCCTCCTCCTCCTCTTCTCATTATTATTATTATTATTATATTGTTATTATTTTGGTTATTTTACTTATGTACAGTTCAAATGTTACCGCCCTTCCTGGTTTCTCCTCTGCAAACAGCCCATCGCATGCCCTACCCCCTGCTTCTGTGAGGGTGCTATCCTATTCACCCACCCACTCCCCGTCACTGCCCTAGCATTCCCCTATGCTGGGCCATTGAGCCTTCACAGGACTAAGGGCCTGCACTCCCACTGATGCCACATAAGGCCATCCTCTGGCTACATGTGCAGCTAGATCCTTGGGTCCCTTCATGTGTTCTCTTTGGTTGGTGGTTTAGTCCTTGAGAGCATTGTGGGGTCTGGTTAGTTCTTCCTTTACCTCCTCCAGTCCTTCCCCTAACTCCTCCATTGTCAGAGCCTCTCAAGAGACAACTATATCAAGCTCCTCTCAGTAAGGACTTCATGGCATCTGCAGTAGTGTCTGGGTTTGGTGGGGCAGTCTTTGGGTGGCCTTTCCTTCAGTCTCCACTCCACTTTTTGTCCCTGTATTTCCTTTAGACAGGAGCAATTCTGGGTTAAAATTTTGGAGATGGGTGGGTGGCCCCATCCCTCAACCAGGAGCAGTGCCTAACCTCTGGATATGATCTCTACAGGTTCTCTCTCCCTTTTGTTGGGCATTTCAGCTAATGTCATCCTCCTGGGGTCCTGGGAGCCTCTTGCTTTTCTGGTATCTGGGACTTCCTGGTGTCTACCCCCAGTTCCACATCCCCCACTGCTACACACCTCTGTTCCATTTCCTTACCCTCTGTACACCTCCTCAGTCTCTTCCCACATCTGATCCTGTCCCCCCTTTTTTTCCCTTACCCCTCCTCACAAATTCCTCTCACCGTCTACCTCCTGTGATTATTTTCTTCCTCCTTGGAAGTAGGACTGAAGCATCCACACTTTGGTCTTCCTTCTTCTTGACCTTCATATGGTCTGTGAGTTGTATCTTGGGTATTCTGAACTTTCTTCCTAATATTCATTTATCAGTGAGTACATACCATGTGTTTTTCTGTGACTGGGGTACCTCACTCAGAATGACATATTCCTCCTTCCTACTATGTCCTCACCTGCCAAATAAGACAGTGTTTCTCCAGGCCTTCAGTTCCTTCTCTTAGGTACTAGCATCAGTGCAGATATATTCTATCTGACAGTATTATGTATTTCAAAGTAAATCAACATCAATAAATAATTATCAGTGGGCTTGACAAAGCAGCCAGGTCCCTTTTGATGTGTTGGGTCAGATCTGTATAGGGTACAGCCACAGTTCCCACTAACATTACTTGCTTCTGAGGGCAAGAAGCAGCATCCTCATAACAAAGCTGCCAATGAGTTCTGTTGATTTTCTATCAAATGATGGCTTTCACAGAGTTTTGACAGTGAACCTCTGGAAGACTTGTCTTACATGTTACGAATGCACATGAGTAGCATTGAAAACACACACACACACACACACACACACACACAGATTGTGACAGAGACAAGTATTGTGAAATAATATTTTCCTTATGCCAAGCAATTAGGAAACAATACTATATTGTTCTGTGTAATAAAGAAGCTTAGAAGACTAAGTTAATTAATGTTTACTAATGACTGGTATCCCACAGTTTTGCAAAACTCTTTAGATAAAACTTAGAAAATTGCTTTGCAAGGAGAAATGCAGTCATTTTTCTTTTACTTGCTCTCCAAAGTTAATATGCATAGTATTTGAATCCTCCTAATAATGTAGAATTTTGAGCCTTATTGCCAAGAGATTCTGATTATTATTGTGTTGGGATCCCACTATTAATTCCATAAATATCATGTGAGTAACCACGAAGGCACTGTAATTTGTTTACATGGTACTCTTTATTTCTATTCTGTGTTATTGGTGTATATATATTTACTTGGAATGATGTAGAAATACAGTTCATAGACCTTAAACTCTAAATGTATAGTCCTTTAGTTACTGGCAATAGTAGGTTAGTTTGACAGTTTCTCCTCCTCTATATTCTATACACTAACATTCAACTCAGTTGTTCTCCATGAAGATCATATGATAGTTGCACATTAATAATCATGTTGATAAAAATTAACATGAATGCTCCCAAGAGAACCTATAGAACATTATCTGTGTGTTCTAACTGAAAATAAGTAGTTTGCTACTGAAGTTGAAGTTGATCTGTTTATTCAGTCATCTTATAAGCATTACATCTATTAAATATTCATTACATATGTAATTGTCTTAAACATAGCATAATGAAAACAGAAACACTACTTTGCCTTTGGGAAATTAATTTTTTTTTGCGAGAACATAGGAAACACTTCATTTGAATAAGTAAAAACAAGACTAAAGTAAAATGTAAGCAGGTTTCTAGTAAATTATAAACAGTATCAAGTGGGTTTGCACTGTGTTGTAGGACTTCTAAGAATCTGGTAAGTTTTAGGGTCGGGGAGCTAGTGAGAAGCCTTGCCAATGTAAGCAGGGAAAAGTCCTGATTGGATGGTTTGCCGGCTGGATATTTGCTCCTTCTGTTAGTCGTGTGTTCTGAAAGTAAGTCCACTGCTAGCTGCATAGCTGAGAAAGATGTCCCTTCGTTCTGTAGGGTGTCTCTTCCCCTGCTTCCCTTGCTCCACAGAAGCTTTTCACTTTTACTCAAACAATTTGTCTAGTTTTTGGCATTATTGCCTGAAGAATTGAAACTGTTTTCAAAAAGTTCCGGACTATGCCTGTGTCCTGAACCATTTTGCCTTTGCTTCCTGTAGCATGTTTTGTTGTTGTTGTTGTTGTTGTTGTTGGTTTGTTCTTTGGAAGGATTTACAATTATTAATGACAAAGAAACTGTACATTGTAAGCAGGATAACTCCTCTATATGTCAGACTCATGAGCATTTGTTATAGCAAACTAGTTCATCTTTTTTTGTCATGAAAAATAGAAATGAGCCTTTAAAAATGTGCTCATGACTGCTTCTCATTCCTTCTTCTGAACATCTCATTCTCTTAAATTTCATTCTTTTGTAGAATTGGAGAAATTACGACAATTACAAATAAATTTTATATTCCTTAATAGAGTCAGAATGACATATAAAGTCACTCTCTATGAACAAAATAACTCCATAATGTATGAAATAATTTGTACATTTAAGCATAACCCTAGTTCTATAATGATAAAGCAAAGCCAACAATGAATTAAACACTCAGCAAGGCTCCACAGCCAACTCAGCCAGCTCAACACCAAGTTGCCAGCATTGTGAGCATTGCGAGCATTGTGAGCATATTAGCACATAAGATGCTCAGCTCATGATGACTTGCTCTCCCTCTTCTCCTCAAACAACATCCCTATATGAAGTATAAACATTAAAAAGAAAAAGACTTGGCAGCTTTTAAAAGTTGACTCTAAACTTTTCTTATTCAACAATATTAAAAGCCACATTTGTTGAATTAACTCAGGGCACACGCACCTCTGATGGAAACAAAGACTAGAGAATTGTTTCCAGATAGACGCTGCTGTGGCTGGCAATAACAATTCAGCGAGGTATCCCGTAGGACTTGGAAGCATGTTACGCTGGTAGAACCATCACTTCACCATGAAATACACGGGGTCACTGACGCTCAGGCTTCTGTGTGTGTGTGTGTGTGTGTGTGTGTGTGTGTGTGTGTGTGTTTTATTTCCACTGAAAAATGTCTTCCAAACTGGAGTGATTGGTATATACACCTTATAGAAGAATCAAACAGGCAGAATCTCTCTAGGGTTTCCAGTTCCTCTTTCCTGCCTGGGCCCCATGAAGTCTAAATGGATCTGAGGCAGCTCAACACCTTTTCCATCTATTTCACTGCTTAGGAGCACTGAGACAAACCAGGGAGGCTTCAGAAGTAATGCAAATAGGTTTGTAATCTGGGTAGCCTACCTGGGAATTCTGAGGGTAGTTCTCAGAAGAGTAGAGTTTCTCTGTTATCCTAATGCTGGTATCATATACAACCTACCTGTTGGCTTGTGTTTCAGATAGTTGGTGAACCACTTAGCCATCTCATGAACACAGTCTCTTAATGTATTTGCTGTGTTTTGAACTGTTATATATTTAAATCATGCAAGGTGAGCGATAATGGTCTGGTTTCATTCTACAATGAACCATAGTGGAAATACTTTCTTTTCTTCAGTGTAGGTTTTGGGCAAATTTATTTGAAATCAAATGCCCGTAGATGTGTGTTCACTTCTGGATGTTTCCGTAGTCTACATGCTTATGTCTTCGTGTCCCTGTATCATTCTTTTCTTATTATCACTCCATTCGGCTGTACCTCCTTCGTCACTTGATACTGGAAGAGTACATTTTGCAGTTTCTGTTTGTGTAACTTCTACTCTTTTTTCCTCATCTCTAGTCTTCTTACACTGTGTTCATGTAAAATATAAAAAATTATTTCTAATTTCTTAAAGTATAGCTTTTGGGTTGTTTTGGCTTCCAAATGCTTAGTTTATTGACTTTTCTCTATTTACTTTCAGTCTGCCTCTTTCCTAGTGAGTTGTGTTTTTGTAGACAGTAGGCAGTTGACTCTTGTTTGTTTATCTGTCCATCCATTCTAAATCTTTTAGATTAGAGCGTTAAGGTCATTTATATTTAAGGTTATTAATGAGAGAGATTTACTGATTCCTGCAATTTTGTTGGCTGATTTCTTGATTGATTTGTTCTTTCTGTTCTTTTTGTGTGAGTTCATTGGTCTACTGAGTTGTGCATAATTGCTTTCTAGTTCTCTTTTGCTCATCTCTTCATCTTATAAAATTTTCTCATTGTTGTACTCTCGGAATTAAGACTGTCATTTTTCTTTCTATCTGTTTAAGATTCTTTCAACTATGTTCCCTGATGATAGCTTGATGATCATGAATGCGTGTGTGTGTGTGTGTGTGTGTGTGTGTGTGTGTGTGTGTCCTTGTCTTGGACTTTTTCTCTATTTCAGTTCCTAATTATAACCTTGTTTTATAGAATACTTTTTGTTGCCACTTAATTGTTTTACAATTCTTTTGAGCCACTGTCTTTTTACATAGCCCTGTCTGTCCTTAAACTCAGTATGTAGATTAGGCTGGCCTTACACTCAAAGATCTACCTCCCTCTGCCTCATGAGAGGTAAGTGCTGGTATTCAAAGCCTATGCCCTGACACTCAGCCCACTTACAGCTCTTGTATGCTTTTCTGACTTTGGAGGTCTTCACTAGTGGTTTTGATGTATTTGTCTTTGGGCCCTTCCTACTGTAGTTTCCGATTCTAGCTCCTACACCTTTTATCTTCATTTCAGATTTTTGCTGTACCTATGGATTATCTGACTGGCTCTCTTCGTCAAGAATTATTAAACGTTATGGTACTGCTTATTTATTGTACGTTTCTTTTTTGGTGTTTAAGGTAGCATTTCCAAAGTCTTGACATAATTTTCTTTCTTGTTAATCATGTCTTCTACTATGGTTTGTTTGTTTGATTCATTTATTTTATTAACACCACCCCCCTGCTGATTTTTGTCGTGAACCTAGCCTTTAATGGCTAAACCATCTCTCCAACCCATTTCCCCCTTTTTAAATCTAAACTTTCTTGCCGAATGTGTCCTTACGTTGCTGACTTTTTCTTTTATGCTGCTGATTTTCTTACCAATGTCTCAGATTTCCTTATTTCATTAAGTCACTTTTTCATTTCTTTTAGTCGGTGGCTAGTCTTACAGCTTTATTATTGAATTCTTCTTTTGGCATTTCAACTACTTTAATGTCTTTAGATTTGAGTATTGAAGATTAAAATGCATCTAAGAGACAGGATGCTGCTTTGGTTTCCAGGTTTCTGTATTTCTGTGCTATGTTCTGTCCATCTTTGTTAGTCTGTTAGCTCTTCCAGTGCTCCTTCGAGGTCCTGATAAGCAACCTGCTTTTGATGGCTTAGCCCTTTGCACAGTTCACATTAAAAGAGACTACTTTCTGCGGTTCTTCAGAAAATTGGATGTTGCACTTCCTGAGGACCCAGCTATACCTCTCTTGGACATATACCCAAAAGATGCCCCAACATATAACAGGGACACATGCTTCAACTATGTTCATAGCAGCCTTATTTATAATAGCCAGAAGCTGGACAGAACCCAGATGCCCTTCAACAGAGGAATAGATACAGAAAATGTGGTACATCTACACAATGGAATATTACTCAGCTATCAAAAACAATGACTTTATGAAATTCATAGGCAAACGGATGGAACTGGAAAATATCCTCCTGAGTGAGGTAACCCAATCACAGAAAAACACACATGGTATGCACTCATTGATAAGTGGATATTAGCCCAAATGCTCGAATTACCCTAGATGCACAGAACACATGAAACTCAAGACGGATGATCAAAATGTGGATGCTTCACTCCTTTAAAAGGAGAACAAGAATACCCTTGGCAGGGAAGGGAGAGGCAAAGATTAAAACAGAGACTGAAGGAACACTCATTCAGAGCCTGCCCCACATGTGGCCCATACATATACAGCCATCCAATTAGACAAGATGGATGAAGCAAAGAAGTGCAGACCGACAGGAGCCGGATGTAGATCGCTCCTGAGAGACACAGCCAGAATACAGCAAATACAGAGGCGAATGCCAGCAGCCAACCACTGAACTGAGAATAGGACCCCCGTTGAAGGAATCAGAGAAAGAACTGGAAGAGCTTGAAGGGGCTCGAGACCCCAAAAGTACAACAATGCCAAGCAACCAGAGCTTCCAGGGACTAAGCCACTACCTAAAGACTATACATGGACTGACCCTGGACTCTGACCCCATAGGTAGCAATGAATATCCTAGTAAGAGCACCAGTGGAAGGGGAAGCCCTGGGTCCTGCTAAGACTGAACCCCCAGTGAACGTGATTGTTGGGGGGAGGGTGGCAATGGGGGGAGGGTTGGGAGGGCAACACCCATAAGGAAGGGGAAGGGGAGGGATTAGGGGGATATTGGCCCGGAAACCAGGAAAGGGAATAACACTCGAAATGTATATAAGAAATACCCAATTTAATAAAGATGGAAAGAGAGAGAGAGAGAGAGAGAGAGAGAGAGAGAGAGAGAGAGAGAGAGAGAGACGACTTTCTGTATGGCTGCTGTTCTCTGCCCTTCAGCTCAGGGAAATCACAGCGGGACCCTTCTACTGCACTCTCTGTTTCTGTGTGTACGTCCTTTTATTTTTTCATACCCTCCTGCTGTCCTTTCACCACCCTGGTGCCTTCTTATGCCCTTCCAACCCTGCTGTCATCTGAACAGCATCTCTTCTTTGTCACTGTCACTTTTCTGATCCGCCATGCTGTGAAGAATCCGCTATCTTACTCTAGAAACCTGGTTCTCAACCTTCCTCAGTTTCCGATCCTTCAAAAACAGTTCCTCACCCCCTGACCATAAAATTATATTTTGGTACTTAATAACTGTAATTTTGCTGCTGTAATAAATTGTAATTAAAATCTCTGATATACAACTGCCATGGGTTCACGACTCACAGCCTGGAAACCACTGCTCTAGAAGCTCAGATTCGCTTTTTGAAGGAGTCATGTATGTCTGATTGGAATGGAAGTAATAGCATCAGCAAGTAATTCATCAAGGTACAAGGAATGAGCTGATTGTGACCATGTTAATATTCAGTCTCTAGTCTCCATATTAAACTCTAGGAGACTCTTGCAATTATTGAGGTTGAGTATTGTGGAGTATATCCAATACTTTAGAAGGTCTAAGAAATGTACTATAGAATTATGGTTAACACTTTAACTGTAGAGCTATACTCTCTTAATTCCGAATGTTGTAAACTTGAGTAGACCAAGAAATAAAGCTAGCCCCTCAATGAGAGGTTTCTCAATCTCTGTACCATTGATATTCTGGGATGTATACTTCTTTTGGGGGTCAGGCTCTGCTGTGCACTAAGGCTGTTTATCACCATCCCTTCCATCTACTCCATAGATGCCAGTAGCATACCTTTCTGACATGCCAATCAGAAATGTTTTCAGATACTGCCCAGTATCCCGTTGTGCAACCCTGCAATAGTAAAGTGCAAAAGGAGTTTTGATAGCTATTCCTTTATTTAAGGATCAGTAGAAGAGTGAAAATCAATATACAGCTTACTTTGAAAATGCTGTAGTTCAAGAAAAAGAAAATAGTACTTAAAGACTCAGAGGAAAATCACAGCTTTGAAAGCACTGTTCTTTAAGTTCCAAGAAAAAAGTTTCAGAGCATTTTATGTTCTGTAGTCAACAGAATGCCAGACCTCAAGTGAGGGTTTGTGGAATAGGAGTGCAAGTTCCTGTAGGAGAACATAATCTGCAGACCTGGGCGATGTCTCAGCAGGGAGAGAGGTGATTGTGTGTAGACCTGATAGCCAAGGCTATCCGCAGGACAAGAGAGAATTCACTCCTGGGTGTTGACCTATTACATCCACACGGGTCATGACACATATGCGCGCACGCGCGCGCGCGCGCGCAAACACACACACACACACACACACACACACACACACATACACACACACACATTAAATCAATCAGTAAAGACACAGAAAACTAAACTGGAATGTAGAGCGAAAGGTATGTAGGGAGATAATTAGGTCAGGGATGATTTTGGCAGCTAATGTTATACTAAACTGTAGTGACGTAGGCCTCCTCAGACACTCTATTCACATCCTCTGTGTATTTACTTCTATCAATTCAGAAATGAGAGGACCGTTTGGCTCAGCATCACATGTCCGAAAAATTGCTGCTAGGAAGATACATGGCTATTGGTCTTAGTCTTTTGATACGAAGTGAAATATTCATAATTGACAAAAGGAATGAGAACACTGAGTTTGGTCACAGGACATCTGCCTCCGTGTACTTTGTTGAATACATTCATTAGAGTATTTAATGCACTGTTGCACATCCATTTGCCATGATGACAAGGAATATTTAATGACCTGAATAGATACTCACATTTAGGAAAAGCAAGTTACATTGTGTATCTAGCATGAGCCAAGTACCAGGACTGCTCGCCT
Organism: Rattus norvegicus; assembly: GCF_021556685.1. Lineage (NCBI taxonomy): Eukaryota > Metazoa > Chordata > Mammalia > Rodentia > Muridae > Rattus > Rattus norvegicus. The sequence goes on along the minus strand of NC_141539.1, from coordinate 116,165,831 downwards.
GCAGTGTTTACTCTGGACTTGCTTTTTCTCCTGTCAGGCTGGATTCATTGTCACTTTCTACCTGTGCTGTCCAGGAGCTTATCGCTGAGTGTGTATGCATCATCGATGTGATTGTGAGCTCCTTGCATAGGCTTGGGTATAGTTGATATTTCCTGAGGCCTTTGAGCTGGACCAGGCATCTCTTGTGATGTCCACAGTACTGATCCAGCCACACTGAGGCCAGGCGCCTCAGTGCTACCACAGCTGACACACCAGAAGCCATGGCGCCACACGGCTTTCCTTTGAGGTTATGCAACTAAGGAGGGTTCTAAGGCAGTGTTTTTTACTTCAGGGTTCAGAAGCGTCCCTCACAATTTCAAAGCATTTAATGATCTTGATGAATGGAACTTTTCTTTCAAGTTTTATTTCAGATCTCTCTTTTCCTCATTTCTTTAGTCACTGAATTTTCTGTGGTTTCTGGACTAGCAAGACATCCTAGTCACAAACCCCATGTTAGAAATTACTCATTTTCCGTAATAGTAATTTTTATCACTAAACAAAGCTCGACTCCCTTTATTAGTCTTTCCAGGTGGTCTTTTGTTTTAATCATATTTTCTCCTCAGGCTGTGTTTACCTGCTGTTTAAATATCTCTGACCTGATAGAAGTTTCAGCGGTTTTCAGATCAAGTTTAAGGTAGACCCAGCTCCATATCCTTGTATTTCCCCATCCTAACCATGTTACTAATTGGAATTAAATTATATTGCAAAGTTGTAACATGACTGTTTTAATTATTTATAATGCATAACCCTGTTGATTAGGAAGGAAAGGCTTTATTTGGACCTCTTAGTATATTCATAGCAGGTCCGAGAATGTACTCTATTAGCTGTTATTAGTAGTTTGAAAATATGTTTTAAATTTTAAAGAATTTTAGCTCAAGCATGTGAGCATTTTATTATATATCGAATTTCTAGGGAAAAGAAATAATGGCGGTCTCTGTGTCCTAGTTTGCTTTTCTTCTTGGTGGTAATCAAAATGACAAAAAATGCCTTGGGGAAGAGAAGGTGTTTTGTTTGTTTGTTTGTTTTGTTTTGTTTTTTTTCATTTTATAGTCCATCACTGGAAGAAGGCAGGTCTGTATGTAGTTTAAGGCCCTGACCTGGAGGTAGAAAATGAAGTTGTGACCGTGGAGAAATGCTATGTGCTGGCTGTCTTGTTCCCCATGGCTTGCTCAACACCTTCCTTATACAGCCCAGGGACTAGCACTACCTATGATAGAATAGACGTAATTGCATTAGTCCATAACTAAGAAAATTCCCTACAGACTTGCTTACTAACCAGTCTAATGGTGGCATTGTCTCAATTGTGGTTTCCTTTTCCCAGATGACCCTAGCTTGTGTCAGATTGACAACCACTAACCGACACACTCTGTATTCTTGTCTGGGGTGCCGAAGCAGCACTGTTAGTTGTGAGTTAAGCATAAGTTAGGGGGAAATGATAGTCAATAACATTGGAAAGTCAGGTAGGTGCTTAGTCGAGAAGGTGTTTATACTTCATGCTATACCTGTAAAATGTTAAATATGAACATAGGTTATCCACTGTACCTTTTTTTTATTGGCTAGAGTAGTAATTTACAGCCTTATTTAGAATGGTGGCTAAAAGTCTATAGTTACAAGAGGGAATGAAGTACATGTAATCTAACACAGGAGCAGGGCTGGGAGAGGGTATAGCGTGTAGCTGAGTTTGCACATGGTTGGTAGGTAGAGCCTATTACTGTCTAGTCGCGGATTTCCAGAGGAACTCAGAAGTTCTTCTGTGTGAGTTGTAGTGAGAGAGAAATAAACTGAGAACGCTATGTGCATGGATAGCCATTGTGTAATACCTGAGTCCTTGGTGGAAGTTCTCAAGACTCTATTAGTTGGCCCTGATGGAGCTTGGTATTTCTCTGGCTCCAAGGCTCATGCCTTTTGGCTTTTGGAGTAGAATTGGGGTACAAATCAATTTCAGTTTTGTATGATAAATTTCATATCCCTCTGCTTTTCTGCTCTGTCACATCCTCTAGAAGACTGTTAGCATTTTGAACTTAACGTCAGAAAATAGTGATATTATTCAGGGCTGGGGCATGTTTACATATGAGTCCTTCTTCAAGCCATATTAGCATTGTCTGGTGTGAAGGGAAAGTTATGTAGGGAACCTCATCATTTTTAAGGGCGTTTAAAAACTTAACTAGGGAAGGATTCAGAAATGAGGGTTCAGAGAGATAAAAAGATGATGTTGTTGAGGAAGAAAATTTGACTTGGTCTGTAGCTGGTTAAATTTAATTAAGTCATTTGAAATGTCTGTTCGACTCAGCAGTTTTAAGACTTTATAGTAATGGAAGAAATTAATGGATGAGTCAAAATAATCACCAATATACTGTACTCTGGCCATTGCCACTGAAAAATAGATGTTACTACATTTGTAAAAGATGTGATAAAAGGAAGTTGGCTCTATCAAAATATGTGCCTAAATTAAATAATAGTGGTAAAGCAAAAAAATTTATCATTGAAATATTTTCCAGAATTAATAGCAATGACTTTTCCATATTCTGAAGGATGGTGCCTTTAATGACCACCATCACTGAAAGGGGAATTTAGATGAAAGCATTCTTCTTCTGAGCGCTAAGTTTCTTTCACCATACTGCATGGGAAAGTCACTTTTATAAGAAAGAACTTAATTTTGTGTCATTTGCTGTTATTTTTTAAAAGACCATGCTAAATTCCATTGTTCCTTCTTTAGTTATGATAACATTAATAGCAATAGTCAACTCTTCTTAGCTATAAACTGCAAAACACACTGTTGTCCCATTAATTGAATTCTTCTCAAAGGAGTGGGAATGTTTGCTCTCTCTTTCTCTCTCTGTCTCTCTCTGTTCCCTCCTTTCCCCATGGGAGAGAATGGACATTGTCAAGAGAGCATCCTTGACAAAACAGCAAGCAAACTACGAATGTGATCCCAGTGGTGTGTTTATGTTAGATAAATTATATCAGAACAAAAAGCTGTGGGTGGCCGTGGATATCACTTTATGGTATCTAATGAATGTCAACAAGAAGTACATTTTAGATGGACATAGAATAGTTTATTGTCTCTTAACTATAATCCAGTGAGTTCACTCCAGGCACATATTGCTGAGGAGAATTCCAGTGAACTTACATTTGAACCTACATTTACTTTTTCCTGCAATCTTTACTAGGATTGCATATAATCCATTTCTTGTTGTCTGGGGACCATCTTGGAGTTTATGGCTACAGCCCTTTTCATCTGGCAATGTAGCCCATGTGTGAGCCATTACATAGAGCTGTTTAATCTGCACTCATCTGGGTCCATTATGGTTCATTCTGAACCATGCCTTATGCCTGTCAGAGTAAGGATTGTCTGAATTGTTTTAATGCAGTATCTTCATAACCAAGTATTTTAGTTGCACGTGTGTAGATGTGCTCAGCTATTATTTATGAATAATTTTAATATAGATTGGGTTCTCTGAGTCACTTTATGTTAGTACCCTTTACTGTGGATGTGTTACTGTTTAATTTTGTGCCTGGACAATAGCCATACATTGATTAGAAAGTTAGGACACTGCATTCCATACTTTTATGCTTACCTTACCTTACAGCTTTGCAATAGATGGAAAAGAAGAGAAAAGAATGTTTGTACCTTTTTAATATCCAAGTGGCATTACATTAAACTGCTTACTTCAAAAATACAGTGAGGTTCTCTGTGTCTTGGTTGAATTCAGTACTAGCATTTCAAATGTTTGTATCTACGGCTTTTATTAACCTGTGCGTGGAACCTTCAGTCTCATCAGGGTGATAACAAATGAATACTATGCAATTCCTTAAATTCAGAAAAATTGATCCCGTTAATATTCACTGAATTTCTATCATCTATTGTGGAAGGGGAAGAAAAAAGTATATATATATATACTTTTATATACTATATATATATATGTGTGTGTGTGTGTGTGTGTGTTTGTATGTGTGTGTATATATATATGTATATATATGTGTGTATATATATATATGATGGTATAATAATTGTTACACATTAAGAAAGGTAAGCAAAGGGATAGGAAGCAGGCGGCCTTTTAAGATTAGGCATTGCTGGACATATGACCATGGAGCAACATCTGAGAGAGCAGCACCACACCCCGGCTATCTCTGAGAGCATTCCCTTTGTATTTTATGTTTAGTCTAATAGATAACAGCAAAAATGAAACTTCTGTTTCTGTAGCAAAATCAGAGAAAAAAATCAGAGGTTTACAGGTCTAGAACTACAAAATTTTAGAAAACATATTATCTTGACAGAGAAATTTACATGGCTTGTTAGAGATCATGGTGCTTCAAGGAAATGTAAGGTTTGGATATTTACTTTTACACACTTGGTGAGGTTTTCTTGAAACGTGATGCAGAGGAGAGAACTCTGGGTCAGGGTGTACAGACTCTTCTACTCCTGAAAACCAGCAGAGAATTGGGGCCTCCTTTCTTTTGCCTTCTGATGGCCACTGACTGTCAACCTAGATTTGTGTCTATAGCGCTCTACTTCCCAGTTCTGTTAATACATTGTCTTCTCTTTTTCATGGGTCATAGCATTTATGGTGCATTTATATTATTATATTATATTATACCTTCAGTATTATGTCTTCATTTGAAGTTTCTCAGTCATAGTGTCAGAGAGGTGACTGTGTAAGATAGCAATCTTGTATGTCAAGAATAGGACCTAGTGTATTCTGGGGGGGGATTCTGTGTAGCCCATCACATAGAAGGTAAAATTACGAATACAGAGATTCACTTTTTATGAATACAGTAGTTCATAACAGAATTATATCTTAGTATGTTTAGAGAATATTTCCTAATTATCTTCATGCATGAAACAATAATATTCAGGGAATGTTTTCCATGGGTACCAAGTGAGGCAAAGGATTAAGAACAGTGTTAGCCTCAGGGAACCTAGAAATGAGATACAAGTTGAGAAGATGAGCTGCTTCAAATCCTTTTGATGTGGCATCATCTGAAGGCCTGCCTGTGTCTTCATATCTTCTTCTCAGGCCCCTCTCCTTTTGTCATCTACTTGACACTTCTAATACTCTGGTGCATCTAGGTAATCCAGAGCAATCACTTTGTTGAGATCTCCTGGTTCATAGACTTAATTCCTTGCTGGGTCTTATTTTCCCCTTTCATGTGATATTATAACTCACAGTCTAGGGATTAGAATATGAATATACTTGAGGAGACTTTATTTTGCCTACCATGATTAAGAAAGACTGTAGTAAACAGTGTACTGTCATTTAGAGTTGCAGGGTTTACACAGGCTAGGAATAGAGAATCCAGTCCTAGGTATAGATCCAGAATGATTGGGCAGTGACAGTAAAATAGTAGGCCACTGGACTTGAAAAAGAACTTTAGTGATTTCCTGTGACAGATTGGGGATGATGGTTCCTGAATTTTTAGCATGTAAAACAAAGAGTCTTCTTTGGGTGCTTCTCAACAATGGGGAGAATGTCACCCAGAAGAGCAGCAGGTTTTAGAAAAGAGAATAAATGTGTTTATGCAAAGCATAACAGCATAGACATGAGAGACATTTTGGAATAAGAATCGACACTCAAGATAAGTAGTGTCCTTAGGTGGTGCCTATTAGACTTTGTAAGACAACCTGTGTTCCTCAGGAGGGGTGTGTGATATAGTTTAAGATGTGGTATGTGTATGTGTATATGCATTCCTGTATGTGTGTCTGTCCATCTGGGTCCCTATTTGTATATATTTGCATGTGGGAGCCAGAGGTTGACATTCCCATGTCTGGTTTAATTACCGTCTACTTTAGTTTTTAAGGAAGTATCTCTCTCTGAACCAATAGCTCATCATTTCCACCAGCCTCACTGAGGAGCAAGCTGCACGTCACCCCTGTTAATAATGCCTTAAGAGCACGGGATTACAGGCCTGTGATATTATGCCTGGCTTTTACATATGCTCTGAAAATCTGAACTCTGGAAGTCATGCTTACATAGCATTCTACCTACTAAACATCTCCCTGTCCCATGAAGTAGGGTTTTAGTTACTTGAACATTAAAAACACTTATGTTTTTCATTTCAGGTAAGTATGTAACAGTCACTGACCTTTGTGCATAAATATATTTCTCTTTTTTTTTGTTGTCAAGGTCTCGTTTATTGAGAGAAATGTCCATAAATATATTTCTCAATCTGCATAGTCTCATCTAGAAAGGTCACACACAGCCACATGCTATTTCAGAAACCAAGAGGACAAAGAATCAGTTAGTAATGGGAGCAGAGTCAAGCCCCAGACTGTTTTGCTCACTAATGGATCTGCTTTACCCAACATGCTGCCTGACTCACAGTGAAGGCTCATTTAAGTGTTTGATTTAGTTAGTTTAAGGCATTTTGATTGCACAACATTGTATTCTCTCAATATAACAATCAAAAATGGTTGTTACAGCTTTAAACTAAGTATTTCTCAATGTTTGTATAGTAATATAGAACAATACAGTAAAAGAACCATGTTCAGATCCTCATGGATGACCCTGGAGAGCCTACTCTAGTATTGTCTTTTTATTTTCCCTGGTAGTAGTGTGGTGTGGGGAAAGAATAATGCAGAAGTGTGGGGTGATATAAACCATTTTGAAATGTCTCCTCATCGGAATTCAGTGTGTCGAGTCTATTCTAGGTCAAAGTCAAAGGGAAATTCAATTAACAAGTGCCTTGTCAGTAATTGAGTATTGGCTCCAAGGAGAACACTGTAATGAATTTTCATTGACAAGTTAGAGTTGTGATCAGAGATGAATAAAATGAAGGTAGGCATATTTCTTTAAGACTGATGAACACCAGGCAATAAGTGGCCAGAAAGAACAAGCCAAGTAAAAGGATTATTCATAAGCAATTGGCTTCCACAAAGAGAGGACATGTTTATTGGTGAGTTTGGAAGCCTGGTAGCCCTGAATTTAGGTCCCATATTAACGGCCTTCCATAGATGTGATATGTTCACATTGATAAACTAAACAGTAGGAAACCAACCATTTGTTGCAGCACAACAAGGAAATGTTAAAAATCATCAAATCAAATTATCATGATGTCAGAGGATATACTGTAGTAGAAAGAAAAGATAATTAGAGAAATTGCTAAAGGCTTGTGTTGTAATTGAGGTGTCGGAGTGGGCCGACATGGTAGCTCAGGAAAAGTAGTTAAGCAGCTTCATAGGCGAATATAAAGTGATAAGAGTGAGGGGAATGAATGAGCAGAAGAGCAGAGGGTAGGGAGAGAGTTCAGATTCTAAGGCCGCCTTTTCTGAAATGGAAGTTGAGAAGTGCTTGTTAGACTAGTGGTGGAATAATGTACTTAGTTCATTTATATAGTGTGGGAAAAAATACTAGACTAAAGCTCTCAAATCATGGAAAACAGAGTACTGAAAATGTACAATGAAAATTATTGCTTTAGTGGTTTTATTCCTATTTGTATCTATGTTAAACATTTATATTACCATCATTGCCATTTCAACAGATTTTAAAATATCCGTATATGTATGTGTTTGTGTATGCGTGTATGTATATATATATATATATGTATTTGTATATTTATACATAAACATTTATTTATCAGAATATATTTAATGCAAGGTCAGATTTGGCATCACAAACTTCTATAAGAAGCTATATTTCTCAGTGATTCATCTTCCTTTGTTAAGCATCCGAAAGAGTTAATCAGAAACATCAATATCATGAGTAGCTTAACCTTAAAGTCTTGCAGTTGTTCTTGTTTGCTGTGCAGCACAATCTGAACTCAGTAATAGTACAGAGAACCCTCTGTGACTAACATCTAGTCTCACTTATTTGGATTTTCTTCCAGATTACAGCTTATTCATAGACTTATTGATGTTTCATATATTAGAGAGAGACTCTATGTGGTTCATGGACTCCCATGTAAGACATGAGGCTCTTTGATCTCAGAGGTCTCTGTAGACAGCTCTTTATCTTGGTACATCTGCAATTGTCTAGAGTTTGATTACTATGTTTAGGGATTCACCAAGATTGGATCCATCTCTATGAGACATTTATTTAAATTTGGGCCATTTAGTGTGTTTATGAAGGACCAAACTTGCAGCAGAGATTGAGCTGGGCAAGAAACACACATGATTTTGTAGGTTTCACCCCCAACTTCATAAGATCTGTAGTCCAACTGTAGATGGAGTACATGGTTGGAACTCTTGGGTTAGGGATAGAACTCAGTTGTAGAGTGCTTGCCTAGCATGCTCAAGGTCCTGGCCAGGGGCCCTTGCACCAGATAAACTGGAAATTGGTGGTACATGTCTGTGCTTCCTGAACTCAAAACACTGAAAAGGTGTAGACAGGAAGATCACAAGTTTAAGGACATCCTTGGCTATATAGCAAGTTTAAGTTTAGCCAGGGCTGCGTGAGATGCTGTTTTGAAAACCAAAATGACAAAAGCAGCAAACCGTAGTTTGCACCCTGTTTTGTCATCCTAAGTGTGGGTGTCAGGGTGCAAGATGTACAGTAGCTATAAGCCCGAGGGTTTTACTGCAAGGCTACAAAGCATAGCAGTGAATAAAGGGTGGAAGGCGGTAGGCAGGAGGGGCTGTTAAATGTTAACTAAAAGATAAAGTGTGCTGAAGAGCAAGCTGAAGGGCAGTTGAAGGAAGGGAGCTTGTATGCCATACCAGGAGTGCTGGGCTTAAGTGTGGCGCTACTGGGGCATCCTTTATGCTTTAAGCAGGAGAATTATATAAATGTTTTACTTTTACTTCAGTGCTGATGGGTAAAATTTTACAAGTGAAACTTGTACACTGTGAAGCACGACTATTAACATAGTAAACCTCTTATATCAAAGCCTATTATCCCTTTGGAAGAAAGCAATAAAAGTAACCAGATGTTGTGTTTCTTTTGACACTATCAGATAGTTTCTTTTTAACAAAATCTGTAACAGCATAGTGAAGACTGAAGCAACAGAACAGTGCGTCATTCTTAGAGCATCCGAATGAGCAAGCACAGTGGGGAAGAACTCCCGGTCGTTTGTACAGTTGAATGTATACTTGGTGTGTGATTAGCAGTTTCATTTGAAAATGTGCAGCTAAGACAAAAGCTCTTACACATTTGAACCAGGAGATACACTGAGGTACATACTCACCATGTGTAACTGCAATGTCTGTCTGACTATCTTTCAATCTATCCCTGTCTGCCCATCTGTCCATCTGTCCATCCATCCATCCATCCATCCATCCATCCATCCCTCCCTTTATCCCTCCATCTCTCCCTCCTCATATTCTTCATCCACAGATGAGAACAATGGTATTTTCATAGACCCATGCACTTAGAACTGTTAAAAAATAAAAATCTTATGATGAATATTTCATATAGAATTTATTTTACCAACAACATAGTCTCAGTAATATAATGTGATTTGACTAACAAGTTAAAGAATGTATTATGTTCCATTTATAAAATATTAAAATACATGAAATGAAACAGTATATTATGTAGGACTGTATGTAAAGTTTTATACACTGAATGGTGGCTATATTTCTTTTTGTCATTTTTCTGACTCTGTTACTGCAACATGCTTGCTGATGCTTTTCATATAGATAATTGATACATTATAGAAAATTTAAGATTATTTTTAGATAGGATCATATTACTTAGTCCTGGCTGGCCTGATAATTAGTTTGAAGCTCAGCCTGACCTTGAACTCATGGAAGTCTCCTTGCCTCAGTGCTGGGATTTCAGGCATGTACTAACACACTAAACTCAAAAAGTCAGCTTTGAATCAGAGGATGATTCTGTAATGTATATAATTCTGTAATGTAACAGCAGGGTCCAATATCACATTTGCTAAAAATATGAACTCTGTAGTCAGACAAAGGTAGTTTCAAATCTTTGTTACTCTGCAGTTCCAGAGACTTGGGATTTACAGAACTCCCTCTTTAATGCAAGTTAAATTCTAGTTATAAGAAATTAAGTTTTGTGAAGTCTTTTTCTATGGCAAGCTCCTAGACCCCAGATTTCTTCTTTATTCATTTTACACACCTGACACGGTAATGTAGTACACACTAGTTACAGTTTACAGTGACGAGAGCTCCGGGACTGTTGCTAGCAAAGGTCACTTCTGACCTTGCACAGCTTAGCAACTACCCTTGTCTCAGCTCCCACATCTGTGAAAATTGAGGTCAGACAGAAGTGACTCCCTAGGACCCTGTGTTGTCTACCAACTGTTCCTCGACCTCCTTATCAGTTTGCCTTACAGGACCCAGTATGACAATTCTTTGAAGTTAAATTCCATAAACAGATGCAGCTAGAACTCTGTGTCCTTAGAGAACAAGACACAGCACACATTGCTCCAGACTTTATCAGTTGTAGTTACAACTTGAAGTCAGAGATGCGCCTTCTAGAGCTTCAGCGACTGGCTCCCTCAGTGACATTACACATCAGAAAGTGCTGGTGGTAAAGTTGTGTTCAGTGTGCAGAGTGGAGATGGCTGAACATTGCTTGATGTATGGCGGTCTCTAATTTTGAATATATTTGTTTTTTTCCGTGCTTTAGAACAGTTTTAATTTGAATAGCAAATGTATCCTCTTTGCTCCTCCCTGAAAATCGAGCATTTCTCCCTTCCGTCCTGAAAGCAATTTTTGATAATTATTGGAATGTTGATTCTTTTAAGTTTTTAATTATATATACACACACACACACACACACACACACACGCACACACACAAACACACACACCCCGATTTACATTTTTAAAGTCAGAATATTTCATATTTGTGTGCATGCATATGTGCACAAATACGCATTTGTATGTTAGAGAAGTATGTGTGTATTTGGCTGGGTGAAGGTTCTCATCAGAGTCTTAAAGCAGGTCATCACTAGTCTACCATTGTTGGCCGTTAGATTCTTTGGGCATTTAGATTCTAGATAGTTTTGAGAAAAATAACAAGATAATCTTTGTATATATAAACTTTTGCATTTCAAACTACACTCAATTTAACTCTGCTTAAACAGGGATGAAGATCCTTTACGTTTCCTTATGAGCATTTGCTTCTTATACTTTCTCATTATGAATGATTCTTTTACAGTGTTCCTCCTGTTCGTAATAGATTAGCTTGAGCATTAACAGTGACTGTCCTGTGATTCTGGAGTCAGTCATTGCTTTGTCTTTTCGTCTTTAGGTACCCAGTCTTCATTCTATCGGCTAGTCATTATCTAGTGAAAACTCCCGTGTATCCTACCCTGCAACAAATGATGCTAATGTATCAGCAGTATTTGCTTATAATTTATGAATACATGTATTACTTGACCTAGTAATATTCTATTGACCTGTGGTATTTATCAGATGGCTCAGATTCTTCCAAAATGCTGTGTTTGGGGCATTTCTTCAGAACTCACAATTTGTGGGTTACAGCAACATTCATAATTTGGTTTGAAGACATGAAGCAAAAGGACTAAGCTAATAATGGTTCCTCCCAGCTCAGTGTAAGATCTATAGACTGTAGAAAAGCTAAATACCAGATACTGTCTCACACTTTCATGGTACTTAATTTTAGTAAACCATATTCATTCATAATTACTTGAAGAATTCTATAGTCTTGTTGAAAAATTTACAACAAATTGCTCTTAATTGTTGCCATGTAATAAAAGTGTCCTGTTAGTTGCTAAAGTGTTTAAATGTTGAAGTGATAGTTGGTAATAACACTTAAACTTGATGTCTCTGATCATTGTTCATGGGTACCCTTGCTTCCATCACCATGGACAAAGCAGAAGGGACTGTTTATAAAATTATATGAAATAGCATTTATCTAAGTTGGGGTTTCAAGCAAAAGCATTGGGGGACACTGAGCTGAATACTGGGGTCTTGAGAATACTGCCTAAATCCTCTTGCCACTAAGCTGTTTTGCCATCCCCTAAAATTAAAAAAAATTAGTATTCTATATTTTATTTGCTTGGCATTTCTTTACGTCTTAGTTCATTTTGTTATGAAGTTTGCTGATTAGCCTAATGAATAATAAACTATAAAATCAGAACACAATATATTATATGTTAGATGATTCTAAAAAAAAAAAAAAAGCAAAACCATGTTGTTACTGGGATAACTAATTTGTGTGTTGTTTCTGGAAATGTAGTATCAGTGAAGTCTCTGTGTTGAAAGTTACAGAAACTCAGATTTTTAAGTAAGTCAGCCTTAAGGCTCTGTAACCCAGAAGCACTAAAAGTCTTGTAGAAACCTTCATGAGCACCTGAGAGTTTTCCTAAGAATGAGCCTTACATCATTGTACATGTGGAAACCCTTACTTATATGTAAGTATTTTACCTACATGTTTTATGAACAACTTATTTCTAAAATTTTATTCCTTAGTCTCCTAGCACAGACATTTCCATATTAAAAAGACTTTATTGATGAATATGTACTGGAATTTGAAAATCTATTATAAGTTAAATCTTGTTACTCTTCTCATGGAACAAAAATATTTTACATAATGTTGCTCCTGTCTCTCCACACATGGAAAGGATATGAATATGCCAGTTTATATCTTGAAAGTTGTGTGTGAGTGTATCTATATCTATATATCTTTTAGTACATGTTAGACTTTTTGTAGATTGCTTTTTGTGATTTGATGCTTGTTACCATATCTAATATTTTTGCAATTAGAAGGAAAAAAAAAGGAACCCTGAGTCTGTACAATACAAAGCTATTGATACACAGTTATGTATGATGCTTTCTGAGATACAGAGGAAAGTCTTTTTAAATGGCACTGACTCTTTGAGGTGACAGATGCATTGATCTAGTTTTCCCATAAAGTCTCAAGCTCATGACCAAAACCATGTACTTGCTATTGAAAGGGCAAGTTCCCTTTCAGGGATTAGGTGGATCTGTCAAACCAGTGGATGGTTCTGTAACCTGCGTGTGTAACGTTCACTATACTTCTTATCCATGCTGTCTAAGCTTTCCCTAGTTCACATGCTCCAGAGAACTAAGGTGCCTTGAAAGTGGCTGGACTCCCGGCCCGCAGCAGCTCTCTGCTCCCAGACCCGGTGAGAGAGAGACCCAACCGCCTGGTCAGGTGGGCACTCCTGAGGCTGCAGAGCGGAAGAGACCACCAACACTGCTCACCCCTGCCCACATCCCTGGCCCAAGAGGAAACTGTATAAGGCCTCTGGGCTCCCGTGGGGGAGGGCCCAGGAGCGGCAGGACCCCTGCCGGAGACACCGCCGGACCCTGAAGGAAACAGACCGGATAAACAGTTCTCTGCACCCAAATCCCGTGGGAGGGAGAGCTAAACCTTCAGAGAGGCAGACAGGCCTGGGAAACCAGAAGAGACTGCTCCCTGCACACACATCTCGGACGCCAGAGGAAAAAGCCAAAGACCATCTGGAACCCTGGTGCACTGAAGCTCCCGGAAGGGGCGGCACAGGTCTTCCTGGTTGCTGCCGCTGCAGAGAGCCCCTGGACAGCACCCCACGAGCAAACCTGAGCCTCGGGACCACAGGTAAGACCAAATTTTCTGCTGCAAGAAAGCTGCCTGGTGAACTCAAGACACAGGCCCACAGGAACAGCTGAAGACCTGTAGAGAGGAAAAACTACACGCCCGAAAGCAGAACACTCTGTCCCCATAACTGACTGAAAGAGAGGAAAACAGGTATACAGCACTCCTGACACACAGGCTTATAGGACAGTCTAGCCACTGTCAGAAATAGCAGAACAAAGTAACACTAGAGATAATTTGATGGCGAGAGGCAAGCGCAGGAACCCAAGCAACAGAAACCAAGACTACATGCCATCATCGGAGCCCAATTCTCCCACCAAAACAAACACAGAATATCCAAACACACCAGAAAAGCAAGATCTAGTTTCAAAATCATATTTGATCATGATGCTGGAGGACTTCAGGAAAGACCTGAACACACTTAGGGAAGCACAGGAAAACATTAATAAACAAGTAGAAGCCTACAGAGAGGAATCGCAAAAATCCCTGAAAGAATTCCAGGAAAACACAATCAAACAGTTGAAGGAATTAAAAATGGAAATAGAAGCAATCAAGAAAGAACACATGGAAACAACCCTGGATATAGAAAACCAAAAGAAGAGACAAGGAGCTGTAGATACAAGCTTCACCAACAGAATACAAGAGATGGAAGAGAGAATCTCAGGAGCAGAAGATTCCATAGAAATCATTGACTCAACTGTCAAAGATAATGTAAAGCGGAAAAAGCTACTGGTCCAAAACATACAGGAAATCCAGGACTCAATGAGAAGATCAAACCTAAGGATAATAGGTATAGAAGAGAGTGAAGACTCCCAGCTCAAAGGACCAGTAAATATCTTCAACAAAATCATAGAAGAAAACTTCCCTAACCTAAAAAAAGAGATACCCATAGACATACAGGAAGCCTACAGAACTCCAAATAGATTGGACCAGAAAAGAAACACCTCCCGTCACATAATTGTCAAAACACCAAACGCACAAAATAAAGAAAGAATATTAAAAGCAGTAAGGGAAAAAGGTCAAGTAACATATAAAGGGAGACCTATCAGAATCACACCAGACTTCTCGCCAGAAACTATGAAGGCCAGAAGATCCTGGACTGATGTTATACAGACCCTAAGAGAACACAAATGCCAGCCCAGATTACTGTATCCAGCAAAACTCTCAATTAACATTGATGGAGAAACCAAGATATTCCATGACAAAACCAAATTTACACAATATCTTTCTACAAATCCAGCACTACAAAGGATAATAAATGGTAAAGCCCAACATAAGGAGGCAAGCTATACCCTAGAAGAAGCAAGAAACTAATCGTCTTGGCAACAAAACAAAGAGAATGAAAGCACACAAACATAACCTCACATCAAATATGAATATAACGGGAAGCAATAATCACTATTCCTTAATATCTCTCAATATCAATGGCCTCAACTCCCCAATAAAAAGACATAGATTAACAAACTGGATACACAACGAGGACCCTGCATTCTGCTGCCTACAGGAAACACACCTCAGAGAAAAAGACAGACACTACCTCAGAGTGAAAGGCTGGAAAACAACTTTCCAAGCAAATGGTCAGAAGAAGCAAGCTGGAGTAGCCATTCTAATATCAAATAAAATCAATTTCCAACTAAAAGTCATCAAAAAAGATAAGGAAGGACACTTCATATTCATCAAAGGAAAAATCAACCAAGATGAACTCTCAATCCTAAATATCTATGCCCCAAATACAAGGGCACCTACATATGTAAAAGAAACCTTACTAAAGCTCAAAACACACATTGCACCTCACACAATAATAGTGGGAGATTTCAACACCCCACTCTCATCAATGGACAGATCATGGAAACAGAAATTAAACAGTGATGTAGACAGACTAAGAGAAGTCATGAGCCAAATGGACTTAACGGATATTTATAGAACATTCTATCCTAAAGAAAAAGGATATACCTTCTTCTCAGCTCCTCATGGTACTTTCTCCAAAATTGACCATATAATTGGTCAAAAAACGGGCCTCAACAGGTACAGAAAGATAGAAATAATCCCATGCGTGCTATCGGACCACCACGGCCTAAAACTGGTCTTCAATAACAATAAGGGAAGAATGCCCACATATACGTGGAAATTGAACAATGCTCTACTCAATGATAACCTGGTCAAGGAAGAAATAAAGAAAGAAATTAAAAACTTTTTAGAATTTAATGAAAATGAAGATACAACATACTCAAACTTATGGGACACAATGAAAGCTGTGCTAAGAGGAAAACTCATAGCGCTGAGTGCCTGCAGAAAGAAACAGGAAAGAGCATATGTCAGCAGCTTGACAGCACACCTAAAAGCTCTAGAACAAAAAGAAGCAAATACACCCAGGAGGAGTAGAAGGCAGGAAATAATCAAACTCAGAGCTGAAATCAACCAAGTAGAAACAAAAAGGACCATAGAAAGAATCAACAGAACCAAAAGTTGGTTCTTTGAGAAAATCAACAAGATAGATAAACCCTTAGCCAGACTAACGAGAGGACACAGAGAGTGTGTCCAAATTAACAAAATCAGAAATGAAAAGGGAGACATAACTACAGATTCGGAGGAAATTCAAAAAATCATCAGATCTTACTATAAAAACCTATATTCAACAAAATTTGAAAATCTTCAGGAAATGGACAATTTCCTAGACAGATACCAGGTATCGAAGTTAAATCAGGAACAGATAAACCAGTTAAACAACCCCATAACTCCTAAGGAAATAGAAGCAGTCATTAAAGGTCTCTCAACCAAAAAGAGCCCAGGTCCAGACGGGTTTAGTGCAGAATTCTATCAAACCTTCATAGAAGACCTCATACCAATATTATCCAAACTATTCCACAAAATTGAAACAGATGGAGCCCTACCGAATTCCTTCTACGAAGCCACAATTACTCTTATACCTAAACCACACAAAGACACAACAAAGAAAGAGAACTTCAGACCAATTTCCCTTATGAATATCGACGCAAAAATACTCAATAAAATTCTGGCAAACCGAATTCAAGAGCACATCAAAACAATCATCCACCATGATCAAGTAGGCTTCATCCCAGGCATGCAGGGATGGTTTAATATACGGAAAACCATCAACGTGATCCATTATATAAACAAACTGAAAGAACAGAACCACATGATCATTTCATTAGATGCTGAGAAAGCATTTGACAAAATTCAACACCCCTTCATGATAAAAGTCCTGGAAAGAATAGGAATTCAAGGCCCATACCTAAACATAGTAAAAGCCATATACAGCAAACCAGTTGCTAACATTAAACTAAATGGAGAGAAACTTGAAGCAATCCCACTAAAATCAGGGACTAGACAAGGCTGCCCACTCTCTCCCTACTTATTCAATATAGTTCTTGAAGTTCTAGCCAGAGCAATCAGAGAACAAAAGGAGATCAAAGGGATACAGATCGGAAAAGAAGAGGTCAAAATATCACTATTTGCAGATGACATGATAGTATATTTAAGTGATCCCAAAAGTTCCACCAGAGAACTACTAAAGGTGATAAACAACTTCAGCAAAGTGGCTGGGTATAAAATTAACTCAAATAAATCAGTTGCCTTCCTCTATACAAAAGAGAAACAAGCCGAGAAAGAAATTAGGGAAACGACACCCTTCATAATAGACCCAAATAATATAAAGTACCTCGGTGTGACTTTAACCAAGCAAGTAAAAGATCTGTACAATAAGAACTTCAAGACACTGAGGAAAGAAATTGAAGAAGACCTCAGAAGATGGAAAGATCTCCCATGCTCATGGATTGGCAGGATTAATATGGTAAAAATGGCCATCTTACCAAAAGCAATCTACAGATTCAATGCAATCCCCATCAAAATACCAATCCAATTCTTCAAAGAGTTAGACAGAACAATTTGCAAATTCATCTGGAATAACAAAAAACCCAGGATAGCTAAAGCTATCCTCAACAATAAAAGGACTTCAGGGGGAATCACTATCCCTGAACTCAAGCAGTATTACAGAGCAATAGTGATAAAAGCTGCATGGTATTGGTACAGAGACAGACAGATAGACCAATGGAATAGAATTGAAGACCCAGAAATGAACCCACACACCTATGGTCACTTGATTTTTGACAAAGGAGCCAAAACCATCCAATGGAAAAAAGATAGTATTTTCAGCAAATGGTGCTGGTTCAACTGGAGGGCAACATGTAGAAGAATGCAGATCGATCCATGCTTATCACCCTGTACAAAGCTTAAGTCCAAGTGGATCAAGGACCTCCACATCAAACCAGACACACTCAAACTAATAGAAGAAAAACTAGGGAAGCATCTGGAACACATGGGCACTGGAAAAATTTCCTGAACAAAACACCAATGGCTTATGCTCTAAGATCAAGAATCGACAAATGGGATCTCATAAAACTGCAAAGCTTCTGTAAGGCAAAGGACACTGTGGTTAGGACAAAACGGCAACCAACAGATTGGGAAAAGATCTTTACCAATCCTACAACAGATAGAGGCCTTATTTCCAAAATATACAAAGAACTCAAGAAGTTAGACCGCAGGGAAACAAATAACCCTATTAAAAAATGGGGTTCAGAGCTAAACAAAGAATTCACAGCTGAGGAATGCCGAATGGCTGAGAAACACCTAAAGAAATGTTCAACATCTTTAGTCATAAGGGAAATGCAAATCAAAACAACCCTGAGATTTCACCTCACACCAGTGAGAATGGCTAAGATCAAAAACTCAGGTGACAGCAGATGCTGGCGAGGATGTGGAGAAAGAGGAACACTCCTCCATTGTTGGTGGGATTGCAGACTGGTAAAACCATTCTGGAAATCAGTCTGGAGGTTCCTCAGAAAATTGGACATTGAACTGCCTGATGATCCAGCTATACCTCTCTTGGGCATATACCCAAAAGATGCCTCAACATATAAAAGAGACACGTGCTCCACTATGTTCATCGCAGCCTTATTTATAATAGCCAGAAACTGGAAAGAACCCAGATGCCCTTCAACAGAGGAATGGATACAGAAAATGTGGTACATCTACACAATGGAATATTACTCAGCTATCAAAAACAACGAGTTTATGAAATTCGTAGGCAAATGGTTGGAACTGGAAAATATCATCCTGAGTGAGCTAACCCAATCACAGAAAGACATACATGGTATGCACTCATTGATAAGTGGCTATTAGCCCAAATGCTTGAATTACCCTAGATCCCTAGAACAAACGAAACTCAAGACGGATGATCAAAATGTGAATGCTTCACTCCTTCTTTAAATGAGGAAAAAGAATACCCCTGGCAGGGAAGGGAGAGGCAAAGATTAAAACAGCGACTGAAGGAACACCCATTCAGAGCCTGCCCCACATGTGGCCCATACATATACAGCCACCCAATTAGACAAGATGGATGAAGCAAAGAAGTGCAGACCGACAGGAGCCGGATGTAGATCGCTCCTGAGAGACACAGCCAGAATACAGCAAATATAGAGGCGAATGCCAGCAGCAAACCACTGAACTGAGAATAGGTCCCCTATTGAAGGAATCAGAGAAAGAACTGGAAGAGCTTGAAGGGGCTCGAGACCCCAAAAGTACAACAATGCCAAGCAACCAGAGCTTCCAGGGACTAAGCCACTACCTAAAGACTATATATGGACTGACCCTGGACTCTGACCCCATAGGTAGCAATGAATATCCTAGTAAGAGCACCAGTGGAAGGGGAAGCCCTTGGTCCTGCTAAGACTGAACCCCCAGTGAA
This sequence comes from Rattus norvegicus, assembly GCF_021556685.1. Lineage (NCBI taxonomy): Eukaryota > Metazoa > Chordata > Mammalia > Rodentia > Muridae > Rattus > Rattus norvegicus. Next base: position 116,146,557 of record NC_141539.1, on the reverse strand, counting down.
CTAGATTGTTGGGGGGAGGGCGGCAATGGGGGGAGGGTTGGGAGGGGAACACCAAGAAAAAGAAAGAATAAAAGCAAAAAAAAAAAAAAAAAGAAAGTGGCTGGACTGAGATTTTTAAACAGGTTTCGACATACGACAGCCAACACTGGGTCTTAAGGGAACTCAAGCAAAAACTCTGGTGTAGGACATTACTTTTATACCTGAGTGCAATTATGCTCTATTTGTGTTCTGTCTAATACTAAATATTTGGGTGAACATTGACTGTTTTTGATATAAATGAAGACTTTCCAAGTAGGCGTTCTAATCCCTTTTGGAATCCTTTCACATTTCCCATTGTATTCTTGAATTATACAACTTCTAAACTCTCTTCCCTTATATGGGATTCAAATGTAGCTTACTAGATCTCGTTTACAACAAATGATAGTAATTTAATGCACTATTCACTCACTAATTGGCCCATCAGACATTACTGGAACATTTACAGTGAGCTTTACAGTGTTCTAGCAGCGTCAGCAATGAGAGTCTGTGCAGAGGTTAAAGTTTTATGTGATATTTGCATCCTATTTTGTCACATTTGTCTAATTCTGTAGTATTTGATGGTTGTTTGAGAATAATACAGGCCCAATTTGAAGTTGGTCTAAATGGGGGAATTAATCTGATAACTTTTTGGAGAAAAATTATGTAGTTTGGGTACATGAAATGATAATTTGTTTTAATTATAGGGCTTTTTTTTAAAGGTAACTCTTTGGAGGTATTAATTTTAATTAGCTCCAATCACTGCTTTTGAGTCACTGACCCCATGAAAATCTGGTGAAAGCTTCCCTATCTATGCAGAAACATAGATACAGTCACACATTGCCTGACTTCCAGAGCAGAGAGGCTTTGAGTAGCTATTATTCTAAGTATAGATATCCTTTTCTTTAAATTGTTATAAAATTCAGCACAAACCAATGAGTTTTCAGGGTATCTTGGTTTTACTTGATTTACTTTGTCCTAATATGAGGCAAAGGTGTTTGAGTAGAAAAACTATATATACTTAATTACTAGTTTTAACTACCATATTGACGCATTTAATTGTTCATACTTCTAATAATGCTCTCCAATTCAATTGTATGTATTTCAATTATAAATTTCAAGAATAAAATGCAGGGTCCTCTGAAATCACGGCATTCTATTTTGGCATTGGCTGAATATGGTCTGGAGAGTGATTCTGGCTTTGTACAGTGCAGTATTTGAGGAGAAGGTAGAACGTGTAATGCCTACAGGATCTGTCATCTGGCTACTTGTAGAAGAACACTGGTTTTTCTTTCCTCTTCCCTAAGTGTGGGAAATGTTTGTTGAGTGCTTCCTGTGCTGACCCATGTGGCATTCTGCTTTGCTTTTGTCTACTTCATAACCCGACACATATGCTTTTCTTCCTTAAATATAAGTATGTACTAGAACCCTTCATACTCCTTGACCACAAAGTATAAAGCGTTGCTTCAGATTTGCGAAAATGTTTTATACCTTGAATAAATGAGGTTGGCATCCGATAAGAAAGCTTGGTGGTGCCCTGGAATGAAAAAATAAAACATTTGAAGATGCCATATTTTTGTGTAAATGTAAAAAGAAACCAACAAAAGGCAGAAGGAAACAAGCAAAACCCCTTTAATCCACACACCTATTTTTAGCTGCCTAAATCCGTAAGCAGCTCCCCCCAGTAACCCGTGTGCTCATGTTTTCCTTTTACTCCTTTGTACCTGTCGGTTTCAATTTTACAAGTTAGGCAAGCTGCCCTTTCCATGACTGCTGCCCTTCCCCTACTGCTTTGTAAGACATGAGCAAATGGAGGGATGAAAGGTCGGAGCCTGCACATACCTGCCCCTGAAGGAGTGAAGCCTGAAGCTCTAATTTTAGCCTTCCTTTTGGGAGCTCGGAGTGGTCACTAACAGGAATTGTTTGGAAGTAAGTAAACAACATGCTGTACCATATGAGTCATTGTAAAAGAACAGAGGCATGATTTTCATGCGCTGGTAAATGGAAAACAAGACACCCCTCACAAACAACATCAGATTTGAATTATCAGTGAAAAATGCTGAAGTTAGCGATCTTTGAACTCAAGGCAAAAAATACAGTCCAGCAGATTCAGAGTTGATGTTTGAGAAACAAGAAAGCTTATGAAGTTCACAGACTAGAGTGCAATTCTCCTCCTGTATTCATGCATTAAATGCTTGGCCCAGAGGCAGTAACACTTGATGGAGTAGGTGTTGCCTTGTTGGGGGGAGTATGTCACTGTTGAGGTGAGCTTTGAGGTCTCATGTCTCTGCTCAAGCCAGGCCAACTGTGGAAGCCAGTCTCTTCCTGGCTGCCTTTGGCTCAAGATGTAGACCTCCCTGCTCCTTTTCCAGCACCGTGACTGCCTGCATGCTGCCATGTTCCCTGCTAGAAGGCCAATGGACTAAACATCTTCAGTCACTTGTAGGCACCCTCAGTTAAACATTATCCTTTATAACGGTCACTGTGGTCATGGCAATGATCACAGAAGTAAAATCCTAAGACAGAAGTTGGTACCAATATGGTGGGGTATTGCTGTGCCAAATCTGACTATGTTTTAGGGAAGATTATAGAAAGACTTTGGAACTTTGCGGTAGAAAAGACGTTGAGTTTTGAAACTTAGGGATGTTCTGTAGGGACTTGGAAGAAAAGAATGTTGAGAGTAGAGCAGAGAGGGAGACCTGCCTTGTGCAGTTTCAGAGGGAAGATTAAACACTCTATCGGAGCCATTTGCTATTTTGAATTCTGGTTAGCTGGGGCCACAGAATCAGCTGTGATTAGCAAGATACCAGAATTACTGCCGCGAGACCTTTCTGTTACTGGGACATTTGATTATGGTTAGCTGGAGCCAAGAAATTAACCGTGATTAAGAAGGACCAGCATCACTGAGGTGAAATCTCCTGGAAAATGTTATCTGAGAGAGCGAAGAAGCTATGTTCTGGAGGCAGCTAAGTTGTACCTTGTGCTGGCAGCCAGACTTGGAAATGTGTAAGAGTCACCCAGGTGATATTGGTTTTGAAGGCATGAAGGGGTCTTGGAGAGCAGCTGAGTCTTTTCATTGTGAGAGGCCAGGAGAAGCCATTGGTGAAAGTGCAGCCTCAGTTGAAGGCCAAGGGAGTACTGAGGGGTCAAGAAGAGAAGTTGAGGCTTGGCACCACGAAGAAAGCCTGTGCAAGTCTATTGGTGAAAGTGTACCCAGTTGCAATGGAAGACCCCAGCTTGTTGGTGATGCCAGTGTGGTCGCAAGAATAGCAGCAGCAGTGGCTTGAAACCAGCAGGAGCCTAGAAGCCAGGCTGCCTGTGCTGCAGAGGAGAGAGAGCTGAAGAAGTGATTCAGCTCCTTTGGAGGGGTTCAGAAGATTGTGAGTGCATCCTGGACATTGGATGGTTGGAGTTTGACTTTGCTTTGACTTGACCATGACTGTGTCCTGTTTTTTACCCCTTGAAGAAAGTATTTTACTGGAACCCACATTTGAGAGTCTTTGAATTTTAAAAGATGGAATTTTAAGACATTGGTCGTTTTAAAGGGACTGAAATTTTAATGTGTTTGAGTTTGTAAAGGCTGTGGGACTTTTAAAGTTATGTATGTTTTAAATGTGAGATCTTGGGGATGAGTAAGGAAGGAAGGATTGTGGTTTAATAGTGATGCTTGTGTGCCAAGTTGACAAGGGGTCAGTTGTACTGGTTGGTTTTGTGTGTCAACTGGACACAAGCTGGAGTTATCTGAGAGAACGAAGCCCCAGTTGAGGAAATGCCTCTATGAGATTCAGCTCTGAGGCATTTTCTCAATTATCGATCAGTGGGGAAGGGCCAGCCCATTGTGGGTAGGACTCTCCCTGGGCCATTGGTTCTGGGTTTCAGGAAAAAGCAGGCTGAGCAAGCTGTGTGAAACAAGGCAGTAAGCAGTCCATGGCCTCTGCATCAGCTCCTGCCTCTGGGATCCTGCCCTTTGTGACTTCCTGCCCTGCCTTCCTTTGGCGATGAACACTGGAAGTGTAAGCCAAAGAAACCATGTCCTCCCCATCTTGCTGTTGCACCAACTTGGCATTTTCTGTCTTATTCACGCCACTGTTCACATGAGCTATTGATTTCAGTTCACCTTGGCCTTGTATGGTTTTGAAAAAATGGACTTATAAACCTATGCTAAATGAATAAAAGAATTGGGTTTTAATCCAGATGGTCCTTATTTCCAAAGCCTCTAACATACAGTAATTGGTTAGTATATGTAGTTATTGACCCTGGAGTTTATTATATTGTTTATTGCATGTAAAATCACTGGCCTATCTATTGAAAGTATTTGTTCAAGGAATAGGATGTTTCCTGATGTGATAAGTTAGAACCGTTTGACTACTCTATGTGTAGAAGTTTTCTTCTGTCTACCTAGATTTAGTTGTTATATACTCTGTGGTTTTCTTTTTTTCTTTTTTTCTTTTTTTTAGCTACAAACTATCATATGCAAATGACCTTATAGCTTTCATTACACATTACACCCCAACCACAGTTTCTCCTCCTTCCATTCTCCTAGTCCCCCTGAAACACACCCTCCCTCTACACTAGATACACATCTCCTCAGCTTCCCCTCAGGAAGGAGCTGGTCTTCCGGGGATGTCAATGGAGCACAGCTTAGCAAGTTCAGTAAGACTGGGCTCAAACCTCATAGCAAGGCTCAATGAGCTCTCATACTCTCAATAAAACAAAAATAGTCATAATAATTTACTTTTTAAAGCCTTTATGTCTTGATGATTTTTGTCTAAATTTGCCTTTCTTCCCTTTCTGAGACTCCTTATTCTGATAATCACTAATGTGAATGTGAAATTCATTACTGATATTTAGAAAAATTCAAGTAAATTTGGACAGCTTACATGACCACCTTAATATTTCCTTTGAAGAATTCTACTAGTGTCCTTCATCATAACTAGAGATGTAAACCCTTGAGTTTAAAATACTATGTCACACAAAGAAATCATTTAATTTCAGGTAATATGACACTACAGAGAGCATCAGTGCAGAAGTCAGGCCTAGGTTAGACGCCATCTTTGCTAATGTCTTATTGTATAAGGAAGTCTCTGTCTGCCTATTCTCTCTTCTGTGAAACGGAGGAAGTAATAGTCTGCATAATTGGATGAAGATTAAATGAGGAAATGCATAACCCCTTTAGCACAGTGACTACAGCACAGTGTGAATCCCAAATGCCAGCTGTTGCTATGTCACTGTCACTGCTATAGTCCCTGATAATCGCCGTCCCTTGTATTGGAGTGCTCACTGAATGAACAAGCAGGAAAGAAAAACCTGATCCGAAATGGAATGCAAATGCTTAAATCCTGTTAAATAATTGAGTCTGGTGGAGACAGTTTCACGTAAGCCAGAATGAGTGAAGCAACGTCAGCCCTTTCTGGGAGATTCACATCCCCTTGGTCACTGTGTTTTGTAGCTACAGCCATCGCCTGGTCAGCCTCTGTGTGCTTAAACTCCTGCTGGGTAGTGTCTCAGGCTCCAGGCTATGACATGAGTTGAGACCTTCATCTCTTGGCCCTGTATGTCAGGAGCCTGTGTATAGCCGTCATCTCTGGGCATGTCAGTCTGGGCCCTATGCTGTTGATGCCTCTGCGTATTTTTCTGCCCACCTGGCTTAATCTTCTACATCCCTCATCCTGGAGAAGGTGAATATAGCTGTTCCATTGTCACCATCCTTCTGAGTAGCCTTTGCCAATGTGTACAGATCTCAGAGTTTTACTGGAAAAGATAGACTATGGTTATAAGTCTTAATGATATATGTGAGCATAAGTAATATTTGGTGTGCCCTGATATTTTCCTGGATTTTAGCACCAAGCTGTGTAGTTTTAGTTTCTTGGTAGTACTGTTCTTTAACATAATGTTTCTTGAATTATAAATTTCATATCTCTGCTTTTGCAAATTTGAGTGACTGTAGAGTTCCCTTTTAAAAAATTGGCTGTGTGAGTTGGGGAGATGGCTTAACAAGTAAGAATTCTGTCCTTCTTCCAGAGGACCCGGGTCTGATTCCTAGCACTCATATACGAGCACACAACTATCTGTAACTCCAGCAGATCTGATACCTTCTGTTGGCCTTCAGAGGTACCAGGTACACATATGGTGCATAGATATGCATGCAGTCAAAACAGCCATACATATTTTAATATCAAAAATGATCTTAATATCTAAAACTTGATTTCTGCCTAATAGCACTGGGCTAATTTCTTGCCATGATTAATACAGGCAAACCTGATTGTTATCATGCTACCATTTATTGTACACTGATTTGATTCTTAGTATGTCCTTGCATTGAGGATTCAGAGTCTCACAGATGCACAGTTCTGTACAGATCCGTGCCTCATGAAAATGTAGAAGTCTGTATCGGATCACTTTTCAGTGGTCGTTCTAGTTGAGCAAGGTTTAAAAAAGATTTGTGTCTAATCTTCAGGGGTTTTTTCTTGTTTAGTAAAAACTCAGAAAGGGTCTCTTTCTTTGATTAGTTTTATACCATGTATATAAACTGTATAAATTCATAAATGCAGACTTCTGTGTTTGTTTTTATTGTTTTTCTATGGTGTCAGGACTGATCACTTTGCAGAATGAGTGGTTATTTAACAAGAGCATGGAGGGAGTGAAAAGAAGGGAAGTGATGTTATTATAGTTTAAAGTTATATTAAAAATTAAACTAATTGGAGGGCTGAGACATGTGAATCAGTGATCCCTAAGTGGTGTACTGAATGCTGTTTCTTGAATAGATTTCTGGATAATTATAGAGAAAAGCTATTTGGTACTAGGGATTTATAATTTTCTGAAGAAATTACATTATATTTGAATTTTAAAGGGTAAGTAATAATTATCCAGCTCAAAAAGGCATTGAGAAGAGAGTTGAGCACTGTGCAGTCTGCCAGTGTGCAGCCCTCCTGGAAGGACAGGCTTGTATGTGGCACAAGGAGGGCTGCTGAGCTTACGTTAGGCCCGCTGTATTCTGGATCCAGATCTCCAGAGATCTTGGACAGTAGTCTGAAGAGTTTAAGGAGACACCCAATAAAGGATAAATGGTGTTTGAACATTATTGGTCAGATGAAGAATGATTCTTTGTCTCTTGTATAAAAATGTGTGTTAAGAGCAGAAAGTATTAAAACTTGTTTCATTTGTATAAAAATTAAAATTTCACAAAAAACATTTCTATTATCTTTATAAGAGATCAAGTATTTCTAAACTGTAATTTTTGTTACAAATAAGGCTTTTTCCTTTTATTGAAATAGCTTCTTATATAATACACAATATAACAAATACAGTTTCTCCTCCCTCTACTACACCCAGCTCCTCCCCGCCTCCCCTCCCATTCAGATCCACTCCCTTTTTTATCTCTCATTAGAAAAGAAACAGACTTCTATGGTCTTATACCATACCATACCATACCATACCATACCATACCATACCATACCATACCATACCATACCATACCATACCATACCATACCATCATAAGATGGACAACACAAAGCAACAAAAGGAAAAGAGCGAAAGGGCAGTAAGTCCAAACCAGAGATTCACTTGGTTGTACCTCCCGGAGTCCCATAAAGCCCCCAACTGAACGCCATAGTAATATAGCTCCCTGTGGGCCTGTGCTTGCTGCTACAGCTTCTGTGAATTCATATGAACTGCGCTCATACTGATTTACAGGGCCTTGTACCCCTGCTGTCCTCCATTCCCTGTGGCTCTTATATTCTTGCTGCCTCCTCTTCCACAGGGTTCTCTGAGCTCTGAGGGAATGGCCTTAATGGAGACTTCTAGTTAGGGCTGTGTATACCAAGGTCTCTCTCCCTTTTGTGTAATGTCTGGCTGTGAGTCTCTATATTTGTTCCCATCTGCTGAAGGAGGAAGCTGCTCTAATGATGTCTGAATAAGTCACTGATCTAGGAGTATAGCGGAATAGCATTAGGCGTCATTTTATCAATACTTAGTTTATTTATTTTAGTTTATTTTTTCTTTAAAGCTGAGTAGTATTTGGTTTAATCCTAGGTCTCTGGACTACCTAGTCTTATTCCCAAGTAGTATCAGGTATGCAGTCATCCAACATCCCACCTCATGAAGCGGACTTTAAGTCAGATCAGCCGCTGCTTGATCACTTCCCAAGGCTTTGTGCCAGCACTGTCCCAGCATACATTGCAGCCAAGACAATATTGTAGATCACAGGGTTCCTGGCTGGATTTGTGTTTCACTTCTCGTAGCTTGAAAAATACTTTCCCATACCAAAGACACTAGAATGTAGGCGCAAAGGTTCTATTTAAACACCAGACAGACATCTCCATGTTCAGCGTGCTGTGTGGGTGTCGTCTTCTGCAGTGGGGCCTTGCTCTCAGTCTGTGAAGGGCAGCCAGTTTTCTTAGCAATAGCCTAGGTTGTTTGGGAATTTCCATGAGACCTCTTTGACCATAAGGATACTTCTAAAGCAATCTGTGGAGTGAAAAGGAGAACAGGAGGGTTCTTGAAAGCAGTTACACTTAGCAGAATGTGGAGTGGAGGCTCTGTTAGGAAGTGCCCCAGAGACCCCAGACTGGGACGTATCCACTGCTGAGCGACAGTAGTGATAACGTAATGATTAAAACAATGAAGTATATTATTTCTAAGTCATTTTGTCATTGAAAGACATTCTTTTTTTCTTTTGTCAGTCACTTTAATATTTTTCTTGTATCTTCAATATTTTGTTCATTCATTTTTACAGTTTTTTATACATAAGTTTTTCTTTGTATCATTTTGAAATCTAGTCTTGTTAAATATGAGAGAGGTGATTTTATAATGAAAAATTATGGATAACACATCTTCTATAATTATTATTCAGTGCAGTTATCTCTATGTAAGCCATGACTCCATGACGACTGCATGTAATGGTTATATAGTGTGAATGTGTGGCTGTTTGATCACAGCTTGTTCCTTGAGGGATGTGAAATATTTCCTTTCAGATGTAATTGGACCCGCTGAGCTCTCCTGGTGGACCCAGCTGAACTCAGTGCTATCGGCTCAATTCAGAGTGTGTTCGCACATAGAATATTACCAATATTCTTAAGATATCTAACCTGTATTATGTTCACATTTCTTCAGATTACTTTTGATGATTAAGGTATTTTATTCTAACAAAGATATAATTGCCAAGATAAAATGTCATTAAATAATTCCGACTTTCAGAGAATGTCATCATCCTTTCGTGTGATAGTGCTTTGCACAACTGTGGATCAAATCCAGGGACTGCTTAATAAGTGTTGAGCCCCTAAGCCGGACATCCAGACCTAGTTGTTTTTTTTTTTTTTAATCTGATACTATTGTTCAAAATCGAATGACACATTTGGGCAAATAAGATTATAATGTTCTGTTTTATTAAGAACTAATGGTATTTTTCTAGGTTTCATACTGTTTAAGAACAGGGTATTGATCCAAGTAATAAGTTCCTTCATTTCCCAAGCCTTCTATTTCTGATCTTCTTATTTAAAAATCATTTCAGTCTTTAATTGCTTGCATACATTCATGCGTGTGCATCTACACACACACACACACACACACACACATACACACACAAAGAGGTCTAGTTTGTTTTACCCTTACTCATTTTTTCATCATTTTCTAGATTTTCATATTTTTGAGATTGTAAATGTTTCATCATTTAAATACAAATGATAATAAAAAACTGATATGATCCACGAACTTTTGGGGAACAGTTCTTGTCCCTCCACATATGTGAAGGCTCTCCTGGCTTTCCCTCCACAGACACACAGGCTGTAGCCTTTCACGTGCTTCCCTTTGCAGCATCCTGGCCATACAGGCAGCCACTTGTTGCCTACACTTTTAAGAACAATACTTACTGGCATTATTTTCATTTATAATGTTTACTTTCCTTTTGTATCTTAATTTTGTGGTATACGTGGGCTATAATAATCATAAACTAAGGAATTTAACTCTTTTTTTCTGAAATTGGATTGTTCCTATATTCTTCTTCAAGTTTGTTAGATATTCAGTTGATTTACATGACCATAATGTACAATGCACACATAATTTTTATAATAAATTAAAATTTATAGTAACAATATTCATCATAGGTAAAACAAATCATTAAGTCTGTCATGATTACATGGTGTTGCCTTATTTTCTTCAATAAACCAGGGCTGTGTAATGACTTTACTATTTTTATTTCCTGAGTGTTAATTAAAACTTGTTATAATAATTTAATAACAGAAGTGAAATTTCCTAATCTGTATGCCTTGGCAACTCCGTAGAATCTAAACTTCAGTCATTGATTGGAAACTAATAAGGAACATTGGAGGATATTTGAAGACTTCAACCTTTATCCTTAGTCTTGCCAATCAGTTCACACTATCCTCCCCTGTATGCTTCCACAACTCACTTAGTTTATATGAGCAAATAACATTTTCCTCATTGCTTTCCTAGAAACTGGTGTGCTCACTGTGTATATATTTTCTTCCTTTTGTCTCATACTTCTTTGAGATTTTTATATATCACTAATGTTTGCTTATTGGTTTTATCATTGATGGGGAAGACCCATAATATGAATATACTCTAATTTATTTAATGTTGCCCTATTGATATTGATTTCTCTCAGTTCTTATTGTAATCAGCAGTGATTAACAGCATAAAGGCATTAATACAAGTAAAGTAGGTACTAAATGAATTTCCCGAAGTGGAACTGTGCAGGACAGGGTAAATGGAGAAGAGTAGTCAGGTAGAGTTTGCCTAATTGTCTTCCTTTGACTCATTGCTCATTTATCCTTTTCCTCCGAGTGCATGAAAACGATCTCAACATAAATGATAATGTGTATGTTTTGTCTTATTGATAAAGCATATGTTTTGATCCTTAAATCATGTATGAACACTTAAGCTTCAAGACCATGAATGGTAGCTTCTAGCATTTTGTGCATTCTACACTAAGCATTCTTTCTGTAGGATGTGCACTGCATTAGTTTGCAACTCCTTTATACTTTATACTTTATAGATCTTACAAATCCTTTTATTTAACGTTTGTACCTCATTTTTTCTGTTTTTGAAGAATTAAAAAATCTTCATTTTAATGTAAAAATGCTCATCAATTGTAATGATAAATGACTAGAGTTTAGAAGCAATGGCATAGTTTAATTTAAAAATAAGTAGAAAAAGATGGACAAATCTGACTGATTTTAAGCGATCTAGAAATTTCTCTGAGGGGAATAAAAGAATAAGGCATATAAAACACAGTATTGTTTATATTGTGTTAAATTGCCAGTAGAGTAAACTCAAAATGAAGCAAATGTTTGTCATCTGAAATCTGTACATATATAACCTTCTAGCACTAGATTAGGGGGAAAGATAACTTCACATACATGCCTCCCACATATGCCCCAACACATGGAGTCACAAGCACACTGAGCTTCAAGCATATTTTGAAAGTGATTGTCCTTTGAGAATTCTGGGAGGTAGGTAGATAAGTATTTATGTGTTGTCTAATGAAGGTCACCTTTCTCCCTTGCCCCTTTTCTAGTTGTTTGAATATTTCCTTGACCCATGTACATGTACAAAAACAAAAGGGCAAGAAAGAAAGGGAGAACACCAAGAAAAGAAAGAAACCCATATGTGCCCTCTTTTGGTCCAAAAAACTGTGACTCTTCAGGTATTTCCATCTCACTGATTTTGCCAGAGAAACTGATGTCTCTCAGAGATGGAGTGCTGTGCTATTTTTGCCTGCTATTTACATTGAGGTTAGCTTTGCTGGTTAGAGCGTACTGGTGATGACACCAGTGACATGGGTTTATTTCCATGTGGTTCCATTAACTTTTTTCCACTGCCGCAGACTGCTCCCATAATTATGTCTGAAATGTGTTCCTGGCCTAAGGGAGACTTTATGAAGCCCGGTGCAAATCTACCATCATGCAGGGAAAATATGCACCCAGATGCCCAGCCAACTGATGGGAGGTTAGGTTAGGCAGTAGAGGACTGTCTTAAGAGAATCCCCAAACATACATCTTTACAATATGAAATCCCTATTATTTTTTTTATTAACTTGAGTATTTCTTATATACATTTCGAGTGTTATTCCCTTTCCCGGTATCCGGGCAAACATCCCCCTCCCCCCTCCCCTTCCTTATGGGTGTTCCCCTCCCAACCCTCCCCCCATTGCCGCCCTCCCCCCACCAGTCTAGTTCACTGGGGGTTCAGTCTTAGCAGGACCCAGGGCTTCTCCTCCCACTGGTGCTCTTACTAGGATATTCATTGCTACCTATGAGGTCAGAGTCCAGGGTCAGTCCATGTATAGTCTTTAGGTAGTGGCTTAGTCCCTGGAAGCTCTGGTTGCTTGGCATTGTTGTACATATGGGGTCTCGAGCCCCTTCAAGCTCTTCCAGTTCTTTCTCTGATTCCTTCAACGGGGGTCCTATTCTCAGTTCAGTGGTTTGCTGCTGGCATTCGCCTCTGTATTTGCTGTATTCTGGCTGTGTCTCTCAGGAGCAATCTACATCCGGCTCCTGTCGGTCTGCACTTCTTTGCTTCATCCATCTTGTCTAATTGGGTGGCTGTATATGTATGGGCCACATGTGGGGCAGGCTCTGAATGGGTGTTCCTTCAGTCTCTGTTTTAATCTTTGCCTCTCTCTTCCCTGCCAAGGGTATTTTTGTTCCCCTTTTAAAGAAGGAGTGAAGCATTCACATTTTGATCATCCGTCTTGAGTTTCATTTGTTCTAGGTATCTAGGGTAATTCAAGCATTTGGGCTAATAGCCACTTATCAATGAGTGCATACCATGTATGTCTTTCTGTGATTGGGTTAGCTCACTCAGGATGATGTTTTCCAGTTCCAACCATTTGCCTACGAATTTCATAAAGTCGTTGTTTTTGATAGCTGAGTAATATTCCATTGTGTAGATGTACCACATTTTCTGTATCCATTCCTCTGTTGAAGGGCATCTGGGTTCTTTCCAGCTTCTGGCTATTATAAATAAGGCTGCAATGAACATAGTGGAGCACGTGTCTTTTTTATATGTTGGGCCATTTTTTGGGTTTATGCCCAAGAGAGGTATAGCTGGATCCTCAGGCAGTTCAATGTCCAATTTTCTGAGGATCCTCCAGACTGATTTCCAGAATGGTTGTACCAGTTTGCAATCCCACCAACAATGGAGGAGTGTTCCTCTTTCTCCACATCCTCGCCAGCATCTGCTGTCCCCTGAGTTTTTGATCTTAGCCATTCTCACTGGTGTGAGGTGAAATCTCAGGGTTGTTTTGATTTGCATTTCCCTTATAACTAAAGATGTTGAACATTTCTTTAGGTGTTTCTCAGCCATTTGGAATTCCTCAGCTGTGAATTCTTTGTTTAGCTCTGAACCCCATTTTTTAATAGGGTTATTTGTTTCCCTGCGGTCTAACTTCTTGAGTTCTTTGTATATTTTGGAAATAAGGCCTCTATCTGTTGTAGGATTGGTAAAGATCTTTTCCCAATCTGTTGGTTGCCGTTTTGTCCTAACCACAGTGTCCTTTGCCTTACAGAAGCTTTGCAGTTTTATGAGATCCCATTTGTCGATTCTTGATCTTAGAGCGTAAGCCCTTGGTGTTTTGTTTAGGAAATTTTTTCCAGTGCCCATGTGTTCCAGATGCTTCCCTAGTTTTTCTTCTATTAGTTTGAGTGTGTCTGGTTTGATGTGGAGGTCCTTGATCCACTTGGACTTAAGCTTTGTACAGGGTGATAAGCATGGATCAATCTGCATTCTTCTACATGTTGACCTCCAGTTGAACCAGCACCATTTGCTGAAAATGCTATCTTTTTTCCATTGGATGGTTTTGGCTCCTTTGTCAAAAATCAAGTGACCATAGGTGTGTGGGTTCATTTTTGGGTCTTCAATTCTATTCCATTGGTCTATCTGTCTGTCTCTGTACCAATACCATGCAGTTTTTATCACTATTGCTCTGTAATACTGCTTGAGTTCAGGGATAGTGATTCCCCCTGAAGTCCTTTTATTGTTGAGGATAGCTTTAGCTATCCTGGGTTTTTTGTTATTCCAGATGAATTTGCAAATTGTTCTGTCTAACTCTTTGAAGAATTGGATTGGTATTTTGATGGGGATTGCATTGAATCTGTAGATTGCTTTTGGTAAAATGGCCATTTTTACCATATTAATCCTGCCAATCCATGAGCATGGGAGATCTTTCCATCTTCTGAGGTCTTCTTCAATTTCCTTCTTCAGTGTCTTGAAGTTCTTATTGTACAGATCTTTTACTTGCTTTGTTAAAGTCACACCGAGGTACTTTATATTATTTGGGTCTATTATGAAGGGTGTCGTTTCCCTAATTTCTTTCTCGGCTTGTTTCTCTTTTGTATAGAGGAAGGCAACTGATTTATTTGAGTTAATTTTATACCCAGCCACTTTGCTGAAGTTGTCTATCAGCTTTAGTAGTTCTCTGGTGGAACGTTTGGGATCACTTAAATATACTATCATATCATCTGCAAATAGTGATATTTTGACTTCTTCTTTTCCGATCTGTATCCCCTTGACCTCCTTTTGTTGTCTGATTGCTCTGGCTAGAACTTCAAGAACTATATTGAATAAGTAGGGAGAGAGTGGGCAGCCTTGTCTAGTCCCTGATTTTAGTGGAATTGCTTCAAGTTTCTCTCCATTTAGTTTAATGTTAGCAACTGGTTTGCTGTATATGGCTTTTACTATGTTCAGGTATGGGCCTTGAATTCCTATTCTTTCCAGGACTTTTATCATGAAGGGGTGTTGAATTTTGTCAAATGCTTTCTCAGCGTCTAATGAAATGTTCATGTGGTTTTGTTCTTTCAGTTTGTTTATACAATGGATCACGTTGATGGTTTTCCGTATATTAAACCATTCCTGCATGCCTGCGATGAAGCCTACTTAGTCATGGTGGATGATTGTTTTGATGTGCTTTTGGATTCGGTTTGCCAGAATTTTGTTGAGTATTTTTGCGTCGATATTCATAAGGGAAATTGGTCTGAAGTTCTCTTTCTTTGTTGGGTCTTTGTGTGGTTTAGGTATAAGAGTAATTGTGGCTTCGTAGAAGGTATTTGGTCGTGATCCATCTGTTTCAATTTTGTGGAATAGTTTGGATAATATTGGTATGAGGTCTTCTATGAAGGTTTGATAGAATTCTGCACTAAACCCGTCTGGACCTGGGCTCTTTTTGGTTGGGAGACCTTTAATGACTGCTTCTATTTCCTTAGGAGTTATGGGGTTGTTTAACTGGTTTATCTGTTCCTGATTTAACTTCGATACCTGGTATCTGTCTAGGAAATTGTCCATTTCCTGCAGATTTTCAAGTTTTGTTGAATATAGGTTTTTTTTTTATTTTTTATTTATTTTTTTTATTAACTTGAGTATTTCTTATATCCATTTCAAGTGTTATTCCCTTTCCCGGTATCCGGGCAAACATCCCCCTCCCCCCCTCCCCTTCCTTATGGGTGTTCCCCTCCCAACCCTCCCCCCATTGCCGCCCTCCCCCCATAGTCTAGTTCACTGGGGGTTCAGTCTTAGCAGGACCCAGGGCTTCCCCTTCCACTGGTGCTCTTACTAAGATATTCATTGCTACCTATAGGGTCAGAGTCCAGGGTCAGTCCATGTATAGTCTTTAGGTAGTGGCTTAGTCCCTGGAAGCTCTGGTTGCTTGGCATTGTTGTACATATGGGTTCTCGAGCCCCTTCAAGCTCTTCCAGTTCTTTCTCTGATTCCTTCAACGGGGGTCCTATTCTCAGTTCAGTGGTTTGCTGCTGGCATTTGCCTCTGTATTTGCTGTATTCTGGCTGTGTCTCTCAGGAGCAATCTACATCCGGCTCCTGTCAGTCTGCACTTCTTTGCTTCATCCATCTTGTCTAATTGGGTGGCTGTATATGTATGGGCCACATGTGGGGCAGGCTCTGAATGGGTGTTCCTTCAGTCTCTGTTTTAATCTTTGCCTCTCCCTTCCCTGCCAAGGGTATTCTTTTTCCTCATTTAAAGAAGGAGTGAAGCATTCACATTTTGATCATCCGTCTTGAGTTTCGTTTGTTCTAGGGATCTCGGGTAATTCAAGCATTTGGGCTAATAGCCACTTATCAATGAGTGCATACCATGTATGTCTTTCTGTGATTGGGTTAGCTCACTCAGGATGATATTTTCTAGTTCCAACCATTTGCCTACGAATTTCATAAACTCGTTGTTTTTAATAGCTGAGTAATATTCCATTGTGTAGATGTACCACATTTTCTGTATCCATTCCTCTGTTGAAGGGCATCTGGGTTCTTTCCAGTTTCTGGCTATTATAAATAAGGCTGCAATGAACATATAGTGGAGCACGTGTCTCTTTTATATGTTGAGGCATCTTTTGGGTATATGCCCAAGAGAGGTATAGCTGGATCCTCAGGCAGTTCAATGTCCAATTTTCTGAGGAACCTCCAGACTGATTTCCAGAATGGTTTTACCAGTCTGCAATCCCACCAACAATGGAGGAGTGTTCCTCTTTCTCCACATCCTCGCCAGCATCTGCTGTCACCTGAGTTTTTGATCTTAGCCTGAATATAGGTTTTTATAGTAAGATCTGATGATTTTTTTGAATTTCCTCTGAATCTGTTGTTATGTCTCCCTTTTCATTTCTGATTTTGTTAATTTGGACACACTCTCTGTGTCCTCTCGTTAGTCTGGCTAAAGGTTTATCTATCTTGTTGATTTTCTCAAAGAACCAACTTTTGGTTCTGTTGATTCTTTCTATGGTCCTTTTTGTTTCTACTTGGTTGATTTCCGCTCTGAGTTTGATTATTTCCTGCCTTCTACTCCTCCTGGGTGTATTTGCTTCTTTTTGTTCTAGAGCTTTTAGGTGTGCTGTCAAGCTGCTGACATATGCTCTTTCCTGTTTCTTTCTGCAGGCACTCAGCGCTATGAATTTTCCTCTTAGCACAGCTTTCATTGTGTCCCATAAGTTTGGGTATGTTGTACCTTCATTTTCATTAAATTCTAAAAAGTTTTTAATTTCTTTCTTTATTTCTTCCTTGACCATTTTATCATTGAGTAGAGCATTGTTCAATTTCCAAGTATATGTGGGCATTTTTTCTTTATTGTTATTGAAGACCAGTTTTAGGCCGTGGTGGTCCAATAGCACGCATGGGATTATTTCTATCTTTCTGTACCTGTTGAGGCCCGTTTTTTGACCAATTATATGGTCAATTTTGGAGAAAGTACTATGAGGAGCTGAGAAGAAGCTATATCCTTTTGCTTTAGGATAGAATGTTCTATAAATATCCGTTAAGTCCATTTGGCTCATGACTTCTCTTAGTCTGTCTACATCTCTGTTTAATTTCTGTTTCCATGATCTGTCCATTGATGAGAGTGGGGTGTTGAAATCTCCCACTATTATTGTGTGAGGTGCAATGTGTGTTTTGAGCTTTTGTAAGGTTTCTTTTACATATGTAGGTGCCCTTGTATTTGGGGCATAGATATTTAGGATTGAGACTTCATCTTGGTGGATTTTTCCTTTGATGAATATGAAGTGTCCTTCCTTTTCTTTTTTGATGACTTTTAGTTGAAAATTGAATTTATTTGATATTAGAATGGCTACTCCAGCTTGCTTCTTCTGACCATTTGCTTGGAAAATTTTTTTCCAGCCTTTCACTCTGAGGTAATGTCTGTCTTTGTCTCTGAGGTGTGTTTCCTGTAGGCAGCAGAATGCAGGGTCCTCGTTGCGTATCCAGTTTGTTAATCTATGTCTTTTTATTGGGGAGTTGAGGCCATTGATGTTGAGAGATATTAAGGAATAGTGATTATTGCTTCCCTTTATATTCATATTTGGATGTGAGGTTATGTTTGTGTGCTTTCATTCTCTTTGTTTTGTTGCCAAGACGATTAGTTTCTTGCTTCTTCTAGGGTATAGCTTGCCTCCTTATGTTGGGCTTTACCATTTATTATCCTTTGTAGTGCTGGATTTGTGGAAAGATATTGTGTAAATTTGGTTTTGTCATGGAATATCTTGGTTTCTCCATCTATGTTAATTGAGAGTTTTGCAGGATACAGTAACCTGGGCTGGCATTTGTGTTCTCTTAGGGTCTGTATGACATCAGTCCAGGATCTTCTGGCCTTCATAGTTTCTGGCGAGAAGTCTGGTGTGATTCTGATAGGTCTGCCTTTATATGTTACTTGACCTTTTTCCCTTACTGCTTTTAATATTCTTTCTTTATTTTGTGCGTTTGGTGTTTTGACTATTATGTGATGGGAGGTGTTTCTTTTCTGGTCCAATTTATTTGGAGTTCTGTAGGCTTCTTGTATGCTTATGCGTATCTCTTTTTTTAGGTTAGGGAAGTTTTCTTCTATGATTTTGTTGAAGATATTTACTGGTCCTTTGAGCTGGGAGTCTTCACTCTTTTCTCTACCTATTATCCTTAGGTTTGATCTTCTCATTGAGTCCTGGATTTCCTGTATGTTTTGGACCAGTAGCTTTTTCTGCTTTACATTATCTTTGACAGTTGAGTCAATGATTTCTATGGAATCTTCTGCTCCTGAGATTCTCTCTTCCATCTCTTGTATTCTGTTGGTGAAGCTTGTATCTACAGCTCCTTGTCTCTTCTTTTGGTTTTCTATATCCAGGGTTGTTTCCATGTGTTCTTTCTTGATTGCTTCTATTTCCATTTTTAATTCCTTCAACTGTTTGATTGTGTTTTCCTGGAATTCTTTCAGGGATTTTTGCGATTCCTCTCTGTAGGCTTCTACTTGTTCTCTAAGGGAGTTCTTTATGTCTTTCTTGAAGTCCTCCAGCATCATGATCAAATATGATTTTGAAACTAGATCTTGCTTTTCTGGTGTGTTTGGATATTCCATGTTTGTTTTGGTGGGAGAATTGGGCTCCGATGATGGCATGTAGTCTTGGTTTCTGTTGCTTGGGTTCCTGCGCTTGCCTCTCGCCATCAGATTATCTCTAGTGTTACTTTGTTCTGCTATTTCTGACAGTGGCTAGACTGTCCTATAAGCCTGTGTGTCAGGAGTGCTGTAGACCTGTTTTCCTCTCTTTCAGTCAGTTATGGGGACAGAGTGTTCTGCTTTCGGGCGTGTAGTTTTTCCTCTCTACAGGTCTTCAGCTGTTCCTGTGGGCCTGTGTCTTGAGTTCACCAGGCAGCTTTCTTGCAGCAGAAAAGTTGGTCTAACCTGTGGTCCCGAGGCTCAAGTTCGCTCGTGGGGTGCTGCCCACGGGCTCTCTGCAGCGGCAGCAACCAGGAAGACCTGTGCCGCCCCTTCTGGGAGCTTCAGTGCACCAGGGTTCCAGATGGCCTTTGGTGTTTTCCTCTGGCGTCTGGATGTGCACAGAGTGCAGTCTTCTGGTTTCCCAGGCTTGTCTGCCTCTCTGAAGGTTTAGCTCTCCCTCCCACGGGATTTGGGTGCAGAGAACTGTTTATCCGGTCTGTTTCTTTCAGGTTCCGGCGGTGTCTCAGGCAGGGGTCCTGCTGCTCCTGGGCCCTCCCCCACGGGAGCCCAGAGGCCTTATACAGTTTCCTCTTGGGCTAGGGATGTGGGCAGTGGTGGGCAGTGTTGGTGGTCTCTTCTGCTCTGCAGCCTCAGGAGTGCCCACCTGACCAGGCGGTGAGGTCTCTTTCCCAAGGGGTCTGGGAGCAGAGAGCTGCTGCGGGCCGGGATCTGCGGGCGTGGGACCTCTGGCAAACACAGGATGTGCCCGGTCCTAGATGAACTCTGCCTCTGTGTGTCCTGATCTCACCAGGCAGCTCTCTTGCAGCAGACAAGTTGGTCTTTCCTGTGGTCCCGAGGCTCAAGTTTGCTCGCGGGGTGCTGCCCAAGAGCTCTCTGCAGCGGCAGCAACCAGGAAGACCTGTGCCGACCCTTCCGGGAGCTTCAGTGCACCAGGGTTCCAGATGGCCTTTGGTGTTTTCCTCTGGCGTCCGAGATGTAGGTACAGAGAGCAGTCTCTTCTGGTTTCCCAGGCTTGTCTGCCTCTCTGAAGGTTCAGCTCTCCCTCCCACGGGATTTGGGTGCAGAGAACTCCCCTATTATTTTTGTTGTGAAGTTCAAGACACATGACTTAATGTGTTTGCGTTAGGAGATGCAAAGTCGGTTTCAGGCTCAGTTTATAGGCAAATTTTAAAATATTAAGCAAGGTTACCTTACAACGAAGTGAGTCATGCTCAGACCTTCCCAATTACATAATATTTACTTATCCAAATGCTTTACTGAGTTTAAAATATCTGTTTTATATTTGAAATTACATGTGACAAGTATTTAATTATGTAACTTATTGAAAATGCAATTTGTACTGCAGAAATGCAAAACTTTAGTGGTGTAGCATCTTAACATGTGTTGCCAGTATTCTCGAATTATGGTTGAGAGTTGCTGCAATCTCAAAAAAAGGAATATATTTGAAATGTTAACATAAAATTTAATCTGCTTCTGTACAGCTGATATTCATCCTTACTGATTTCCAGGCATTCTCTTGAGTAAATGCGAGGATACTCCTGACATTTCCCAAGGTGTTTTCAAATGAGAGAAGGGAACCAAATAAGTAAGGAAAAAATATATAGTTCTGTTGTAAAATAGTGTAAAAATGCAGGGTTAAAGCAAGAAACAAGATACTGACTGCAAACAACTGAAGAACAGCTTGCTTTTCTGGGTAAACTTTGAGAATTAAAGTTAGATGCCATTTTCCATTGTAGTATAATGGACCGGGTACTTTATTAACAGCCTAAATTTGCTGTTTCATAGTTACAGACATTGAGAATTTTAAAGATGAAACTACTTTTATCCTTTCTGTATGACAAGTCAGGTGTCTCCTTCTCAGAGCTTCCTCAGTGGAGGCCGGTGTACCACTGTGTCCCCATATGTTTTGAGAAGGGGAACGGAAGCCCAAGTGACCTAGCTTGTTCCTTTTAACATCTTTATAATGTTACTTTATAATGCTTTATAATGCTTACCATGAACAGTCCACCTTCCTTATGCATTCACAACCTAAATCCCCCAGCTTGTAACACCATCGTATTGGGATTTTATTTTGATGAGTAAATTTGGAAAGACATGTGCATTCAGATGACTCAGGGGAAACAAGACAGAAGTCTTGGATTGAAGTCAGTGGAGTATAGTACTCTCAACTGTAAATGTTGTTTGTAGAATAGAGAGTGGAGAAGGGGATAGTGGTTAATTAAACTGCATCCATAAAGACCTGTAAAAACATTGTGTTCTGAGTAATAGTCATACAGGGAAAGCCATTGCAAATGGTAAGGGTGAAATGTTGTTTGTGTTCTGTGAAGTTTAATTTCCATGTGCAGTCAGGATAGAAATGGAGTCCTAGGTTCAGCATGTATTTAATGATGAATACCAGGAGCCTAGTACTGCTCTAGGGGTCCGCGTATGCAACGACTCAAAGCACCGAATCAGTGACACCTTGGTGCTCGCATGGATGATGCTTCCTGTTTCTGCAAAGAGTATAAAAAGGTTAAAGTGTTGCATTATGGGAAGCGATGGGTGTGTGTGATATCTTAGAAGATCTCTCTAGCTCAAATCAGATCATCCTGATTGAGTAAGAACTCAATTCCATAGATGGCACTCTAGGCAGAAGTAGTCTTGGCAAATCTCCAGCCTGGTGTCATTGGTAGGTTCCTAGAACTGAAGGCCAACCATGGTACTGGAGCTGAGATGACAAGCGAAGTTATCTTAGGTGTGTGTCAGAGACAGGGAGGGTTCTGCAGAAAGGATGGGTGAGTATATGTAGATAGCATCCGAAGTGAGATTTACTCTAGGAGGGGAAAGCTGTAAACGGAAGTGTTCAAAGTTAGCCTGTTCTCCACTTCCTGGTCCAGGACAGTGGAGAAGAAGCTGCGATTCCATTCTCCGCAGGCCTGCCTGAGCCTGACACTGTGGACCCAGACGCTCTTAATCCTGCTTACTAAACACTCGAAAACTATGCCAAAGAGGCCCGGATTGCATAAAGTCGATCCTTGGGAATTGTATTAGTTAGGGTTCTTTAAAGAACAGAATTGATAGAATGTATATGTCTATGTGTGTGTGTATACATATATGTGTATATGTATATATATTTGGTATACAAATATATTTCAAAATGCATGTCTATTTAAAGGAGCTTTACTAGACTGGCTTGCAGGATGCAGTCTGGACAGTCCAGCAATGGCTATCATACCGGAGAGGCTGAGAATATAGCAGTTGCTAAGCCCATGAGCCTGGCTGTCTTGGCAGTCACTAGCTAGTGCTGGAGGCTTGGGAGATTCCCGGAGAGCAGCTTGTCATTAGTCTACACTTGAAGCCTGGAGAAACTGAGTTTGATTTCAGTGACAGAATGCCACGGAATGCTACAAGATTCATGGCCATGGATGCACATGCCAGTGAGTGTGAAAGCAAGCGGGCAAAAGCAAAGCCTCCTCCTTCTCTGTTCTTTCATCAGTGCTGTCACCAGAAGGTACTGCGTACATTTACAGCGCGTCTCCCTGCTTCAAATAATCTGATCATGAACGTCCCTCACAGGAGTGCGCAGGGGCTTTTACTTTGGTTAATTCCAGATCTACTTAAGTTGAAATTATGATTATCTACCATAAAAGTTAAACAGCTCTCGGGTTCACAAAGAATTTTTTGGGGGGGTTTTCTGTTTGGTGTTTTGGACACAGCTAAAGTATACAGTCTAGCTTGGTGTAATTGGGCAGCTTCAATTTACCCTCGAAAGATTGGGCTGGACTTTTAGATTTGACCAAAGCCGATGATTCTGCTAAGAGCCGGTTTCATTTCCTTCCCACTCCCCTTGCTGCTGTGTTTGTTGCTGGCTCTCACGGTCTCGCTCCCTCTTCCTCCAGTTGTGTGCTGCTGTTTGTCCTGTTCCTGGTCATATGTATTATGCACCTTCTGTCTATTCTCCTCACTGTATGCATTTGCTTTAAGATGAACTGCATGTATTTGTCCTTAGATGTGGCTTTTGACGTTGGGAATGTGTATAAAATCCGTGTTTATGTGCATACCGGGTAGAGTAAGGGCCAAGGGGTCATGATGGGAGGGAAGAGTACTGGGACTCCATTTGATCAGGTAAGTTCTTTCTGATGAGATGCTGTTTTGATTAGATGCTGTGCTTGTTATCCGCATGTTACAACAATTCAGCGCCAGGCTCCTCCTGCCTCTACATGTTTATATAGAAAAGTGCTGGGCAAAGAGGTCATTGCTTGAGAGCAGACCCTCTGCTGTGTGTTATAAACTCATAGACCTACTTAAACCCCAAGGATTAGCCTGATAGAACAGTACATTTTGTTTTCCAAACAAAGACAGCATTTTCTACTTTAGGGAATCTGAATGCTGAGCAGTTTTCCTTCCTTTCCCTTTTTTATAAGCCTCGGCCCTGTCTACCTTGTCAGTTATGATTATATGTACTGTTCCCAGCTAACACAAGTAAGAGGAGCAGCTGGTGGAGGGGGGATTGGAAAGAGACTTCTAGAAGTATCCTGGTAACATGTAATTGATTCAATCAGTGTGCTGGTGGAGTTTACAGAGCCTGGCCTCTTTGTACCAACAAGGCATCCCCACTCTAACTTGGGTCAATCTGGACTTATTTAGTTATGTATTATTCATCTACATTTATTGATATCCCATTCACTCAAAATTGTGTAGGGACAGAAGAAGAAAAAAAGGCAAAATGCCTCAGTTGCTACTTAATAATCAACCCCAGCAGGGAAGGAAAAGTTAATTAAAATCTATGAAAATGAAACAAGTAACCTTTTAAGATAGGCGGTGCAACGTGGCAGTGCTAATGTGACAATTTGTTAATGGACTAGGCAGTTGTAATCAGTATTAAACGTTACTCGGGGCTTCTTTATGTTTATGAAAGCTACTAATTAAAGGAAGCAACGGCCTGTGAGATTATCCAGGCCGACCATTTGCCGTCTGAACAGAGTGGGAACCAAACACCGGCCGGCTCTCTTCTCCTGTTATCTCAAGTTAGCCACTGTCTTGCTAACGTCTGTACTTTAGCTTGCTCTTTCTTCAGTCCCTTCTGTGGAAATGGGGGTCACATTTTAAATTCCCACTAATAGTAAGGAGCCGAAACCACCGAAAGCCCAACCTCTCCTCTTCTTAGCCCGGGTTTGGTGTGCTTGACTGCCCTTCACAAGTTCTCTCTGATGTCTGGTTTGGGGGAAAGCTTTTCTTTGAAGACCTTCAGAATCTGTTATTGCCTTGACACTGATGTAAAAGAAGCAGATCTAACAAATGAAAATTTTCCTGTTATAGAATCCTTTTGTGGGGTGCAACAAAATCTGTTTTGTTCTGTTTGCAGCTTCCAAATGAAGTAGTGATTTAATTTGTTTATTGGAATTTGATGGACCTGGGTAAGTTATAGCGGAATCATTGTAATTGTCAGGGAGGAAAAGGAAAGATTTGTGATTATGTAAAGTGTGTTTAGCCTAGCTAGGTGTAAAAGAAAACAGATATTAGGGGTGAATGGGAACAATTTGTCATGTGCTCAATATCTACGCGCCAGCCTAACAATGACAATAATTACGGAGACTAAATGTAGAATCTGTTATGTGTTTTTACAAAGATTTTTGGGAGATGATTGCCATCTATATTCATTCCAAATAATTATTCTTCATACCTACTGAGTAGCTCAGCTAAGAGGATGACAATTAGATACCAAAGTGCAGTGCTCAGCACTCCTGTGCTAGAGGCGTGCGCTATAAAACAGTCAATAATAAAGCCCCACGAGTTCATTCATAATTATAACATAGTGGACAAGAGACAAGTCCACTGTGGTACCCAACAACACTAGGAGAGCCCCACTCTCCTCACTTCATTCTGGTTCCTCTGTGCCATATTGCATAGCCTTCCCTGAAGGGGCTTGGTAGCAAAGTGACTGCAGGCCTAGGCACCCCTAGGTTCTGTCACTCTTAATTCAGACCTGGTTGGCTCCTTCCACTTTTTGCCAAAAATAACTATTTGCTGAAATAACTGTGCAAACATTTTGGGATGATTAAAACTTAAAAATACAGAGAAAGTAATAAGGGCACTGATAAGGTATTCTGTACCTTTGATGACAGGTAGTTTTTGTTAAATGACAGTGTGGGTGACTTGCTTTTCCTTTTTCTTCTGATAGTCTCATCTTTGGGTTCAGGATAGAAGCTACTGGCTTCAGATATTGGAAGGATGTAAGGAATATAGCAGGAATGAAGCAGTTGATTTTTGTATTTTCTCCTTCTTGACCTCTGTGAACACTTTTTTGATAGTTTGTTTTTATTATTAACTTAAAATTCCATTGGTTGCTGGTTTAGCTCAGAGTAGACTGCTTCCCTTATGTTGGATCTTACAACAAAGATATTATTAAGCAAACAACTCTTAATTAAATAGTATTCAGAATTAAGACTTGTAAATATTACAAAAAATGTGAGTCTATTGATATGTAAGGAAGGTATAAGAACAAACTGTACTAGAGTAATGGCGAGATTGAGGTAGAAGCAAGATGATCCAAGAACACCGGTGTCTGAGTGGAGTTTGAGCATGAACTGTGTTGTGGATTGGATCTGAAATGTCTCCAGAGGCTGGAGTTTGATTCATGGAAACTTGCAAGACATGTGTCCAGTCCAATGGGATTAAACTACTTGAGCGGATCCTTAAGGAGACATTGAGACAAGGATCCCTTACTTGATTGGCTTCTCTCCCACCAAGGTGAACAGCTTTGCCCTGGCACAAACACCCTTCCCTGATGGGCTTCTCAGGTACAGACCTCAAACACTGAGTCCACCTGATGATGGAAAGAAATTTCATAAACCACAAACTGAAATAAACCTTCCCTCTTTCAATTTTTATTCTTTCTATTGTTCTGTCACAATGTGGCTTTAAAAGCTAACAGAGGGTATTTGCTTTGAGCTGATACTGCAGATGTTACAAGGAGATACTTAAAGAAAGATGATAATGTTTTTATTGGATACTTTCACTTACTTCAAATGTTATTCCCTTTCCCATTTTCCCAACCATAAACCCCCTATCCCATCCCTCCCCTTCCTCTGTAAGAGTGTTCCCCTCCTCAACCACCCCCTTTCCCGCCTTCCCACTCTGACATTCCCCTACACCAGGGGCCTCAAGCCTTGGCAGGACCAAGGGTTTCTCCTTCCATTGGTGCCCAAGAAGGCCATCCTCTGCTATATATGCAGCTGGAGCCATGGGTCTGTCCATGTATAGTCTTTGGGTAGTAGTTTAGTCCCTGGGAGCTCTGGTTGGTTGGTATTGTTGTTCTTGTAGGATTGCAAGTCCCTTCAGCTCCTTTAATCCTTTCTCTAATTCCTCCATTGGGGACCCCATTCTCAGCTCAATGGTTTGCTGCTAGTATTCGCCTTTGTATTTGTCACTTTGGTTGAGCCTCTAAGGAGATGGTTATATCAGGCTCCTGTCAGCATGCATTTCTTAGCTTTATTAATATTATCTAGTTTTGGTGGCTGTGTGTGTGTGTGTGTGTGTGTGTGTGTGTATGTGTGTGTGTGTGTGTGTGTGTGTATGGATTGGATCTCCAGTTGGGACAGGCTCTGAATGGCCAGTCCGTCAGTCTCTGCTCCAATTTTTTTTTCTTTTTTCTTTTTTTCGGAGCTGGGGACCAAACCCAGGGCCTTGTGCTTGTTAGGCAAGCGCTCTACCACTGAGCTAAATCCCCAACCCCCAATTTTTGTCTCCATATATCTCCTCCTATGAATATTTTTGTTCCCCCTTTTAAGAAAGACTGAAGCATACGTAATTTGGTCGTCCTTGAACTTCATTTCATCCATGGATTGTATCTTCTGTGATCGGGTTACTTCACTCAGAATGATATTTTCTAGTTCAGTCCATTTGCCTATGAACTTCATGAAGTCACGGTTTTTGATAGCTGAGTAGTATTCCATTGTGTAGATGTACCTACCACATTTTCCGTATCCATTCCTCTATTGAAGGGCATCTGGGTTTTTTCCAGCTTCTGGCTGTTATAAATAAGGCTGCTATGAACATAGTGGAGCATGTGTCTTTCTTGTATGTTAGAAAATCATTTGGGTACATGCCCAGGAGTGGTATAGCTGGATCCTCAGGTGGTACAATGTTCAATTTTCTGAGGAACCTCCAGACTGTTTTCCAGAGTGGCTGTACCAGCTTGCAATCGAACCAACATTGAAGTTTTCCTCTTTCTCCACATCCTTGCCAGCATCTGCTATCACCATAGTTTTTGATCTTAGCCATTCTGGCTGGTGTGAGGTGGAATCTCAGGGTTGTTTTGATTTGCATTTCTCTGATGATTGAGGATGTTGAGCATTCCTTTGGAACTTCTCAGCCATTTGATATTCCTCAGCTGAAAATTCTTCGTTTACCTCTGTACCCCACTTTTTAATTGGGTTATTTGGCTCTCTGGAGTCTTAACTTTTTGAGTTCTTTGTATATTTTAGATATTAGCCCTCTATCAGTTCTAGGATTGGTGAAGATCTCCCAATCTGTTGGTTACCAATTTGTCCTAATGACAGTGTCCTTTGCCTTACAGAAGCTTTGTAGTTTTATGAGGTCCCATTTATCGATGCTTGATCTTAGAGCATAAGCCATTGGTGTTCTGTTCAGAAATTTTTCCTCAGTGCCCATGTGTTCAAGGCTCTTCCCCACTTTTTCTTCTATTAGTTTGAGTGTGTCTGGTTTGATGTGCAGGTCCTTGGATCCACTTGGACTTAAGTTTTGTACAGGATGATAAGAGTGGGTTGATATGCATTCTTCTACTTGCTGACCTCCAGCTTTGAAAGTAAATTGTATAAAAGAAAATCTTTTATAAACTACATGCTTAGGAGTCTAGCATGAGAAATACAGGCCTTTTCTTTCTTTCTTTCTTTCTTTCTTTCTTTCTTTCTTTCTTTCTTCCTTCCTTCCTTCCTTTCTTTCTTTCTTTTTTTCTCTCTTCTGCTCTTCTTCAGTATACAGAGGGTATGTAATAATAGAGTTAATTTCCTTGGAGTTTACCTAAAGACCTATGTTATGTTTTGAATGTCAAATTACTTCCCTCTGTTCAGGTATTTGAATATCTTCTGTGAAACTGGTTAGGAGGTTTGGAAGGTTGTAAAGCCATTAGCAGGGCCTGGCTGAAGGACCTGCATCATTGGAGGTGGGCTTTTGGGGGTTATACCCTGTTCACATTTCTGGTCCCTGCCATCTGCCTCCCGATGTCCACATGTGCATGTCTCTGCCTTACACTCTCTGTCATGCCTGTCCTCCCAGGACAGACTAAAGCGCCCTGAAACAGTGAGTCACAGTGCTTCCTCCAGGTGATTCAGTCGTGTGACTTACATTGCATCAGGAAAGTTTCAAACATCTTCCCCTATTTGACAATATACATGTTTGGTGTCCACTCTCATCGGTAGTTCTTTACCACAGAGTGTTTTTAAATAAAAGTATTAAGACACACTGCTTAAGATCCCCAACCCTAGAAAGTTTAAGTGAGGGGTTAGGACACTGTGAGACTCTGTGGGAACAGACAGGATGCTGTGTTTAGGATGCTAACCTGTAAGTTAGTTTGGAATTTTTGCAGAATATTTCTAAGTAGAGTGAGCATACACTTCAGAAATAGAATAAACAGGTAGGACCTGAGATCCCACTACTTTTCCTGAGAATTCTTTTGTGTGTATGTCTGGAAAAATAGGTTGACAGTGGGCACCTGCTTTTCTCTCTTTCCACCTGACTCTTTGAAACAGGGTCTGTCTGCTGAACCTGTAGCTTGGCATTTTAGCTATATTGGCTGGTCCATAAGTAGCCGGGCTTCTCCTATTTTCTCCTTTCTTCTCTGTGTTCCTGATGTACAGGTTCAGTAGTCTTTAATGCATTTTAATATGAAAGGAATAATAATAATTATCATATCTTCAAAATGGTGTGATAAAGTTTAGTTAAAAGGGCTGTATACACCATCTCATTCAAATATTAAAACCAGCCTTTAATTTTTGCACTCTTTTTAATTTTTTTTATTTCTTGAGATTATTATATAATTACATCATTTGCTCTGTTCCCTTTCATTCCTCCAATCCTTCCATATACCTGGTCATACTCTTTCAAATTGTGGCCCACACCCCCACTATTTATTGTTCTCTGCATATATAAGTATCTGGATGCTGGGAGTCTTTATATTTACAGACCCCCTGTGACATCTTCCTTATTCATAAAAACACATACAGTCTGCTCAGTCTGTAGAATGTTCCTGTATGTATGTTTCCAATACTAACCATTTAGTGTCGGACACCCAGGTGATGTAGTCTTCCCTGGAAAAAGGTATTTCTCCTGCTTTCAGCATTCAGTAGTGGTCTCTATTTCTTTCTTTGTGATTGCCATCTCCTGGGATTTTCCATCCACTTTAGCATATCTACTGTTGTCCTTCTTCAGCTCCTGTTTAGGCTGTCATGGTGGTGAGACTTTATGGGTGTAGCTTCTTACATTTCTAGGAAACAGGATCTCACAGCAAACGTCTCTATCCTTTAGTTCTTCAAATATTTCTGCCTCCTCTCCTGCTGAGCCTCGGGTGTAAGAGTTGGGTTATAGATGAACTGGGTTCCACAACTCTGGCTTTTCACTGGTTGTGGTTCTCTGTAATGGTCTCCACATAATGCAAGGAGAAATTTTCTTGATGAGGGTTGAGAACTACACCTACCTGTGACTATAAGGATGTAGACAGACATTTGCTGTTTAAGAAGATGGTGGTTATAGGTTCTCCAAGATCCAGGAATTCACTAGCCCCTGGTAGGTGATTAAGTTTCTAGAACCAGGCATGGTTTTCCTCTTTTTGAGCAAGTCTTAAATTAGAGAGCACTTGGTTACTGCCCAAGTCTGTATGCCAGGAATGTACCCTTAGGGTTATCATGTGAGGCGTGTTTCTGTGCTGATGGTTCATATGAATCATGGCTGGATAGGACTGTTCATTGCTTTCCTTCTCTGGAAACTTGTGTGATGCCTTCTGGTACCATGAAAGTTTGTCCTCAGGGAGGAGGCTTTCCAAGCACTTCCAGCTCAGTGGGCTTCGGCTCCAGTGTTTGAAGTTCATGCGTCTTCAACAATAGGGGCACTTCCACTTCTGTGGTGCAACCAAGGGCAGTCGCAACAGCCTTTACTATTTTGGGAATCACCTAGACAACCCTGACTCAAAGGACTCAAAACTCAAAACCGTGACACAAAAGCAAAAGTGTGCTTGTCATGCTTGGTTTTGTGATTTTTTTTTTTTTTGTTATATGATCTTTGGGACTTGGAAGAAGCATTGTAGCACTGATGGGAATTTTTTATTTAATAGATAGATAGATAGATAGATAGATAGATAGATAGATAGATAGATAGATAGATAGATAGAAAGAATAGTGTCATCCTTATGACTTTTGTTCCTTAGTCACCATTTGGAGTAGTAGAAAGAGGTTGGGTTATTCTGTATCCACATCATCTTGACACCAAGGCTCATGTCCTGTATTTTATTCATACGGGGGTAGGGGTGGGGAGGGTGGGTGGTAAACCCATGATCATTTTGTTTGGTTGTTTTTTCCCAAAAGTAAGATTCATAAAAAACAACAATCTACTTTTAAGGGTACATTTTTGTATAGATTTTTACAGTCATTACTTCTGTCTAATTCCATAAAGAAAACCAACAGATCCAGGACTGTGAGGACACACTTCCCTTTTCTTGCCCCTACCTTCCAGTCACTTCCTCATGTATCTCTTGTCTGTGTTTGCCTGTCCCACCGTTCCCTGTAACCGAGTGATGTAACATACGTTTAAGGATCACTGCTGTCTCCTCGGTCATCCTTTGTCCACACACGGGTTGTTTTCTATATTTGGCTATCAGAGATGCTTCTTGTCACAAAAGTCTCTGTCAAGTTTACTGAGCCAACTTCAAAGCAAGGGCACATGGATGTCTAGGAGCACTTCGGAAAGTGGTCTCCGAGTACCTCTGTCACTGTTTCTTTTCTTGTTGCTTTGATACCTGACAAAAGCAACGTTAGGAAGAAGGCTTTGTCCTTCAGGATATAGTCCATCTTAGCAGAGAAGCCACAGCGAGCGGCAGGCGCTTGAGGGCCCAGGTCACCTCGCATCTGTGCTCAAGAAGCAAAGCACTATGAATACTTCCGCTCGCCTTACACTTTTCTTTTTTTACAATCCAGGACCAAGACAAGGGAAGGATGCTACCCTGTTTAGGATGAATCTTCACCCGGAATTTAATCTTTTCAAGATAATCCCCCAAACATTCCCAGAGGCTAACTTAATCTAACCTAACCTACCACTGCTATGCCTAGAATCTTATCTCCTAGGTGATTTTTATAACCTGTCAAGTTCATAATTATTACTGTCCATCAAACCTCCCTTAATAAACCCACTGAATTCATTAAAGGTGGCGTATTGTATTTTTACTCTTTTTGAAGCCTTTGCTAAATTTCCTTTCTTTACTATGTGTGTAGGGGTGTTTGTGGTACATGGTACTGTATGGGGGGTACATATACTTGCCTGCACATTACATATGGAACTCAGAGGTTGGCACTGCTTGTTTTTTGGTAATTATTTTTCATCTTTTTTTTTTTTTTTTTAGATACAGGTCTCTCTCTCACTGTAACTCACTGAGTAGGCTAGGCTCTTCCAGTGAGACCCAGGAATTTGCCTGCTTCTGCCTCCCCCAATACTAGAGTTACAAGTCTATGCCACTCTTCTGGCTTTCTACTATAAATTCTGGTTGATTTAGTATTTGCGCCCCATACTTGCACAGCCAGCACTTGACCCACAGAGCCATTGCTTCTGTCTTTGCCATCAACTCAGTCGCCAATTCCTCCTAAATACATTTCCTTCCTGTTTGGAGAGCTTCTTTTAGAATCCTGGACATATACTAATTAAATCTTTCTTTTTAAAGATCTGTTTATTTTATGTATATAGATGCTTTATGTGTATGCACATCTATCTGCACACCAGAAGAGGGCATCTGATCCCATGAGATGACAGATAGAAGGTTGCGAGCCACTGTGTGGTTGTGAATCACTGGGAGCTGATCAAACTCGGGACCTCTGAAAGCTAAGCCATCTATCTCTCAAGCCCATCAATTTAATCTTTCTTCAGAAACAAGCCTTGACTTCACCTTCCTTCCTAACACTGTTAACTAAATAGAGGATTCTAGGATGTTAGCCATTTTTCTTTTACATTAAGAAAAATGATGCTTTCTATGGCAATCTGTATTGATCTGATTATTTTCCCTCCAGAGCTGATTTTTTTTTCTTGTTGATTTTAAGATGTTTTGCCTTTGATTTTCAAGAACTTTGACTACAAGGGGTCTCCATGTGGGGTCCCATGGGTTCATTCTATTTAGCATTTCCACATTTTCTTCAATCTGCAGTTTATGTGTTTTGTCAAAATTTGGAAATTTTCTAGTGTGTGAGCGAGTGATTGTTGTTTAATGCTGAAATCCCAATTCTGTTTGGATCCCTGTCTGTCTGTGCCTTAATCTTGTGTGGCATCACTCAGAACTGTGCTGTAGTGCTTATTCTTGGCCCTGTTGCCCACTAATCACGTCTTTTTTCAGTTGATCTTCATATGGCATTTATATTTCTGACTCCTCCCTATTCTTCCTATGTGAAGCACGTGCTCTTCACATGTTTGTTCTTTACATCATGCTTAAACTGTGTGGATTTGAGACTCTAAATCAGAAAAAATAATGTAGATAAAATATTCAGTTAATATAATTATATCTCCGCTGTTTTAGATATCATACTGTGTCTAACACAGTTATAACTCAGATTCTTATGAATTTCTTCATTATGTAAAAACATTTGTGAGTAACATGTATATTGTGAGAGAGGCGTTAGAACAGGTGTTGAAGACAGTGCTGAGAAGCAGTTTATTTCCTTGAAATATTTTGCCCCACCCTGGATCTTACATGTTCACTGGCATGTACCTTTTATAGAAATGAACTATGTTGTATACCTTTGTCTGTGTACTTATACAGTAGTGTAGTCATGGCACACAGTATAAATTTTAAAAACATCAAGAACTTCTGGAGGACCTAACCATAATATACTCTTTGGAGTCAGTAATTATGACAGATGTAACCTTTAAAAGTTGGCCCTGAGGGCCTCATTCTCACCAGTCCTACTTGGCTACAGGTGTCTTTGTAAGGCTTTCATTGAGGTACCATAGGGATTGTATGCTGATTACCTGCTCCTCTGGTCATTGGTCATGAATGCCCTTAACTGTGTTCTTAGTAGAATATATCACTTATTACAGCGTCGCTATTGTTCAGGTTTCCTATTATGCTGTACTATATGTCACAAACTTGGTGGATGGATGTGGAGGTCAAAGTTAATATCTACCAAACTCAGGGCTGCATTCCGTCATCTATGGTCATGAGGAGAATCCATTTCCTTGGCTTTCCTTGCTTCTGGAGGTTATGTTCAGGCCTTGGCTCCTGTCTGCCTTCCTGTTTTCAAAGCCAGAATAAACATATAGATGCATGCTCTCTGTGGGTATTCACAAAGGACACACTGCTGGTATTTAACATGGAGGTATACTTTGTAAGAAGCATGCTCTACCACATTCCAGCATTCCTTTTCCAGGGTCTGTTTACAACTAGATCACTAAGTAATAGTAGTGGCAGAAATCTGAGAATTTTCTCCTAAAAGCTCAGTGTGGTTTGGCTCTAGAGTAGACCCATGTTATGTCTCAAACCATGGACAGAAGGCTAAGATATCTATTAGGATATCACAGATGATACTGTCTGCCACCCTCTGGCAGCATCTGTTATAGAAACATTCTGGCTGGCATACTGCACTCCTACCCTACACTCTGCAGCTCAGTCCCTGGCCTGGCTCCCTCCCCCAGCCTCTTGCTCCTGTGTAACCTATCTTGTTCCTGTGTAACCTACCTATTAGCTATTTGGGCTGTGCTGCTCTCCTGCTCGTTGGCCTCGCTCCTAACTCTCCCATCTCTCCTCCACGTTCTTCTCACATGGCCTGGTTCAGTAGGCCAGTGGTGCTCCCTCGGGTCTTCCAGATGCCTCGGCCTATGCGCTCCCTTCTATCTATAATAAACCCTCTTGGAAGCAGTCATGTCTTTTCATTTATTTTTTGCATTCACCCATAACCTAGAAAACACCATGGATCTCCCTAGTAACTGCATCACAAAACAAAAACAATAAAGCAAACAAAAACAAGCAAACATGTTTTGAGGGTTCTATAAATAAGAGATGAGCAAAGAGGTTAAACAGAGGCTGCATAGACTCCAAAATGTATAGCTCCTAGAAGGTAGAGTCAGAGTACTGTCCAGGAAAACCCGCCCTCTAACCCAAGGAATCTCCAACTTCATACTCTGTGAACAGTTGGGAATGGTGCCTCTGTGAATAGGGACCACACTATGCCCTCATTCAGGCAGAAGACAATTAACCTTGAAGTAGGTTTTACAATCAATCACAGAGTTCTCTTTCCCTTTTTGTTAATCAAGGGTCTCTTAAAGCAAAGATGGCCCTTTGAGAAATTTAGGACAGTTATTTTTTTTTTAGTGGACACACCCTTACTTTCTCTTTTTCTCTATAGGAATAACAAAAGCTTTCTTGTTGGGAACATCAAAACTTTCATTCTGTCACTGGGTTTTTCTCAGCCCGAGAGCTAGGAAGAAGCACGGAGGACCTGGCTAAACTCTTGTGCTCTTTTTCTGTATTGTTGAAGTTTTGGGAATGTTTTCCCAGAAATGAATTAACTTTAAATGAAAACATGAGGACCTGTGTTTGTGTGTCATACCACATAGCCAAGACAGACAGTGGCCCATAAAACTATTTATATATTAAAGCATCATGCATTGGCCAGTTCAGCCCTATCTGTAGACTAGTATGTTGTTTCAGTCTCTCCCAGAATACAAGCAGTAGACAAAGGTCTTCAATGTTGCTCTTCTCTTTTTAAACCTGTGTTCTCTGTGCTCAGGTCTGATGAGGAAACTCTGAGCTCTTTGTGGCATGTTCACGGATAACCAGTTGGTGGCAGTAGATATGATAGAGCTTTAATAATGTAGCTTTCTGTCCTATGTGGAGTCTGGACAATGTGATTAGTGGCCTCTTTGTTTTGTTTGCTTAAAATTATAGCTGGAACTTTTTACACATTTTATTGATTTCACCAGGGATACTTAAGGTGAATTTTTAGAAAAGTAACATATCTGATTTTTATTATGTTTTGTATCAGTATTTGTCTCTTGGTCCCTATTGGGGATTCTTACCAAAGTTTGTGGCAGCAAGTCCCTCTAGGTAATTAACAATGTCATGTGGACATGACCAACTCATGTACTTTAAATCATACCTAGATTACTTACAATAGCCAATACAATGTAAATGACATATTAATAGTTGCTATCGTTTTAGAGCACATTGACAAAGTGAGAATACTTTTATAAATGGTCATTGCATACATAAGTCTAAAAGAGTATTTTAAGACTATGGTTGTGTTAATTCATGTATATGGTGCTCAGAGAGTCAATAATATTAATTTATAGCCAAATGTACTTGACTATATTTATCTTATTACCTTGACTAGTATAATGAAATAGGAAAAATATTTGCTGGCCTGTGTGATTTTTGAACTGGAAAATTATTCAGTGATCATTCAAAAAAAATCCCAAACTTTTTTCATTGTTTTGTTTTGTAAGATGCTAATATTCTAACCGTCTGGTTTCTCAACTGTTTGAGCATTTGCTTTCCTTCAGTCACATGTGAGGCAACTGGAGTGGAGAGCAACCCCCGTAGATGCCCAGGAATGGGTGGACTGCTCCCAGATTGTTGAGTGCCAGTGAAGAGTTCTTTCAGTTTGTGGAAGAATTAGACACTGTGCAAGCATGTGTGGCTGAAGAGGGATTGATAGAACATTTCAGTACAAGTCTTGAAGTGGGTAGTGTTCATTGTTTCCTGGAAGCCAAGGTCCACTGTAGAAGTCCTGGGCTCAGTTTGTGGGCACTGTATGTCTTGGAGTTGAGTCCTCATCTGTAAGATGTAAGGTGATTAGTATGTATCAGGGGTTCTTAGTGTCATTTAAAACGTTTAGTCCCACATGACACTATGGAAGTCTGTCTCAAAACAAGAGGAACGCTTGTTTGATAACCCTTATGCCCCTCACCTCAACTTTTCCTAAAGCAGCTTCCTTTCAGCCTTTTAAATTATTTTATTAGCAGTACATACTACATAATGTGTATTTCACTTATAAATAGAATTCTGCTTCTTTAGAGAAAATGAAAATTTGCCCTTGTATTATTTCTGTTCTTTCTACTATCCTTACAGTGTCAATAATTGCATTAGCTTGATAGCCAGGGGAAAAGAAAAAAAAAAAAAAACAGAAAAACATGATCATTTTCTCGTGTATGCAGCTAATGCCTTGATTATCAGGAGCATACCTGTAGCAGGCTAAATCTATCATTTGTGGTCCCTTGTGAGATGCCACGTGCTACTTGGATTTCATTATACCATGAGTACTGTACACAAAGAAAGATACACAGAGTAAATTTTGAATATTGAGCTTTTGAGAATTTATATTTTCCACTGTGCTCAGTAAAGGACAGGACACATAGGAACATGGAGCAGGGCCTCTTCCTGACTGACTGGGTGTAGCAGCTAAAAGCTTCTGCTACCCTGAGTGTTGCCTTAAAAGCTGCTGTATCTCAAGTGCCTTCCTGCCCAGTATCAGCTGCCCAAGTTAGGATGGGAGTGGGATGTTTCATAGTAGATGGTTAAAGAGAGGACAGTTATCTCTACGTTCGACCTTCATTTTCAGGAGTCATGTTCCTAGGTTGGTGTGTTGGTGATGCACTCCTGGATGTGATTTACCTTTTCAGATCAGGTATATTGCCTGCTTTTATGAAGCTAGAAGTGACATCACTAAGTTAAGACAGGGTCAGGTTTCCTTAAATACCAAGGGACTGGTTGCAAAGACTGCAAAGGAAGTGGTGCAAAGCTGTTGTTGTTCTGTGTTACCCTAACTGTGCTTCAGAACCAAACCAGAACCAAACCAGAGGCTTCAGTTCTCATCTATGACTCCCTGCTTCACCCCCCCCCGCCCCCAGGTGAGATTCCTCTTCCCAACACTGCACATCATAATGAGTTAGCGTCAGTTAACGTAAAAACTAGTGCCCGTCTAAGGGAGGTGCTCAGGGTGCTATGCTTCTCATTGAAGTTTTCATTAAGCGAAGCCCACAGAAGCTACTCGGTCACAGCAGCTGTAAGAAAGTCGTGGACTATAAGAAAATGAAGCCGAGCTTGAGGATGCCAGCATCGAGCAAGGGTGCAAAGCAGCCCTCAGGCTCTCATCACAGTCATTTCTTCTGAGCTCTCTAAGAATACATGAGGTCACTCGTTGTGACAAGGGGCCCTAGCCACACCAGTGGGGACAGCATTGTGTTCCTTCACCTCATTGGCAGCTTTACTGTATTCTGCGAGCTGCCTTCTGTTGGCAGTAGGACGTTGCTGCTCAGCCACGGTCAGGAGCTAGGCTTCTCCATCACACGCTCAGCCACGGTCAGGAGCTAGGCTTCTCCATCACACGCTCAGCCACGATCAGGAGCTAGGCTTCTCCATCACACGCTCAGCCACGGTCAGGAGCTAGGCTTCTCCATCACACGCTCAGCCACGATCAGGAGCTAGGCTTCTCCAACACAGGCTCATAGTCCCACTCTTCATTCCCAACAAAGGTTTCTGCCATGGGGGGCGAGGGTTAAGCTAAATTCCAAGGTTAGAGCGGCAGTTCTTAGAAAAATGGGGAAGTTCAGACTTTGATTTCAGAAGATTCCTGAAGCAAGTAGGAGTGCAAATGTGTACACTTTAAACAGTAAGTGACACAAGAGTATAATTATGTACTGCATGGCGCAAGTGAGTGCACATTGTGCTGGTAGATTATAAGTTAGGAGAACAAGGCTGTAGATGTGCCTTTAACACTACCTAGGTTAGTGCTGGTTCCATGTATTTATTGTGAGCACAAACAACAAAATTACTGATCTTGGCAAGGGGTACTGGTCACAATCAGTGGGGACAGTATTGTGTTCCTTCACCTCTTTGGCAGTCTATACCTTGTTGCTAAGCAACCTGAAATGCCAATGAAAACTCTTTTCCAAAATACACCCAGAAACAGCACCATGTTGCTTTATCATTGTTGATTCACTTGATCATGGGAGGCTTTGGCAGGAGAGTTTTGCTTCCCAACCATGACCACTAACTAGGCTTTAGCAAAACTGGTTCACAATCCAGCTCTCAAGTTCTGAGTTGGAGTGGCACTGAGATTAGCTGAGCCATTTGTGTGCTCTTGTCTGGACCTGAGCCTGGGTCATCTGTACCAACCTACCTCCAGATCAGCTGGCCAGCTCTGCTTCTGGACATTTACTGGCTGCCTACTGGAGCAGCCTTCAGAGTGGCAATAGGAAGTGTCCTGGGCCATGTGCCTCTTATCATTCACAGGTCATCTTGGGCTTGTCTATGTGGTAAGGCAACTTCCATGCAAAGCAGACATGTGTGAAAGCCAGTGAGAGGTTCTTATGTGGAATCAGGTCATAGCACGAGCCTGCATGCAGGAAAAGGTCCCAGAGCAGCCGAGTAAAGTGGAAGGAAGCAAGAGAGCCGAGGACACCCGCCAGTCTAATACATCCAAGTTTGTTTCTATACCTTGTTGCTAAGAAACCCGAAATGCCACTGATTGATTCTCATGATTAGGGGAGGCTTTTGGAGACAAAGTCAGTTCTTTTAAAGAAGCCTGAACAGAAACTGCCTGTGAGTCCCGCAGCACAGCACACTGCATCTTATGGGAATCAGCTTTTACCTCTGTAGCCCTCTTAGTGCACAGTCTCAAAGGGCCATTACCACCCATTATCACCTCCAGTGATGCCTCCTACAGTTTCAGAGCAACACCTGCGCAGCATGACACACACGTGCTACTTTGTCCCTTTTATGTTGCTTCCTCCTGCTGGTCTCTAGCTTAGCACTTGCTAAAATGTTTGTGTCTGCCTGGGTGATGTGTGTGTTGGATCTCTTCCAGTTAGGCTTTGCTTTTATGTAGCACCAGCTCTTGGTAAGGTAAACCAGTTGCACTATAGTGCCAGTATTCGAACATGCACGGCTAAATGTGCTTCATCCATTTAGCACGGCTAAATGAACATCACATCCATGTTCTGACTTAGCCCAGCCCTCTTTAGGCTTGTGAAATGTAACAAGATTGTAGCACAGTGGTCTAGCTGGAGGCAGAGAGCTCTGCTAGCCAAATATATTTTCCTTTATAGCAAGTGCATAAATTCAGGCACTGAGGAACTGTGGCTGTATGCATGCAAGAGGATGCATCTCTCTTCAGTTGATTATTGATTATTTTCCCTTCTAGCCATTCATTTCTCTGAGACCTTGCCAAGCTATTGGTCAGATATACCTGTAATACACCCCACTCTCTCAGTATAAAATGATAAATAATAAAAATGTGACTTTACAGTTGATGTGGTATTCTGCTTCCATTAATAACACTCATCACTGCACGGTGTTTGAGTTTGGTTCCAAATATTGACTTTGGGGGTGGGACTTGGCTTGAGAGCTCATCTGAAGAGAAAATGGGTTGTTCTTACGTTTTGCTATAAGGAGTTTGTGGTACATGGTGGTTATATAGTCATTGAATCAAATGTTTTAGATGTTGGTTATATAGTCATCGAATAAAATGCTTCAGATATGTTTATGCCCTTTTGGATCCTTTTTTCTTTCCTGGTTTTCCCTCTGCAAACCCCCATCCTACCCCCTACTCCCTGCTTCTATGAGGGTGCTCTCCCAGCTGCCCACCCACCCACCCACTCCCACTTCACCACCCTGGCATTCCTCTACACTGGAGCATCAAGCCTTCACAAGACCAAGAGCCTCGCCTCCCATTGATGTCAGATAAGGCCATCCTCTGCTACATGTGCAGCTGGAGCCATGGGTCCCTCCATGTGTACTCTTTGGTTGGTGATTTAGTCCCTGAGAGCTCTGAGGGTCCTGTTGGTTGTTGTTCTTCCTGTGGGGTTGCAAACCCTTTTAGCTCCTTCAGTCTTTTCCCAAACTCCTCCATTGGGGTCCCTGTGCTCAGTCCAATGGTTGACTGTGAGCATCCACATCTGTATTGGTCAGGCCCTGGCAGAGCCTCTCAGGAGACAGCTATATCAGACTCCTGTCAGCAAGCACTTCTTGGCATCTGCAATAGTGTCTGGGCTTGGTGTCTGAATATGAGAAGGATCCCCAGGTGGAGCAGTCTCTGGATGCTCTTTCCTTCAGTCCCTGCTCCACATTTTGTCCCTGTATTTCCTTTAGACAGGAACAATTCTGGTTTAAAAATTTGGAGATGGGTGGATGGCCCCATCCGCCAACCTGAGGCCTTGCCTAACCTCTGGATATAGTCTCTTTCTACATGTTCTCCCTCCCTTTTGTTGAGCATTTCAGCTAACCTCATTTCCATTGGATTCTGGGAACCTCTTCCTTTTCTGATGTCTGGGACTTTCTGGTGGCTACCCCCAGTTCCCCATCTCCCATTGCTACATACCTTTGTGCAATTTTCTGACCCTCTGTGTATCATCCCCATCTCATCCCATACCTAATCCTGCCCCTGTTTCCTCTCCCTCTGTGTTCTTCTTCCCAAGTCTCTCCTACCCTCTACTTCCTGTGAGTATTTTGCTTCCCCTTCTAAGAAGGGCTGAAGCATCTACACTTGTTTTCCTTCTTCTTGAGCTTCATATAGTCTGTGAGCTGTATTATGGGTATTCCAAGCTTTTTGCCTAATATCCACATTTCAGTGAGTACATATCATGTATGTTCTGTAACTGAGTTACCTCACTCAGGATGATTTTTTTTCTAGTTCCATCCATTTGCTTAAGAATTTCACGAAGTCGTTTTTAATAGCTGAGCCGTACTTCACTGGGTAAATGTACCACATTTTCTGTATCCATTCCTCTGTTGAGGGACATCTGGGTTCCAAGT
This sequence comes from Rattus norvegicus, assembly GCF_021556685.1. Lineage (NCBI taxonomy): Eukaryota > Metazoa > Chordata > Mammalia > Rodentia > Muridae > Rattus > Rattus norvegicus. Next base: position 116,105,607 of record NC_141539.1, on the reverse strand, counting down.
AGGCTTCATCCCAGGGATGCAGGGATATATAAGGAAATACACAAAGTAATCTACTATCTAAACAAACCTAAAGAAAAAAAACCCACAGTATCATCTCATTAAAGGCTGATAAAGCATTTGACAAAATTCAACACCCCTTCATGTTAAAAGTCTTGGAAAGATCAGGAATTCAAGGCCCATACCTAAGCATAGTAAAATCAATATACAGCAAACCAGTAGCCAACATCAAACTAAATGGGGAAAAACTTGACACAATCCCACTAAAATCAGGGACTAGACAGAACATCCCACTCTCTCCCTACTTATTCAATATAGTATTCCAAGTCCTAGCCAGAGCAATCAGACAACAAAAGGGGGTCAAAGAGATACAAATAGGAAAGGAAGAAGTCATAATATCACTATTTGCAGATCCCAAAAGTTCCACCAGAAAACTACTAAGCCTGATAAACAATTTCAGCAAAGTGACTGGATATAAAATTAAATCAATAGCCTTCCTCTACTCAAAGGCTATAACTTGAAAAAGAAATTAGAGAAAAGACTCTGTCTTAGTTAGGGTTTCTTTTTTTTTTTTTTTTTTTTGGTTCTTTTTTTCGGAGCTGGGGACCGAACCCAGGGCCTTGCGCTTCCTAGGTAAGCTTAGTTAGGGTTTCTATTTCTGCACAAACATCATGACCAAGAAGCAAGTTGGAGAGAAAAGGGTTTATTCAACTTACACTTCCACATTGCTGTCCATCACCAAAGGAAGTCAGGACTGGAACTCAAGCAGGTCAGGAAGCAGGAGCTGATGCAGAGGCCATGGAGGGATGTTCCTTACTGGCTTGCTTCCTCTGGCTTGCTTAGCTTGCTCTCTTATAGAACCCAAGACTACCAGCCCAGAGATGGCACCACCCACAATTGGCTGTGTGCTCCCGCCTTGATCACTAGTTGAGAAAATGCCTTACAGCTGGGTTTCAAGCATTTCTTCAATTGAGGTCACTTCAGTTTGTGTCAAGTTGACAACATAAAACCAGCAAATTCAGGCTCCTTTCACAATCGTCACAAATTAAATAATTAAATACACACACACACACACATACACACACACATACACACACACACTCACACACACTCACACACACACATACTCACACACACACACACACACACTCACACACACTCACACACACACACACATATATCTTGGGGTGACTCTAACCAAGCAAGGGAAAGATCTGTATGACAAGAACTTCAAGTCTCTGAAGAAAGAAATCGAAGATCTCAGACGATGGAAAGATCTCTCATGCTCATAGATTAGCAGGATTAATATAGTAAAACTGGCCATCTTGCCAAAAGCAATCTACAAGTTCAATGCAATCCCCGTCAAAATTCCAACTCAATTCTTCATAGAGTTAGAAAGAGTAATTTGCAAATTCATTTGAAATAACAAAAAAACCCAGGATAGTGCAAGCTTTTCTCAACAATAAAACCACTTCTGGGGGAATCACCATCCCTGACCTCAAGCTGTATTACAGAGAAATCGTGATAAAAGCTGTATCGTATTGGTACAGATAGACAGGTAGATCAATGGAATAGAATTGAAGACCCAGAAACGAACCCACACACCTTTGATCACTTGATCTTTGACAAAGGAGCTAAAACCATCCAATGGAAGAAAGATAGCATTTTCAACAAATGGTGCTGGTTCAGCTGGAGGTCAGCATGTAGAAGAATGCAAATTGATTCATTCTTATCACCATGTACAAAGATCAAGTCCAAGTGGATCAAGAGCATCCAGATAAAATCAGACACACTGAATCTAATAGAAGAGAAAGTGGGGAAGAGCCTCAAACACATGGGCACAGGGGAAAATTCCCTGAACAGAACACCAATAGCTTATGCTCTAAGATCAACAATAGACAAATGGGACTTCATAAAATTGCAAAGCTTCTGTAAGGCAAAGGACACTGTCAACAGGACAAACAGCAACCAACAGATTGGGAAAAGGTCTTTACCAATCATACAACAGATAGAGGGCTAATATCCAATATATACAAAGAACTCGAGAAGTTAGACTCCACAGAACCAAATAATCCCATTCAAAAATGGTGTACAGAGCTTACCAGAATTCTCTACTGCAGAATATTGAATGTCCGACAAGCACCTACAGAAATGTTCAACATCCTTAGTCATCAGGGAAATGCAAATCAAAATGACCCCGAGATTCTACCTCACACCAGTGAGAATGGCTAAGATCAAAAACTCAGGTGACAGCAGATGCTGGCGAGGATGCGGAGAAAGAGGAACACTCCTCCATTGTTGGTGGGATTGCAGACTGATACAACCATTCTGGAAATCAGTCTGGAGGGTCCCTGGAATACTGGAAATAGTTCTACCTAAGGGCTCAGCTATACCTCTCCTGGGCACATACCCAAATGATTCTCTAACATACAACAAAGATACATGCTCTACTTACTATGTTCATAGCAGCCTGATTTATAATTCTAACTGAGTTCCTATGATTCTTTCATGTCATATAAAGCTGAGAATTTCTGGGGCTTTGCATCTGGCTTGAGGTTGACAGGATCAAGAGTACTCACAAAGCTCCATTGCTAGGGGCACTGGGTTCTGTTTCCACACTCCTTTTCATACTTTAATAAGCACTTGATTTAAGAAGAAAGCAATTTTTTACATTGTCTTTTCATGGATATTTATTTTCTCATTATAGGTCTGCTAGAAGAGACTCAAAGGAAAGATGAAGAAGTGGAAACTCTCCAGGTAAAGTCAGTTTTCAGATAGGACAAGTATCATTGTGATCAAAATATTTGCTTTTCTGATCTGTAATCTGTTCTTATTACCATATCCCAACTACTCCAGCACAGGAGGTGACAACAACATGGGAACTTCAAAGTTGAAGTCTGAGTTTGCTTCCCATAGCCATCTTTTAGAGTAGAACCCTTGCCATTCAGATGCAGACATCATGTGGGATCCTAAGCACTGTAAATACTTTGACCATTTGTAGATCTTTTTGGGCCTTGTGCAGTAAAGACAGACTGGAGGATAAAATAATGAGCTGCCATGCGTGTTTTAGGGGTGACTCTGTTTGCTTCTGGTAAATGAAGAATGGGTTAGGTTGACTACAGCAAACAAGATCTATTGTTTTGATTTGGGTGTTCTTCATTTGATGGCGTATCCATTAAGATAAAATTGTATAATTGAACTGAAAATGCTTGGTTAGCATAGCATAGCGTAGCATAGCATAGCATAGCATAGCATAGCATAGCATAGCATAGCATAGCATAGCATAGCGTCGTATAGCATAGCATTGTGTTAGAACAGTGTAAGCTACTCCACATGTAGTAAGGGTGATATATGTTAGCTATAGTTTTGTAGTGATCATTTTTTTCACATGTCCCCCACTGTATTAGAATATAGAACGTGAACAAGAGTGAGGCCAGGAAGAATATCAAGTGTAACCCATACCACTCACCTCTGAAATTAATATCAGTGGTGTTTATTGTAGAAAGCACTGTCTTACAATTACCACTGGTCCCAGAATAACATGTGTTAAGCATATCTACTGATATATGTAGCCTTTTAAAATAGTAGCACATAATACCAATCTTTGAATCAGTTACCTCATTAGATGTAGTGCTTGTGTTGCTTCTCAGATATTTATTGTTAGTACCACTTCTATCAAAATGTTCACCAGCAAAAAAAAAAAGGACCAGCCAGCTCACCATGGGCCTTTACAGATACATGTTGCACAACATGATGTCCTAGCACAGTAGAGTAGAGCATTCCCTTCACATTTTATGGTATTTGGTATCTGGTTCTATCCACTCAAAGAGGGAGAGCTAATACCTCAGAATAACAGGAGTTCAGGGTGCGTCATAGAAAAGTCTTGAAACCCATGGAAGATGGTTCTATATCTTCGAGTTTCTATCCTCCAGTATGAATACCATAGGCAAGAATTCAGAGAGGGCCACTGAACCAAGTTGAGTTCTTTGCTTTCCAAAAACTGTTGGCTGTAAAGAATGGAAGTCAAGAGCTTGTGCTCTGCCTCCAACTCATTGGCTAACCTCAGGGAACTCAATTAACTTGGCTATGCCCATCTTCTTATCTGTGATACCAAGTAATAGAACTATCTCCCTAAAGTGTTTACTTAGTGTAGACTAGCCCAGAAGAGAGAATTACTTAATAGCAACTTAGTATCATCTTCTACGTACGTATCCCAGCCGGTCTACACTTAACATTATCTTCCTAAGGGCTGCTGGCTTTCTATGTTCTTAAATCTAATAGGTATCTATAAGGCTCAAACAAATATTGAATAAATGATAACATATCAGTATATAACACTTCTGGGTGCTAGGTAGTTAGATAAACTGTATTATGTATTATGGGGGAGGGGCATAGCTTGAAGGAGGCAGGTTGAGCCAGCAGAGATGATGTCCTGAGTAGCTTACTAAAGCCAGTGTTTTCCTGATCATTAAGACTTATCCAGGGGAGTTTAGGGGAAAGTTTAGGTGCTAAGAAGGCTGTGGTAGAAGGGCACACTCCCAGGTTTGGGGGGCTGCACATAGTCTATTACGGTGGAATTTGTATTTTGACTGTATCTGACTTTAAAGTTGAAAATAACTAGAGCCAGGTTAAGATTGAAGGCAAGAAGGCCACTCCACTTAGGATTTGTGAGACTCTTCCAGAAGGATGGTGGTATCTTGTTTTAGGTGAAGGTAGCCTGCCTGAGGAAGGGCAGAGGCATGCTACTATATGTTAGGATTGTACAGAAGGAAGTGAAGAAGGAAAAGGAAAGAAGAAAGGAAGGAAAGAAGAAGAACAGAGATAGTAGAAGTTAAGAAAAAAGAAAAGAAAAAGAAAACATTGGGTCAGTATTTAGGAAGTAAAAATGTACTGAGAAGCCCATGGCTTCCATAAAGAGGCCCTTTTGTGTATGATCATTTTCCCTAGTGATTGTCAGAAACTTGCTAATTATTTTATTTATCCATGTGTTGAAGTGCCCAGGGCAGAGTGTGTTCTTGTGGTGATCCTGAGTTTACAACTCAGAAGGGCAAAGTAAGCATGCAGAATTGGATGTCACTGACCCTGTGGTCAACAGTGTTTGAGTGACCTAACAGTCACAGGAATGTAAACAATGAGAAAAATATAAGCCTTGGCTGGATCACATGGAATACTAATATTGACGTTATGGATAAAGACCTAAACCTGTTAAGTTGCCTAAGACCTAAAATGAGAAACTTCACAAGAACAAAGTATCATGAAGTTCACTGTGTTCTCATATCAAGGGAAAGGTAGAGAAGAGAACAGAATAAATATTTCTTATATCTATAGATCTTTTCAGTTCTCTGGCCTCAGAACTAAAATTTTCTGTCCTCTTAGTCCTGTCTTGCTTGTGATGTGACTCTTGTGTCTTTCATTTTCTAAGTATCAGCTACTGAGCACATAACAGGTTCCTGGCAAGTTTCCATACCTTGAACATTACCCGTTCACCTCCTCAAGGCCCACCCACTGAAAAAATTACCAGCACTCTGTCATTTCCATTTTAAAACGTTGACAAGGACACACAGTTTCCTCCCACACCCCTTTTCTCTGTCCCTCTTTCATCCTCTCTTCCTCCTTTCCACTCCTGGTCCTTCCTACTCCTGTTCTACCTCCATCCTCAGGCCTTTGCATGTGACCTCATCACACGGTGAGGGTCGGTACAGGCAAGCCTTTGGCAAGTGTATAAAGAAGTAGGAAAGGGTGAAATAGCAGGAAGAGAATGCTATATCTCAAAGAATCACAGACAGTGGAGATAAATACTTCTGATGGTTACAATGCACTTCATAATTACCAAAACTCTTTACTGGAATGTAATGTAATGTCTAGAAGATATTTTTCAGAGCTATTCCCTGAAGGACATTAACTAATAATGACATTCTACCTTTCAGATGACTCATTATAGAATTTAATTTGTTTTAGTTGACTTTTAAAAATAGTTTTTACTCTTCTGTTTGAAGAAGTAGATGATGATGATGATGATGATGATGATGATGATGATGATGATGATGATGATTGCTTTTACAACTATTTTAGGGTTGGAGGGGTAGGTATTGGCTTTGGTTTTCCTACCTCCATGGCGTGCTGGTAAATAGGTTACAATGAATAACATTTTCTACACCCTTTACTTTGTACTAGCTACTTAGGAGCAGCCTGTGGCAGCACAGAGTATTAAGAGAAAAAAAATAGGATAAGGTATGAATTTATAGGTTTTTATTTTTTTTTAACAAGCTTGACAAATATCAATGCAGAGGGTTTTATAATAGAAAATAGTAATATAGCATTGGCAGGCACATTGCTGGAGATAACTAGGCAAGAAAAAAACACCATAAATGTGATGGACACACAGAAATAAATGCCCTGGCAGAAGTGAACAAAATAGTATATTAATATCTCAGCAGACCCAGGAGATAGCTGGTCCTACTGCTAAACACCCATGGCAGAGGCTGGGCTTCTGACAGACTGCCTTGGTCATTTCCAGTCTTCTGCTGTCAGTCATGCCCATTAGACTGTAGAGGACTAAAAATGAAGGGCCGGGCAACTGCTAAGTGTCCCTTCAAAATCATTTTCTAAAGGATGTAATGGTGAAATGGGTTCTATCCTCTCAGACAGATGAATTGGAGCAATTCACGCCCCAGAAATACTCATTTTCTTGGGAGCTCTGAAGTATTTTTAGAATTCTCAGTTTGAAAAACTGACAAATTGGAATTAACTGTTTAAGGTTTTATTAAGCTGGAAGGCCATGTGACAGCCTATCTGTTCCTAGGGCTGACTCTTGAGAGTTTCAGTGGAACTTCTATCAGCCTAGAAACCAGAATGTATCACATCCCACATCTACATATATCATGTTCGCAGGATGCTTCCTGCAGAACTGAGGCAAATGACTGTGCGTCTGCTTGTTCTAAGACACGGGAATAGAGGTGGGCATTCTAAGTGATGCATCAGCAAAAATAAACACGCATGATAATGGGGGAGGAGGGATACCCCCTTTGTCATTTTGTAGGCAAGACGATTAATAGCTCATTAAAATTACTCTTTTCTGAAGAGGTAAGGAGACTCACCAGCCTCACATTCCCTATGCGGTCCCAGCAGAGATGAATATTAGTAGCCTGTCTTGGGGTGAACAGGGTCTCCTCTCATTAGATTTGCACACTTCAATTTACTACGTCAGGAGGTCTCCAGAGAGCAAGGAAGCAAGCTCAGTAAAGTGGATTCCACCTGATATTCTAGTGATCATTAAATTTTATCACCCTCTCTTACCTGAAAGTGGCGACTTAATTTTAATTCCAATTTATGACGGAATAAAACTTGAAAATAGAATACCCCAAGAGAAGTCTTCTATCATCAAATATATAGAGGTTGTTTGACTAGGCTGTTTTCTTTTGAAACTAAAAGAAATATAAAAGTGAGCTGAGCTTTGTTTATTTATCTGTGTGGACGCACAGGTCCTCAGGAGCCAGCAGTTTTCAGAGCTCGGCCAACATGGGGGCCTAAAACAGAGGCACTGTTTGAAAGCTTTTACGAAGTGTGAGGCAAACCATAGTCTTTAAAAGCCCCTACTTCACTCTGTGACAGAAAGTTACTAAAATACTTTCAGGGGCAGTCTTTTTCAGACTAAGTTGCCCTCACAAGAGCGATTTATGCTTCTTCACCCACAACCTCCCTTGCAGCCAACTCACACAGGCAGCACGCGTTCCTCGATGACATGCTTAGAGCCCACTGTAGGCGCCAGGGGCACAGTTGTGGATTTACACAACCGCTCCTATTTCCTTCAAAATAAAAATGAGAGACAATCTCAGCTCATCATAGTGTTTAATGGTGTTAATGGGCTTGTCTGGGAGAGTCTACAAGTCTCCAGAGCCAACAGTCCCCTTACTCCTGGGGCACTTGCACGTGCATTGTGCCCCTTAATACTTTACCTCAAATACATACTACATGACACCCGTAATTGGGCCTACGATGTTGGAAGGCAGCCATATCAATCTGTTTTCTCTTCTACCTTCTGATAACAATTACAATTATGAAAAGAAGCATTTTAAGTTGTGACTGTCGTGAGCAGCCAACTTGAAAACCAACACCACACACATACCTTTCTGGGTAGAACAAATTTCCATTGACCCATGAAATGACCCTTGAGTTTGTAAATGTGAGCTGGATATTGCTAAAAGAAGCTGTAGTTGTCATTTCTGTGTTCTCACCTTTCCCAGTTTCTGACTGAGTTTTTGGAATGTGAAGAAATATTGTAGAGGATTTGTGAGTGTGGGTTCTTGAAAACTCACTGTGTTTAAGTCTAATAAACATTTCTGTGCTGTTTACTATTTCCTGTCAAATTGGGCTAAATCGAACATGAGTGTGGTAGATCATGCTTGTTAGGCAGAGCATTGGCCCTAAGGTTCCCAGTCAGCCTAGAATACAGAGTGTGACGTCTCAAAAACAAAGCCAACTACACGAGTAGCAAAAAGATTGTGTTGAATCATTCCCAAGTGATGTTCTGTGCATCAAAGGAGGAGGGAAAGCTCTGAATCGACAGCTACAGAGTAGTTCTTTATTTCATACACTGTGCTGATATAAGTCTATGCCATTTAGGCCTCACACAGTTCTCTAAGGTAGATATTTCTGTTCTTGTTAACTGATGAGAACACTAAAGCTTATGTAGCCAATAAAAGTCCAACTGGCTCCCATGCCTTGCATGAACTTAGCATATGTCTGTAGTGCACAGAGATACAAACAACTACTACCACCACTTCTGGTGCCTGAACTCTCCTTCTCCTCCTCCTGTCACTCCCCCTCTTCTTACTCCTCCTCCTCCTCCTTCTCTCCTCCTCCTCTTTCTCTTAACTCCTCCTCCTCCTCATATCATTACTATTTTTTCATTTTATGAAAATGATTGATTGACAGATATTTGATTAGAATACTAGCATTCTATTTCTTCGAAATAAAATGTTACAGGAAATTTTGTGAGCATATTAGATATGTTGGACAAGTCTAATGATTTGACGTTAATGAAGCATCTTGCTGACTTTCTATAATTTTGGAACTACTCACAAGCTCTTAAATACCAAGTTTATACACACAGAGTGGTGTGGACAATATCAGATAGATTTGGCTACTGACAGGCAAGCAAGATTTCATTTCATGGTTCAAGATGCTGAACAATCCAGAAAGCGCAAACCCTTCTAGGAAGGAGACAGTATCGTTTTTCTCTTTTCAGTTGTGCACCTTTGCGTTGTGCTTATTCATCGTGTTTTAAATAAACAGACTGAAGAAGTTGTTATTAAAACCCTCCGCAGGCTTCTTCAGTTTCAGTCTTAAACCAAGTTCAAAATATTCTGGCAAAAATTAAAGGCACCATTCAAACATTTCCATAAATTTTAAATTGTGTAAAAGGTAATAAAACTAAAATGAGCTGGAAAAATGGCTAATAGGCATTTCCTCATATCATAATCCATGATTGTTTTCAGATTTTAAAATTAGCTCTAATGCATTCTTGTTTTCCAGAGTCTGTACTGCATTTGTCTCTGGATTTAATCGTGTAGAACTTAATGTTTTAGTTTACAGTACGACGACACTAGTGTGTCTGTAAATGGCATGTAATGTCTTAATAGCTCTGTATTTGTTCCTGAAGGAAGGTAGAAAACACTGCCTACGTGCTGTCTTCTCCCTTTGTGCTTGAACAGACGTCCTGTTTAGAAGAGGGCCGAGTGCCTTTCTGGCATAAGGGATTTAAGGAAAAGGTCTCAGAAAAGGTTTCTGTTGGATCTCTAAAGCTGCACATGGAATAGCCATGATAACTAAAAAGGACTTCCTACGTGTTTAGGATTATTACAGAAGCTCATTGTCAGCATGTTGTCTTTCCTCTGGCCTCACATCCCAGAACTGTTAAGATGAGGGTTTCATTAACTTGCTCTTTTCAAGAATGATAGGTATACAGGACGTAGACCGAGACAGGAGGATTGCAGTTTTGAGGCCAGTCTGGCATACATAGCAGAAAATATAAGGAGGAAATAAAGAGAAAAAGGAGAGAGAGAGAGAGAGAGAGAGAGAGAGAGAGAGAGAGAGAGAGAGATGAAATAGATTCACTTGAAGTAGACATGTATTACAGACTATGCTTCATGTGTAAGCATGATTTGAAATTCAATACTAGCATTCTTAGTTTGTTTCTTTTACTATAAATAAAATCAATAGCAATCTGCTTTTGGGAGTTTGGGGGAATATTAAAATTAAGAACATATGCTAAAAGGAGCTAATACAAGTTTTAGTACCTAAAGTTTAAAAAAACTAGTGTTGATATTTGATGCAGGCAACTGAAAGAGATGTTTCAGTAGACAGTATGGTGTCCCTTTTTTTCTTTTTCAAACCTTGGAATTAAGAACAATCATTCTGATCTCTGGACCTTTGTATCACTGTCCACTCCTGTCATTTCCTTCTCTCTACGTCTTTCAATGGCTTTCTCCTTTGCCTCCTTTAAGCATCAGCTCAGGTACTGCCTCTTTAGAAGGACTAAGCCTTCCCAGCCTATGCACAGTAAACTCCCCCATATCACAGACACAGTCCCTGCACACCTTCTTTATTTATAGCTATGCTATCCTTTGAAGTGCGAGCTCCACAAAGAAAGACAGCCTTCATCTTCCTAACATCTGATGTCTAACATAGTGCCTATCCCAATAAATGTGAAGGAATTAAATACATAAATTAGTGGAAATGAAGGAGGGGGAAAGAAAGGAAATAAGGCATAGGAAGAAAATGAAAAATAAAACTTGTTAAAAGGAACAAACAATGTCCAGAGGAATAGTTTGTGGTGTGAGCGTTGGTATCTATGCCTACCCAACTTGTAATAGTGTAGTAAAGTTCACGGCACTCTTTTTCTTCTCCTCTTCTCTCTGTTCTTTCCTCTCCCTGCCGCGTATGTGTGTATGTGTGTGTGTGTGTGTGTGTGTGTGTGTGTGTGTACATATCAGCCTATCCTCTCTAGGAACACAGTGATCTCTGTCAAGTAGAAAGTAATTCTTAGCAGACATGTACATCTTTCTGTAACCACTGCTTTATTGAAAGGCCCGATTCTTGCTGCCCTCAGCTGTGCCCGTCTTATGCTCGAGCTCTGCACTATATCATGGAAACCCTGTGGATGGTGCATAAGCAATCACCAGGCTGTGTTCCAGTAGAGCTTAGTTTCAGGACACTGACATATTGACTTCATACAATTTCACATAGTAGTATTCTCCTTTGGTTTTGTTCAACCAAATAAAAATATAACGTCCATGTCAGTCCATGGTCCTGTGAAAACAGGCAGCTGTCTGGATCTGGCCACTCTCCCAGCTCCTGGATTAGCTCCATAGTAATCTAATGGAATTGCAGCAGCTTTAGGAATAAGTCTTTCACTTCTATGCTGATAGAATTTAGAGTAATTTAGCAGAGAAGGAAAGTCTAATATCACATGATTAGGCCTCCCTGGTCTAAAATCACTGAGTATCCTTCATGTTCCATTATCTATGGTAAACCACTCATGGTATCTGAGGCTGCCCAGGAGTGGGTACTGAAAAGCCATTAATTCTGCATACTCCCTCTCTTTTTAGACGTGAAAACTGACTATCCATTTCTTTCAGTGCAGTTTTGTGAAATCACCACAACTTGGGCACATTAAGCTAAATCCTGGTGTTCTTTATCCTCCTGGAAGGGACAATGTTTGGAATTTCAAGTGATGATTTCTCTAGACTTTGGTTTTAAGTGTAATAAGAACTTATCTGGGGAACCATTTTAAAACACTGTATGATGCTATTTTCTCTAAATGTAAAAATTCACAAATTAGTTGGAAATTATGGTGTGTCTTCATGTTATTTTTACCGCTGTATTATTTTGAGCACTCCCAATAACTTTAAGATAAGAGAGCACTTGTACTCTTTCGTAACTCCCATCTCTCTTAAACAGCCGAATCTGCTATTTAAGCTTCCACCTTGGGAAGAAGCTAGTCAGTCTGCAGTGAATTCTCAGAATGCATCTCATTTGGAAGATAAAGCAGTTAAGTATTTCATAGATAGGAATATTTAGGATATTTAAATGGAATAGCTGGAAATGCATTTGCTTTATTTTGGGACCTAAAGAATAATCCAGCCCTCAGGTATGCTTCCTACAGGGATGTGTAAACAAGTTACTCATTTCTTTTTCCTCTGAATCATTAGATATATTAAAAAACAAAACAAAAAACAAAAAAGTTACCCATTGGTTACACAGGGTAGATAAACTGAGGTTTCCACCTTTCTTCTGTGTCTCTCTGTGTGTGTATTAGGAAGTACAGATTAATAATAGTGTTTTAATTAAAGCTAAACTGAATAGGAAGAAGGAAATGTGACACACAGCCAAATAGTTTGTTTTAAAACCTCTAGCTCAGGTCTTGATTTTCCTCAGCTGCAGCCTCTCTGACGTGTAACACTGAGAGGTAGCTGCTCTCAGGAACATGTGGGAGGAACATGGCAACACCACGCAGAGGGTTGAGTCAATGACGCTGTGTGTAAACTAGGATGCAGATTGGTGGAATTGCACATAGGTGAGCCATTTAATCACCAGGCTAGGCTGTGTGGTTGTGCTATTTAAGACCCAACTGTGTCACACACAGGACAGCCTTACAATGATAAGGCTGGAATTCAGTCCTCAGGAGGAAGGAGCTTGGGCCAAAGAGTCCTGTGCTTATAGAGGTTTCTTGTGAACATTTTCTTCCAAGAAGCCCAGGGGATGTGTGCCCTTGAGGGTTGCAAAGGAAAAGTTATCCTCAGGGTTCTTGGTCCAGCTGCAGTTGGAAGCCATCAGGTTCATACCCCTGGTCTATCTGAAAATATAAGACCGCCCTAATATTTCCAACACATTTTTTTCATGACACAAGCCTGTTTATAAGCTGTAGCATAATTCAATACTGCAATTTGACCTGTGCAGGCTTCAGAGGTTTTTTTTTGTTTTTCTTCTTTTGCAAATGTGTGACTAACCTCACAGCTGGAGACCTGGAGTCTATGTTGTTAAGTGAAAATAAGTCCTTGAAAAATTACAGTGTGTTGGGTTCTGAGCTGCTGGCTTTCTTCCTCTACTCTCCAACTGCTATCCTTGCTTGTCTCTATGGGAATATTTCATCTTAAAAATCGCCCTGGCCACCGCCACAGGCTTTATTTTATGTTGATTTTTCCTGGTGCTATAGCCCAGATACCATACACTGAACACAGCCTGTTTATCCCCTGCAAGTAGCCATTTCAATGTGGAACCGGGCACATTATTACCTTCCACCATCCTCATTTCTTCAAGGTATTTTGTAAACACATGCCTACACACCCCATTGCTTTGTGTCTTAAAGGAGGCATCTTACAGGAATCCTACATTTTAAAAGATAAAAGTCATTGCTTTCTTATTTTGAAATAGAGTAAAAAATAACTTTGGTATTAGTTTTATTGAGTTGAGTGGAAGGATTTATAACATCTTGAAACAAAACTCGCCTTCCTCTTTTCAGGCTGTATTTTCTATTCTGACGTCTAGAGACAAACCTCCAAAGCTTCTTTCACCACCACCCCTATTTCCATTGCTCATTTTACAAGTGATCACTCAGGTCCTCCTGCAGGGCCCTCAACAGTAGATACCAAACTGTACCCCATCCTTGTGGAGTGCAATGTTTGTTACCTTCTCCAAAACAGCCAGCTGACCTGTCATGGTCAGTAATGACTTCATAACAAGCAAAACCACCATCTAAGTGCTAATCTGAGATTGAAGCAGAAGGAAGGCATAGAAGACAGCTGTAGCCCACAGGTCTCCATCTTGACAACAATAATACCCAAGAGAATATACTGGAAAAGTAGAGAAGCTGCTTTGAGTCTGCTTTTAAATCCTATGATTATCTCTGTGTCTCAGGCACTTGCCACACCAAGGCCAAATGACTCAAAGTATTATTAGACACTCTGTCAAGGCCAGGATTTGGCATATCTCTTTAAACTTGCTTTTCTTGGTAAGTCTACTTGGTCATTTACTGATGGCATTTTAAAATAAAAAACTTCATGTGTTACCGTGGGTTTTTTTTTTTTTTCTCTTTTCATTTTTTTCATTCGTTTTGATTTGTTGGTTTGGACCATGAAATAGGTTAGTTTGAAAAATAAAAGCATATAAGTAGCTAATGAAATGACTAATAGACAGGTGGTATCTAGTGAGATGAGGTGACAATAATCTCTTTGTGCCCAGTGATGGCTAAATTGAGCTTTGGATTATTGGTACACCAGTGCCATTCATCTAGTACCATCTAATCTCAAGCTTCTGAGAGTCTAGGCTAACCTTGTTTGCCTACTGAAAGAGAGAATGCAATTCCATGTATGCATCATAAGTGAATGTAGTATATTCAGAGCCAGTTTTTGTTATATTGTAAAAGCTTTTGATGTTGTTATTTCACTATCATTTTATTAAAATCGCTCTACAAAATATCTTTTGGTGACAGTCAAAATCTTTGTTCTTCCATTCTTTGGACTATCTTGACATTTGAGGAAGAATGCATTTAAGATTGTGTCTACTGTTTTGGTTATTAGCCAACTAAGCAACTATTAAATACAACAGCTTGCTTTGAGGAAATACCCAGAAGGAAAAATGTATATACTATGTGCATTTGGTTCCTTAAAATACCCTTTGTTAAAGGGTTAACAGGTACAGTGTGATTGTCCCCTAGAGAGGGTTAACATTAGACCTGGTGAGATGGCTCACCAGGGAATATGCCTGCAGTGCAAGCATGAGGGCTTGATTTCCATTGCCACTTACAAAATTGGGCATCTTGGTTTATGAATGTAACCAAAGCAATGGGGAGCTGGAGAGAGGAGGCTTCAGTCTTGCTGGCTCCTTAGTCTAGTCAAATGATCCAGTTCTAGATTCAGTGAAAAGCCCTGTCTAAAAAGTGAGGCAGAGCCTGATTGAGGTAGATACCCAACATTGACACCTGGCCTCCAGCCACTGCACAAATGTGTGCACGAACACACAGAAGAGTTGGTATTGACAAGAGGGAACGGCTGTGTGGTAGTCTTTGGGTTATTTCCTTCTAGAATAGGCCATGTGCTTTTAATAGGAAGATGTCTTACTGGAATTTTCTTTTTGAAAACTATATTCCCACCACTTTCCCCTATTCCAAAGAGGATTGCCAAATTGTTTTATGTAAAGCTTTGGCTTGGAACAGACAGACTCATCTTGTGTTTGTATACCTATGTTGTTTTTCTCCTATGTTCAGGATAGATTTAGAGCCCGCTGTGAACACGCTGTGTGGTTGTAATGAGGGCACTAGAGTTCTTCAACTGTACGGTTCTATGGCAAATAAGTTCTTGTATCTTGATCTGTAAGCTTCTAATTCATCTTTTAAATGTGATAACTAATTCAATGTGTCTAATTGATTGGTTCAGCTGATTCAAGTGAACTGTTAGTGATCCACCATTCAGATACCAGTGAGCCATGTCATGCTCATTCCCAACCTAGCTGACAGTCCTGTCCCGTCTGCAGTGATATTAATGAATTTGCCTCCGTTCATTCCTGAATTCTAATGCACACTCCATTGTGACCATAAGTAAATGAATATTTATGGTTCACAGCAGAGCGTTCACCTCATCCTGAAAAGTTAAAATACATTTTAACAGTATGCATGCTGGAAGCTTCCTCCCAAATATAGCTCTGTCTCCATGACCTGTCAAGCTGAGAATAAATTAGAACACAATGTCCAGCTGCATTATCCTCACTAGATAGTGTATGATCGTCAGGTGGAAGAATAGCTGTTAGCCCTGCACGTGTAAGCCAGCGACTGCGCGGCCCGACTGTGACAGGCCTGTAAATATTAAAATTATTCTTTTTTGCCACTGTAGATGTTTCTTAAATTTTGCTTAGAATAAAAGAATGGTAGAAAAGGAATTATCTAATCACATGTGCATGCACACACACACACACACACACACATACACACACACACACACACACACACGTGTGATAACACTGTAGATTTTATCCTCCCTAAACATTGTTCCTTCAAAATATTTGAAGGAACTTTCTCCTTTGATTTCTTTTTGATATTGTTGTTGTTTAATCTTCTATTCCCCTTAGAAATTAACATTTTTTGCCTCTGCATTAGTCTAGTTTCTTTTATCCTCATGACTGTTATTGGTTATCCAGAAATATTTCATAAAGCAGAAATAGATTTGCTTAATTCAATAATTTATTTGTACACTAATTTAACATCTTATTTTTGGATGATTTTATATACAGTAAATGAACTGGCAGACCTTAGATAGCTTTGTGGAGTCTCCCATTGTCTTAAAAGCCCATACAAAACTATGTAGGAGTATGTTGTATATAATGTGCATTTTCCTGGGAAGATATCTTTTCATCAGACACCCAAATCTATAACCGTAAAGATAAAGTCACTAATCCAGACCCTAAAATAGTTTTATTATCATGACAGTATCTTCATCACTTTGGAGACTGTCTTCCCCTGTCTTTAACTACCCCTTCAATGTCACTATGTTTTTCAAGGTTTAGACTTAGAAATAAGGGTTTTAAAGGGTTTGAGACCGCAGGTGGTGCTCGAAGATAAAAATCTATGGAAACAAAATCTGGCAATTCAAAAAGGAAAAAGAAATGGGTCGGGGGCAAAAAAAATCAAACACAAACCTCACCACTGAAACGTTTAGTAGAAACGCAACGCTTGCCTTTTTGGCCAGGTATGGTATTGTAGCTTCATAAGTTTTGAAAGCTTGTAAATTTAAAGAAGGAGTCCTTTCCTCTTAAGTTCTGCACTGAGACTTTGACCCGTATGGTCATGCTCAATAACCAGAGCAATGACCAGACTCATATTAACTGTTGTTGTTTGACAACTGGAATGAATAAAATGTAGGTTACAAAGAATTTCATATTTCCTTATTTTAAAAAAATCTACATCTGTTTTATCTGTGCATGGAGTGCGCCTGGAGAGGTCCACAGATATCATCTATGAGTTGATGGTCTTCTATCGTGTGGGCCCCAGAGATCAAACTCAGGTGGTCAGGCTTGTGGCAAGCACAGCCTCCTCTGACTATTTTTTGTGTGTTTGTTTTTGGCATTCATTTTCCATTGCAACCTGACTCCATTTCCTCTCGTGAAGCAGGGAGGCAAGTAGGCGTTAGTAGGCGCATGGAGATGTGGTACTGATAGGCCTTTATGTTTTAAACAGATGGTGTTTTTGACTGTTTGGGCCCATAGTCCTATGACTAGGCACATGTTTACAAATCATACAGATGTTTAGATAGAATTCAGACATATAGTGTACATCACGTTATCTTTGCTATAGTGTGATCAGAATGAAAGCAGATGGAAATCTAATTAAGTTCTTCTGTTTTGACGTTATATGAATTTACTTATTTCGAGCCATTTGAAATGTATTTTCTTAAAGCATAGCAATGGTAAACAGGATCAGCCCACAGAGCATGGTATGGGGGAACTTCAGTGCATGTAAGGATTATAAACATTTGGCATCTATACATAGTGGTTCATATGTAGTGGCCAGGGCAGCCTTGTCCACTTAGTCTGTACAAGATGGTGAAGCATTGTGGATGGTGTTGCTGTGGGTTTGCTGGGAGTAGGAAGCCTGATAGCGCAGAGCAGAGACAGTTCAAGGCGCCATACGCATATGTACTCAAACATGACACTAATTAGTCACCAGGGAATACTGATTTAATGCAACTTGTGGTGGTGAAAAGAGGAAATGTTTTCCAACATGCCAACAAAATGGAACTGAGCAAATTGTGCCACTGAGTGGTCCATTTCGGGTAGACTTTTCACATACGTGATGTTAATATGCTAATTTGTGCCCTCGAGATCAAATGTTTGCAGGTTGTTCGTCTGTTTCCCAGTGTCAGGACTGGGGACCACAGAACTCCTCAGGGGAGAGTCCTTGGGTTTTCGTGGGACAGAGAGGTTACTAGTGAGGACCTCTTTCATTCTGCCTCTAGTTCCATGATACCATGGAGAGCAGAGGGTGAGGGGGGTCAATGAATCACAGTCTAGTTAAGGAAAAAGATTCTAGATTCTGAAGATTCCTCCAGTTGCTCAAAGGGCTTTGGGCCCTGGAAAATCTGGCCTTCGCCTTGACCTTCAGACTTAGCTTCCTCTCAAATCCAGGTTTTAAACTTGGGGACTATGTCCACCTTGACCCTTCACCTCTAGAGAGTTGTGATTACAGGTGTTGATTTCAAAACCTTTTCTGTTCTCGATCATTTGGCTCGTTACAAGATACTGCTGTCTGTGGCTCCTTTAAAACAGGTTCTTCTGTAATTTAAGATCTATATCTGTTCCATAGAGTGACTACATAGCAGGGCCCTCTAGGGGTCAGGGTTGGCTCCACGGAAATCCTTCTCCATCCGTATTTAACTATTGAAGTTATGTCTAAGTTCTACTAGGGCACAGGCTTTGCTGTCTGCCTGAGGGGCTGGTGTTTATGTGACAGTGCCACTGTTACCACCCGGCTGGGAAATCACGTCAGCACATCCTGAAGTGGAAAATAAGAACAATGTATTAATGATATGAGCTATCCTCTTAGGAACTGGGTGTGAATCGATCACATTTACTATTAAATTAAGCCCAGCAGTCCTGTTCAGCAACAGGTGCACTAAGAAAAGGTATTTGCGTCTTTCCTGCCTGCTTTTCCGTTGCTGACATCATCTGAATAACAAGTTTTCCATTTTTATCATAATATTTTGCTAATGATAGGTAGACAGAAAACCCTGCCTGCATACAGCATTGCTTTAACAATTCTGAATTCTGCTTCATTTGCAGGACCGAGTAAATGCATTACAGATGGTAAGTGGGGGCCTTCTCCTTCTTGTATTAGAATTACTGCTCTCTGATGTGGATTTCAGAGCCCACCACTGGAAGCAATTCCAGAGAGCATTTCTAAAATTACCGCTAAGATCCAAAGTGGGGAAGGTGCTAAACTGCGTCTAAAAGGTAGGTGGATGTAAACTTTTTGGATGAAAACTTCAAAATAAAATTGTGACTGTATAGAAGGAGCTGAAGCTGTCTCAGGAGGGACATGCCAAGATGTGCTTGCCGTGGGGAAAGGGATTAGTGTAACTACGCTCCAGGCCGGCCGTGTATTGTTTCTGCGTGTCACCTCAGAGCAGCAAAGTACAGGCCTTTAACATTGTTTTCAGTTTTCATCATTATCTCCCCCTTTAAGAAAGAAATCCATGAAACTGGATCAACCTTTTTGTGACAACTTTACTTGAAGAAACCTAGCATTGGGGAATAATTTTAAGCATCTAGCTGTTAGCAGTACATGATTGCATTTATTTTATTTAAAAATGATGAATTTTAAAATATAAGAAAGAAACCACGTGCCTGCAGTTGAAGTGAGTAGGTAAAGTACAGCATTTTCACCACAGAGTGCGGTCATGGTAGGAGAGGCTTATGTTGTAATTCCAAATGAAAGCGAATTCAAGAAACCAAATCCCGTGTACCAACCAAGAAACAGATGCACGAAACAGCACACACACAACAGGCACTTGTACGATAAGAGTTACGGTTTGTGATTTCTTCTCTGCATTCCCAGGTTTAGAAAATACACCTGTTTTACTTTGATAAGCATTTCTTCACAGCAGCCATGTGAATCAGAAAAAATAGGACTGGGGGTGTGGCTCAGTGCTGAAGGGCCTGCCTCGCATATGCAATGGGTGGGTTTGGTCACCAGCACCACACGAAATAAAGGGAAGTTAGAAAACCAGTAGAATAAAGTAGAGTACTGCTTTACGGCAAAATACTGTGCAGTATAAAAAGGCATATTTGAAGAAGTAAAGATTGCCGTGCTCTTGATGGGGGCAGGAGATAGCAGTGTATAAAGCCTTGATACAAATGCTGGACATGTATAATTTTTGCATTAAACAGTCATTAGGAAACTACATTAGTACTAACAGTATCTTGGGAATACTGGGATTTCTCTTTTGGTAAATTTTTAATGTACAGAAAGTTATGACACTTCTTTAAGCAATAAAGCTAATAAGTAAGTCTCTGTACTTTAAGAAATACAAATAAATGGGCCTGTTTTTATTAAGTGACACTGTCTAAACTCTTAAGTAATTTCTTCCCTTGACTTAACCAGACCGCTCAAAAAGTTCACTCCCCTTTCCCCCTTCAGTGTCGCAGAATGGAGGAGTGCAGTGTCTGTCTTTCTCCACGGTTTTATTGTGTTCCAGGAGTATCTTGCCGACAAGTTTACGAGTTGAATATTCTTTTAAAAACATGAAAAAAATCACAATATGTGTATTTGCAGATGTAGACTGAAAGCACAAAGTACTGTATATGCACATCTAGAAAAGTGTGTCTTGACTCTGCACCTGTAAAAATGGCTAATGTTAAAATAATTTTAGCAAATCATACTGGTGAAAGAAAAACCTTGGGGAAGCATTGAAGCCCAGTGTTGGGTTGCCATTATCATTGTGGCCATGTGTTATTTTTGTTTAAATATCTGAACTGTATCAGTGTGATATCCAAAGCTAAAAGTTACATCAATGCAAAGTCTTTGTCATTTCCTTGTATTTGCTGGGTTTTCATATGCCTAACACCTTTCCTAATGAAGTATCACGCAGTAGAGTCTTAAAGGTCTTTTACAAAGGTCCCCTGGAACCAAAGGTAAAAATTAAAAGTCATCATGAGAAAAATAAAAATGATTAAATGGTCTGCAGTTGGTACAGTACCAGTTTTCTCAAAAAAATAATTATCATAAGTAAAACCATAAAAATTAAAATGCTTGGTAATAATATTAATGCTCAAATATTATGAAGTCTTTTGACTTCATGTGACATTATAAGAAGCAGAATTTAATTCACTCGGTAGGCTCTTCAACTGATAAAGTATTTTATAGTCCATAAAATCAAATATGCTGAAAGCAATCTGAATCATTTATTATTCTCTCATAATTCAGCCTCTAGACTATAGGCACGTCTTGGTGTCCCACATTTGGCTGTGGCTATGAAGGTCACCAAAAGAATCACATGCCGGGTGTGTGTTGTGGGGGAGGGATGTCACTTGGCATTTCATTATTCCATTAGGGGTACCGATGATTGATTATTTTAAGGGTTTATCTAGTTCTAATACCCCAGAGCATGCTGTTTCTTCATCATCCTGTGATGTCATTTGACAGTTGTCACCAGTGACCTGTCTGTTTATGCGTCTACCATTTCTTATTTTTCTGCTTCACCATCAAATAAGTTCCTTGGATTTCAAAGTATGTGTTGTTTGTAGATGAATCCTTAGGATCTGTCAAAAACTCCACATATAAATGGTAGACATTGCATTGCATAAAAAGTGTTGAGCTCCATATACCCTAATCTTATCCAAGACTGTACCTAGCTATGAAAGTATAGCTATCAGTTCAGTAGTTGAGGGGAAAACTTCCCAGAAGTATATTAATTAATTTCTGGTTCTTTCCAGATCGTACCATACACTATTTGGCATTTTAATAAGTACTAACCATTTTCTCTGTTTACAGAGTTTTCCTTAAAAGGAAACCCCTTCACCCAAAATATGGCAAGTTGCTTACCAAATAAAAATAAGTGATTACCAGAAGAAAATGTGGGACTAAAAGCCTCAGATTACTGGCAGTGGTAATATGGGATTTGTGTGTTTCTTGGGCACTTTGAAGGGACTGTGTTGACTGAAGGAAAAGGAAAATAAGCTGTCATCAGTGCCCTTAAGGAGGTTGTAGTCAGATTGAGTTGAGATGTCACTTACATATAAGTGAGTTACTGCCGGGAAGTAAAATGCACCGCTCCCGGGACTTGAGTGGGAGAGAGAATGCACAGTGCAGCCGCTGTTACAAAAGAGACATTGGTAGGATAAATTAGAGCAACATTGTGTCTGGGCACATCATAAAAATTACAGGTTTTGAAGTTTGAAGACATGATGAGGAGGAAAGATTTATCTGTGCAGTATGAAGGATTAGTAGTGTCATGCAGAAAGAGGCAAAGGAGGCTTCCACATGAGGGTGTAATCGAAGTGAACATGGGATTTGTTACACCAATACTCTTAAGACAGTTGATGTTATGACTCTTGTGTAATCATAAAACGAGCTTCTGTCAAACATGCTCATTTAACTGCTTAATGATGGCAGGAACCGGATATTATAATTGATTCAAAAGAACTGCGGAGACAGTAGATGAGGGAAGGAAGGACAGGGGGAGGAGAAGGGAATGGGAGAGGCAGGGACCAAGAGAGGAGGGAGGAGGCTTGCTGAAGTAAATTGGGTTCTTCCATAGTAAAATATTAAATCAATTGCAAGTAGACAAACTTAATTATCTGTGAGTAGGAATCATTGACTGTCAGTTCTCTGCAAGTTGGAACTTCACAAAATCAACAACAGTGCCCGGTGTAGAGATCTGGTAGGGTCTGAGCATCCAGACGGGTGTGCTCAGCAAAAGCTACTGAAGCACATTGCCAGGCCGCATGCTTGCTCAGGAGAGAGTCACTGCAGCCTTCGACAAGGGCACAGTTTACAGTAGTAAGAGCTATTAACCGGGGACTGTGAAATGCAAAGCAAAGAGTTTGGGGGAAGCCACCCGAGGTACAAGTCACTTCCTTTTGAAAAGCAATTTGTACTGGTTGGCACTGGATGCTGAGCCATCCTTGGGAGGAATTCTAGCTTTTCTTTGGGCACGAAGGTTAGGAGCTGAGAAGTGGTAGATTTTTTTTTAATTCCATAGAGAGCTGTTAATGGCTTTTATGCCCTTACCTGTGTTTTGAAATATGGTAAAAAAAAAAAAAAAAAGACAGGGTGTGGCCGCTCTGCCCATGACAGAGTGGTGTGTGCAGACTATAAAGAAAGCTAGGAAGGGGCAACTTGGATGAAAGCCAGCTGTAGAAATGTGCTTGGGAAAATGAAAGGTTGAGAACAGTCAGTGGTGTCACTTTTCCAATAAAGGACTAACAGACTCAGTAAATGGAGGTCAAGGCTGAGAGGAAGAGGAGGGCTAGTGAGAAAGTAAGAAATTGAAGGAGAAGTCACAGCGACTCACTATAGAGCATACATTCATTTTTCACATACTTTACACATCTCCCTCTGTGTTATTTCTATGAACACCTTGGTACTTTAGAGTCTCGGATTCTGTTATTGACACTTGGCATGACTACAATATCACAGACAGCCCATATAATAGTGGGGATTCATTAAGATGAAATTAGTTTCTCGTAGCAGCTCAAGCATAATGAGTTCTTGGAAGGATGGAGTCATGGCCGAATCTAGGAGACAGGCTCTTCTTTTTGCTCTGCCTGCCTCAGTGTGATCCTGCCTCGTCCATCTGCGGTCATTATGACAGCATTAGAAGTAGTAAAAGAATGAGATAAAGGGATACAGGGATGTATACACCATTTAATGAAACCTGAAAGTCACACACACACACACACACACACACACACACACACACACACACACACACACGTTTCTTTTTATCCCAGAGCCAGAATGAAATCACGCAGCCATACATCAGCTCCAAGGTTTAAAAGAGTAACTGTGTCAACAATAACCATTAGGAAATTTCAGTGCACCCTTCCAAGCAGCCCACAACTGAAAATATACATTGTAGTGGGACTTGTAAAATAAATTAAGTATGTCAGATCAGGAGAGGGGTACTTCGTGAGAAATGTAAGTACTTACATGCTTACATAAAACAGAGGAGATGGGAATTCAATTCACACAAACGTAAAGAAATCTAAGCCCCCAAAGTGGGAAGACTAGAAATCAATGAATTGGAAAGAAGTAGCCATGCAGTGGTCTGACGAAGTGAAGCTTGGTGACTTAACCTGCAAATTTGGTCTGAGCAGCCTGCCTTGGTGCATGTGAGCATTGTTACCTATGGGTGAGGATATGATCCCAGGAGCTGTAGAATTTGAAAAGAGGCGTGCTGTGTCAGATACATTTGGAATGTCAGGGGAAATGACCAGATTCCCAGAAAGTGTCATTTTTAGGCCTAAGAGTAAAGATAATGGATAGACCCATAACTAAATTCCTAAAAATTTTCTCCCAAAGGGCCACCAAAACAGATTAACTTTAGATCAAAGTTCCCAAGTAGTCTAGAAAGTTAAGCTTTGTAAAAGGTTTTCCAGAGACTAAGAAAGAGAGCAGGTGCACAGCTTGTGTTCTGAGCTATGTGATTTTACTATAAAACCAGACAGAGAGTAAATAAAGAAAATTAGTGTTTTTTCAATTATTAGTATGCGTACAAGATTAGTATACCAAATGACTAGAAAAATAAATTTTTAATGTTTTATACAGATTTATTTAAAACTGTAGTCATGACTAAATTGATGTTGTTCCTGGAATATAGACTGGTTTAGCATTAGAAAATTAACCAATGTCATTCAACACACTAGTAATTTAGGGATGATTCTGTAAGGTGCTGGTCTTCATTCATTATCATGGGAATGATAAATAAAACTACAAAGAATCTTCACTTTCCTTAACCTGTATATGTGTGTGTGTGTGTGTGTGTGTGTGTGTGTGTGTGTGTGTGTGTGTGTGTGTGTGTCTGTGTGTCTGTGTGTCTGTGTCTGTATACACATGGTTTTGGGGTTTTTTGTTTGTTTTTTTTTTCTTTTTTTTTGGAGCTGGGGACTGAACCCAAGGCCTTGTGCTTGCTAGGAAGTGCTCTACCACTGAGCTAAATCCCCAACCCATACACATGTTTTTTGACCATGATATATTTTCCCCAAAACAAAGAGAATTGAAACATGTTATTAGAACCTAGTTTTTTTTAATGTTTGTTTTACTTCAAAATGGTTATTGCCACCACCTCTAACAGTGATTTCCAAAGATAATTAGTGACACTCAGTGTGACATCCTACTAGGGTAACATGCTCCCCTGGACATGCCAAGCTCTGTCAAGGAGTGTCAGGCACAAACAGGATGGAAAGGATCACCCTTCCCGTCCTTCATGCTGCATATACGTTGTCTACACTGTGCTGCCTGAACAGGCTGCTGTGCCTTTCGGGTCTCCTTTCCAACAGCAAGTGCTGTGGATGGTTGAGCATGCCAACGGAGGAGTGGACAGTAAGCATTCTTGTTATACCTTCCAAGCCATAGAGTGGACGGTTAGTAAGTAGGCTACAGTCCTCCTGTTCATCGGGTGCTTTCCAGCATTTTGCTTCCAATGAAGTTGAAAGGGAATTTAATCAAACTGAGAAATTACCTAATTAATTTTGCATGACAGATCACTATGTAGTCATTGTCATAAAAAGAGGATGGCAGTCAAAGAGTAAGGGTGATATGAGAACACTGCTTTCATATCCTTGTACTATCATGTGCAGAAAACTCCTCAATGATTAAATCTATGAAGAGAAAATACAAAGAAATACAATGGAACCCTGACTTACAGAAACAGAATCAGCCTACTCCTGAATACACAGGCTGATTGGGTGCAGAGAAGGTGTACTATCCTCCTCCCAGCAAGTTATACACTTTGATTTCTTTTCCTTTTGTTATCATTTCATATTTAAGAATTTTTCTTAAAATTACTTACAATGATAATCTAGCCCACAAGAAATAGATGTAGCATCCATGTAAAGTTTGTGGTCACCAGAAATTTTAGAATGTAGTTTGTCTCTATACTTGTATGTTTTTATTCCAAAGTATGACAGAGTAACAAATATACAAGTATAACACACTATAAAATTTTTAGAAATATAATGGAAAAGGACAGCCATAAAATTAGTGGTTTTCATGTTTTCTTTTTTTTAACTTTCTAAGTTCTTACTTTTTTTAGAGTTTCAAATTTTTGTTTATTTACATCCTAAATGGTGTCCCCTCTTCCAGTCCCTCCCCCCACCCCCTTCCCCTTCTCTTCTGAGAGAGTGGGCACCCCCCTCTCCCATGATCACACATCAAGTCTCTGCAGGGTTAGGTTCATCCTCTCCCACAGAGGCCTGACAAGGCAAAGAGCGCCCAGGGTCTAGCTTAGTTGACTCTGTTGGTCTTCCTGTAGAGTCCCTGTTTCCTTCAGGGACTTCAGTCCCTATCCCAACTCTTCCATAAGACTCCCTGAGCTTAAGTTTGACTTGGTTTTTCTAATGGCTTATGTTTGTCTAATGTTTGTCTGTGGGTCTCTGCATCTGTTTCAGTCAGCTGCTAAGTAGAACCTCTCAGAGGTTAGTTATGCTAGGCTCCTGCCAGCAAGCGTAACAGAGCATCATTAACAGTGTCGGGGATTGGTGCTTCATGTTCTCTTTTAAAATTCTCTTTTATTCTTTGAAAATTTCTTATGGTATAGCACTATGCTGATCACACCCACCTTCCAAGTTCCTCCTTCAATACCCCTTCAGGCTCTAGCACATTTCTGTCTAAACTTTGCCTCTTTGTTTTTTGTTGTTGTTGTTGTGGTTTGCCCTGAAGTTATCTGTATTTTGATGCTAATTCCACTGCCCCAAGGTGACTTCACCAGAACCACCTCCCCATTGAATGTGTAAAGTACAGGTGAGGGGCTGGTACAGGATAGAAGGAGGCCTGTCATTGGAGGAGAAGGAAGGATGGGCGGGAGAGAGTTTGAAGGAAGAGGAGGAGACTATAGGAGAAGGAGAGACAGGGAGAGGCCATGGCAGGTGATGTTAAGATTCTGCTCTGTGTATTTACAGGTTGTTATTAATGTTCCTAAGGGATGGATGGTACCAGGCTTTGTATGTTTAAGTGGGCAATTATATCTTACCAATTGGGTCAAAGGTTATTGTGTTGTGTGTTCTTTTATGTGAAGGTTTGAGTGTAGGAAAGTGTGCGGCTGGGATGTGTTTCTTCCAAGATATCTAGCAGATATCTTGGGGGCACTGAGGTGCTAGACCTAGTGAGATAAAAGACCACAATACATTATTATTTTTATATTTTTACAACAACATCTTTTTGTAAGATAGATAGATAGATAGATAGATAGATAGATAGATAGATAGATAGATAGATGCCACCGAGTCCAGTCTATGATGCCCCTTGTATGCATCTATTTGGGTCTATCTGCTTAGCATAACCACCACCAAAGGCTAGAACTTGAAAGAAGAAATGCTGTCCCTCCTCTAGCAGCCCTCAGTTGCCAATTGCTCCTTAGCTCATGGTAAGAACCTTGGTTTCCTACCCCATCATACTGGAGTTTTAAATGGCTCGTTCTGGTACAAGAGCCACCTGCTATGTGCTCATGATTGCACACTACCTGTGTTGTGTCTAGAAGACAGCATTCCACTGCTCTCTTCCTCATCCTCCTTTTATTTCCCTTCCCTCTTCCAGTATTGTCCTCTTGATTGGGGAACAGCAGGGTGGCAGAGATGCCCTGTACACAGCTGAACACTCACAGTCACAATCCCGTATTCTAAGCACTTAGATCAGTTATGCTTCCTCCACTGACTGCTGCCCACGGCCAGAAGCTCCTCTGAACAAGATGGAGGACAGCATAACCATGGGTGTGAACAAAATTCTTTAGAATGCAGTTTGACTGGATGCCAGTTTAGTAAAAACCACAGCACTAGGCTCCTGCCTAGGGCCTACAGTCTCCCCAGCCATAGGCTTTTGATCAGGTTTACCCATGAGGTATAAAATCCATCATATGAAGCAGATCTTATATCCAATCAGAAATACACATACACATACTTTCATACACATCATGCCACTATCACACAGCTTGCCTGACAGGTCAGTGTTGCAACCTGTATAGTGCTTTCCAGCACCCTGAAAGCTAATCAATGAGGGGAAATTTTCTGGAGCAGTTCCTAGTTTCTCTCTCTGAGTCCTACAACCCAGGTTGTATTCAGCATTAGAAACTTACCATCTATCTAGTTATGGTGGCAACCAAGAGGATGACAATGGCCGGCATTGTTCAGGCACTTCCAGGACCTCTGTGATTAGTAACTTATAGGAGGTATTGGGTATTCCTGGCTCTGAGGCTGTCATTTAACAACCTCTCTTCTGGGAGCATCATTGTCCACCTATGATGGTGACTCTGTTCAAACTCAAAGTTTTTAGTTGTATTCTTAACTGACAGACAAGTGGGTTTTCACAAGCATAAGGCTTTTTCTTACCTCCTTGGTTTTGTGTAAGTTGCTTCCAATTTTTTCATGTCTCCCATTAGTAGATATTAATTATGCTTAATAATAGGTTTCAATATGACATTTCATACATATATACATACCATGTTTTAATAAAGTACTCCCACTCCCTCTCATCTCCCTCCTACTACATATAAACCCCTTCCTCCTTCTAACCCTTACCCTTCTACTTTCAGGTCTTTTTTTTTTAATTAGTTTTTTTCATACAATGTATTCTGATCACAATTGTACCTTCCTCATCTCCTCCAAGGTCATCTCCAACTCCCCACTCATCCAGCTTCACATCTTCTTTCCCTTTCTCTTTAAAAATGAGCAAACAGGTAAAAAAGGAAAAAAAACACAGAATAGAGCAAAACAGAATAGAACAAAAACCTCATAATATGTATGAAAAAGACTAGTAGGATTAAAACTAAATGCCAAGAGAAATCATTGTGAGACAAACAAAAAAATCCTCCAAAAATGATTTATTGAGTTCATTTAATGCTGGCCATCTATTGCTGGGATTGGAGCTTGCCCTTAAGTGTGTTTAATATATTCAGCAAGACTCCATTGCAGAGAAACTAATTCTTCTCTTGCAAGTGATTATCAGTTGCAGATAGCTTCCCTGTGCATGCAGCCACCATCTCTGTGAGTTACTATGTGTCTCAGTCTTGTTGTGTCTAAAAGGCCTTTTCTCCTTGGTGTCTTCTGTCCCCTCTGCCTCTTACACTCTTTGTCTTCCACGGGAATCCCTGAGCCCCAAGGGGAGGGGTTTGATGGAGACATCCCATATAGGACTGAGTGTCTCAAGGTCTCTCACTCTGCACATTGCTAGTTGTGGGGTTTCCCATGTCTCCTTGGTTTCCAAATGTGTTTCCTCATTTTCAGGAACCTGAGCTCCTTGATCAGCTACATCAACTGCTAACTACTTACAAATTCCTGAGAAAGAGTTAAGCTTCATAAGATTCTCCCTACTTGTGACAAGCTGTTGATGGGCCCAATCTTGTACAGACCTTGTGCAGTTAGTTCCTCACAGCTGCTGGGAGCTCCTGTCATTCCTGGAGGTCAGCATTCCATACCTCCAATCTGTTCTTCTTTCTTAGATTCTTTCTGTCCTCTCTTCCATAATGTTCCCTGAGCCTTGGAGAAAAGGATACTGATGCCCCATGTATGGCTGGACATTCAATAATTATCTATTAGTTATATATTTCTGTAGTCACTGCTAGTCACTGCAACAAGAAGCTTCTTTATCAGAGTGTGTGAACACAGTTATCAGAAGGTAATATGACAGTCATATCATATCGTGTCCATGTAGAAAACAGCAGCAGCAGTTTGCACGCTAGGGCTTATAACGTCCTCATGAGTATTTGACCAGATTTACAGTTCAATTCCCCCTGTGAATCTAGTGAGAAAGCAGTGGGTTACCCTCATAACAGACTGGAAAGTCCTGTACCAGTAAGCTCATCTTCTGCATCCATCCAGTAGTCTTGTACGCAGGCAGCCCAGCTGAGCAAGAGTCTGTACCCTCAGAAGTCTAAACAGCTCCATGTGGAGCACTGCAGGGCCACCTCCTAGGGAGGAAGCTTCCACACCAATTCCAGATCAGTTTCACTGTATCCTGAAGTCAAGATGTATGGTGTCTATAGCAGAGAGCCTTGCCTAATTCTGGTAGTCAGTCAAAAATTGCCTGCATTGTTTTGGGGTCTCAAGGAGATTTCCATTATTTAATAACTTACGACTTCTGGGAATAGCTCTGTTTACTTTAGCACACTATCTCCATTGTTTAAGTTATCATACAGACTTTCTGTTGTCACTCCCAAAACTGCTTTTTATTTCAGGATAATTTTTATTTTTTAAGCAAATAGTGCCAATATGCTAGTGATATAAAAAGTACACTGAAGAACTTTAAATGAGTAATGTATAGTTTGATATGTTGCAGTGTCTTAGCTGTAAAGGGATTGATGTATAAGCATAAGAACCCAGGCTGTGATCTCCTCTACCTTTGTCAGTAGCTGATCATGGCAAGGGAGATGGAAAATGGGAAGATTCTATCCAGGCTTGCTAACTTTCAGTTCCAGGTTTCATGAGAAATTATTTAAAAAAAATAAGACTGGGAGTAATTTGAAGCTAGCTGGGGTTGCCCTGTGACTTCCCATGTGTGTTTCACACGCATGTGCGTGTGCACGCATGCACACACACACGCACGCACACACAAATGCACACGGTGTGAGTACACACAATAACATGTACACAGATGCTAATACTGAGAAAAATGCTATTATGTGGAAGAGCAACTCTGCAGTTGCTAAACAACACTAAAAACCTCTGCATATGCTTATGCGTTGAGGACATAAATAGTTCAAATAATTACCTTAGAAAGTAATTAAATTTTGAAAAGCCATTGACTGAAGTAGATGTGTAATTCTGAGTTTGCAGTGGTTAGCGTCCCACCTGCTTCTGGGATGCTTAACACCATCTAATCTGCCTTGTGTGGAGATATACAGTTATGAGTTTACCTGAAGCTATTCAAAACACCAACCCCATTGACATTTTGAAAAATATTATTTCTAAAACACTTGTGGCCTCCTAAGCAATTCTATAAAGACCTAAAAAAAAAAATCCATCCTGCTGTCATTAGTAGTGCATGTTTAAACTACACATATACTAGTGACCTTGAATGTGGGTGTCCAGTCCATGGTTACACCAGATTCACAAGGACGTGTTGTATGTCTTTTTGGAAATTGTAATGATCTGCCTGCCAGATATGTGTACTCCTCCTTATATTTAGTGAGACTGCCAGTTGATACAATTTTCTTTCTTTCCTGTCCTGAATGTTTTTCTTTTATTGGTTATTTTATTTATTTACATTTCAAATGTTATCCCCCTTTCCAGTTTCCCCTCCACAAGTCCCCATTCCCTCCTCCCTCCCCTGCCTCTATGAGGGTGCTCCCCCACCTGCCCACCCACCCACTCCTGCCTCAGTGGCCTAGTGTTTCCCTATCCTGGGTCATCAAGCTTCCACAGGACCAAGGGTTCCCCTCCTAGTGATTCCCAATAAGGTAATCTTTGGCTATATATCCAGATGGAGCCATGGGTAGCCCCTGTATACTCTTTGGCTGGTGGTTTAGTTCCTGGGAGCACAGGGGTTCTGGTTGGTTGATATTATTGTTCTTCCTATGAGGTTGCAAACCTCTTCAGTTCCTACAGTCCTTGTCCTAACTTCCCCATTGGAGTCCCAGCACTCAGTCCAATGTTCGGCTGTGTACCTCTGCTTCTATATTGGGCTGTTGTCAGTAAGCACTTCTTGGCATTAGCAATAATGTCTGTGTTTGGTGTCGGTAGATGGGATGGATCCCTAGGTGGGGCAGTCTCTGGATGGCCTTTCCTTTAGTCTCTTGCTCCACTCTTTGTCCCTGCATTTCCTTTTGATAGAAGCAATTCTGGATTAATATTTTTGAGGTGGGTGACTGGCCCTATCTCTCACCTGGGGGCTGTGCCTATATCCTAGAGACTGGATATGGTCTCTACAAGTTCTCTCCCCCCTTTGTTGGGTATTTTGGATAAGTCCTCCCTGTTGGGTCCTGGGAACCTCTTGGTTCCATGGCATCTGGGACTTTCTACTGGTTACCCCAGTTCTCTTCCCTCACTGCCACATACCTACTTTCAAATTCTTGACCCTCTGTACTTCTCCTCCATCTCCTTCCATATCTGAGCTGCTGCCACTCCCCACCCCAACCTGTTCCCCTCCCCTTCTTCTCTCCCTCTCAGGTCCCTCTCTCCCTCTAGTTCCCAGAGACTATTCTCTGACCCCTACTGAATAGGACTATAGCATCCACACTTTGGTGTGATCTTCTTTCTTCTTGAGTTTCGTATGGTCTGTGATTTGTATCGTGATTTTTCCAAGCTTCTTTTTGGCTGATATCCACTTATCAGGGAGTACATACCATCTGTGTTCTTTTGTGACTTGGGTTACCTCTCTCAGGATGATATTTTCAGGTCCCATCCATTTACCTGTGAACTTCATGAAGTCCTTGTTTTTAATAGCTGAGTAGTACTCCATTGTGTAAATGTACCACATTTTCTGTATCCATTCCTCTGTTGAGGGACTTCTGGGTTCTTTCCAGCTTCCGGCTATTATAAATAAGGCTGCTGTTATTCATAAATAAGACATTTGCACAGAACTCCACAGGCTCAGGAGTTGAAGAGCAGGCATTCTTTGTTAACAAGATGAATTGTGCCCTGGATACTTGGGAATATATGGTCACGAATGAGTTAATGTTCTTACTAAGTGCCCCTGCTGTGCCCAGGAAACACTGACCTGAGCATGTGAATCTGAATCAGGCCAGATAACTAGTTGTTCCTCATTTCAGTGCCTCCCTTCAGGATTTACAAGGAACTTGCAGCTAAGAGAAAGTTGCCTTTATCTCTTTACAAAGGCCAAAATTGCTGTTTCAAACCCAAAGATGAAACCATGTTCACTTTTGGTTTTGCCAGGACTATGAGCTTCTCATTGAAGTTGCCTGAGAGGTTCAGTCCAATTGGCTTTTTACCAAATAAAACGCAGTGTGCTCTGTACGCTTTTGACCCAGAATCAGGTGAATCTCAGCAGTCTTGGCTGAGCCACATTGTAAAATTTTGGATTTGTTTGGACTTGACACTTCCTGGGAACCCATTCAAACTGAAACCGGAAAAAGGTTTTGCACAAATCCTGTCCCAGCCTGCCCTGCCAAGGTTCCCACTGCTCCAGCATTGGTCCACCTTCTGTGCATTCGCATTGAGGGCAGACGGAAATATCTCATGAATCTCTCATGAGGGACCTGGAGTGAAACAATCTAGACATTCTCCTTTGTCCACCTTCTCCCCAAACACAAGAGCTGGGCTCTCGATTTATTAGTAATAAAGTATTTGTCTTTCCCAATAATGGGGTCAACTTCAAAGGGTTAAGCCTCCAGAAGAAGACTGCTCATGGTCAAGTGCAGCAACACTGCTGAAGCAAGCAGCCTGCTTAGAGTCACAACTGATGGCAAGAGCTGATGGTCAAGTCAAAAATATAAGATTTCTTCCAGCTTGGAGAAAAAAGTTCCTTACAGCCTCGTCAAGGTTTTTCATAAGAGTCCAGAATCAGGGAATGGATCATTGAGGAAGTACATAAAGAGTGAAGCTTCCCAGCCCAGCAGGGTCGTGGGGGTGTGGAGTGGCACTGTCAGTCTCCCATCTGATATTGATGCAGAATCATGGTGCTGGAGGAAATGTCTGGCTTGTGTTTTCTAGTCCAGGTCTATCACTGTCAGTAATGAACTGCATCCTCTGGGTAAAACACTCTTTCTTCCTATTGTGAAGATAAAAGAAATATACTTTATAAAGCAAAGTACAAGTATCTTTCTGAAAAACGTAACGGGCATAAGAAATGCCTTCTGTCTTTCAAAGACCATATCTGGTAAACTTGTGATAGATGAGAGTTGTTTACTTTAGATCTTAAATCTGCCAGAAAAAAATATGGCGGTACACGTTCAATATGTCATTTGTAGGAGCAGTACATCTTATGTACTTTTTAAAATATGTTTTTAAAAAACTGATTTAGGGCCTTTTCATCATGTGTATGTAGAATAAATTACAAGTTTCAGGTGATATTTGCCTTGTTTTCCAGTAATGGGTACCTATTTGTAAAAAAGAAATACCTGACTAATTGTGAGAACATCTTGGGTCTGGTCATGTTGTCATGACACCCAGGTATATGACCCTGAGTGAGCTATTAGTGTTCTCTTCATGTTACATCTACTTGGTTTTTGTAATGACTGGGGTAGAGTGAGTAACATTATAGAAGCTCCTTCCTCCTATTGGGCTCATCTAGTCTAGCAGACCTACATGGGAGTTCCTGGAAATGTCCACCCCATTCGTATCTGTTGATTTCATCAGGAAATAATGTGTATTGGATTCTTTCCAAGTCCTTACTCTGTTCCACCTGCTCATAGTTCATTTGAAGCAACAACAGCTGACTAGCTCCTTGGCCAGGGACCTCACACATTTGAAAATGTTCGAACTGGATTAAGTCTTAAATGGCTTTCTGACACACCCTTGGTTTGTACTGGGGTAGTTTATAGGCCAGAAAGTTCACGACTTCCTGAGTGAGCCGAAACCTGGAGTTATGTCCTGATTAGTGACAATATTCTTTCCATTCTGTGCTCTCTGCTATGACAGGTGAGGGTAGATAAATTCAGGTGATGGAATTCTTTAGGTCGTCTTTTGACTCCTGCAAAGTGAAACAAGAACATTGGTCACTAGTGTCTCCAGGGCTCTTGGAAAGAATAGAGAGAAACGAGAGAGGCTGCCGCCCACAGACCATATTCAGAATGTGCCCTAAACTTATTGGTAAACAGAGTTCCATAATGCGCCTTTGATCTCCACTTGCTTCTTGCTTGTGAATGTTGACGTGGCCCTAGGCTTCAGTACCAGTTCTGTCTTGAGCTTGTTCTTTGTTTTAAACACCTCAGTTGATCTCTTTTTATTTCATGTATCTACATAACTGCTCTAATACCACTTTCACAAGTGTTTATAAAGTTTCTCTGGGGCTTTTAATAAACTTTGATCTCAGATGAAAGGCTGGAAACAGTATAAATGGTCACTATTAGCATTATTAATATAAATACCCTAGATGGCCTCATGTTAATTATTTAACATTCATGGACGATTTCAACCTATCATTGCCCCCAACTGCATAATATTTGAACATCAAACAGCAAAGTCAAACTATTAAACTACCCCTTCCCTCATTATCCTCCTGGGTGCTCTTAGTTAATTTGCTTAACTGGCTTTCTGTGAGTGTTTTTCTGGGGCATTTCAATGTTTTCTCTAGTAGCTCTCCCTTGTACATGTGTCCATTGTGAAGGCTAATGGAGCATGTCCTGGGGTAGCTTCAGTGCTACCAGACACAAACAAGATGATGTGTCAAGCAGGTAGGCTCACTGACGGGCATGTGCGTTCTATGCTGTACTCGCTTCTGTTCAGGGCATATATCTTCACACTGACTCAGAACATATTTTTATCCTGTGCTACCTCAATGTCCCTGCTTGTTCTGGGTGTTTAGGGAGCTCAGGATCAAAGTGAGGCAAAGTCAGGTGGGGCCCAGATATTTAGAGAATGCCTGAGATTTGGGACATGGGAGTTAGAAGACGTTATTAGAGATTGTGGCTCTGTACACGGCAGCTCACCTAGCCTCTCTCAACCCAATTTCTGCTAGTGTGAAATGATGGCGTCCAGATGTCTCACAGGCTGAGATGATCCAATGAGATCATAGGTGGGAAAAAATTTTTCTAAATATTAAAATGTCTGTCAGCAGACACAAGAACAGTAGATGCATGGGAAATGGTTGGCTTATGAACCTGAACATTTCCACTCAACTCCTGGTTTTGCTATACTCGGCGTCTTGGCATTCTCTAACTCTTACCTCCAAAATCCCACCGTGTTAATTGGGACTTAGCCTTTTTGACAGAAGTCCCAGTAGCCTTAGTTCTGCATACTTCAGCCTTAGGTTTGGCTCCCCAGATGGTGGTGACACACAGCAATGGCTTTCAGTGACTGCTTTGGGCCAGCTTCTTTCCTCTTAAGGATTCCCCTGATTTTCACCCCATGGAGCCTGTCATCCGTCTGCCTTCCTTCATTGTCTTCATTCTTCATTGCTGCTCTGTGAGGCCTCTACTAAGGCCTACTGACCTATAAAAATAGTACCACCAACATTCTTTGTCATACCCTTCTTTTTAAAGTCTTCCATGAACCATGGGTGCTTAATTTTTAGACTTACTGAGATTAAAATTAAATTTTGTTTGAATGAACATGAAGAGCCAGTTTGACCAGTCCTATCATTTGTAACAATTTAGACAAAATATACAATCAGCATCTTTAGAAGCCACATAAGTAGTTTTAAGGGAATTCAGCATAATGGGAGAATTTGTTGATTTTTGTCCCATTGTTTTCTTGAATAAATGGAAATTTGTTTGAGGCAGTTGAGTAATTACAGGAACTGTTTCCCTCACTGATTTCTTTCCCAACTGTGTGACTCCTCCATGACATTAGTCATTGGTTTCCATCCCTGTCTCCATGCCATGTGTGGCAACCAGCAAGGACGTGAAAAACACTGGCGTCTAAACATTGTGTCTCCTTAGGGACACTACTACAGGGCAGCTTGGGACTGTACCCATGAAGTCCACCAGACTTATCAGCCCCCCTAGAAGTAATGTAAGGGGCTCCCTGGGAGGAGATACTTAGGACTCAGAGGATTGAAAGACTCTCGTGATGACAAAAATTGAAAGCTTTTCACTGGTGGGTGTACTGTTAATACTTCATCAAGGTCAGTTGGACCTAATCCTGTTTCTTTTTCTTTATAATTCCTTTCATTTATCTTTTAATATATGAAACTCAAAGCAGCATCTCAAATGACAATTATTAAAAATCAAACATTCTAACATATAAAAATCTCCAAAATAAATAATTTGATACTTATATACTAAGAAATACTAGGAGGAAAATACTTAAAGCCTTTAGATTTTTTATTATTTTTTTAATTCTTCAAAACAATTTTTTTTAAATTTAGATGTATTTTGATCATATTCTTTCCTTTCTCCAAGTCCTTTCAGAGCCCTTCCCCCTCCCTATTCACCCACTTTAAGTTCTTTCTAAAACAACAAACAAAAACCCACCTAATACAACAACAAAAAACTCCCAAAACCAAGAATCCAAAATAAAGCCACAGGCAAGACAGGGAGAAAAAAACCAACCAAACACATCCAACACAAACTGGGGAGTCCATTATGTGTTGGTCAACTATGCCTGAATATGATGCTGTCCTGGAGTGGTTGATGTCATTCTATTGGAGAAAACCAACTTTCCTTCTCTCAGCAAATATAATTGATAAACTTTACCCTAGTAGATTGGTTTTTATTCATTCATTCATTCATTCAAAAAATTATCATATTGAAGTTGGACAAAACAAACCAGAAGAAGGAAAAGAGCTCAGAAATCCATAAAAACACAAAAGTGGAATCCATAATATATACGTTGATGCATACCTGTGTAGGCCCTGTACATGGGGCCTCAGTTTCTGTGGATTCCTAGCAGTTTCTCTCATGTTGATTTAGAGGCCCTTGCTGTTCTTGGCGTCCTCCATCCTGTTCCGTTTGGCTCTTACATTCTTCCTGCCTCCTCCTCTGCAGGCCTCCCTGAGCTCTGAGTGAGGGATTCGATGGAGACATCTCATTGAGGGCTGAGTGGTCCAAGGTGTCTCTGCATTATTTCTGGCTGTGGATTTCCATATTCATTCCCATCTACTGCAGGAGGAAGCCCCTCTGATGATGACTGAATAAGACACTGATCTATGAGTAGAGCAGAATGTCATTAAGGGTATTTTTATCACTACATATTTTTCTTCCTTAAGGGAAGCAATGGTTATACCTTCTGAGACTGCTGTACAAATATCCTTGTAAAGCTACTCTGGGACCAAAGATGCCATGGGCCAGGTAGTAACCCCTGGAGACATCTTCAAACAAGATCCCTTATTGTCCTAATTTCAAGACCCTTTATTTCAGCAAGGTACTAAGCTGAAATTATTATCGGGTGATAACCTGTTACAATTATTATATTTTTTGAATGTTAGGTAACAATTCAGACTTACCCCCTGTCTTAGTTAGGGTTTCTATTGCTAGGACAAAATACCATGACCAAAAAAGTAAGTTGGGGAGGAAACCATTTATTCAATCATTTATTCTGCATTCCTGATCATATTGAAGGAAGTCAAGACAGGAACTCAAGCAGGGCAGGAACCTGGAGGCAGGAGCTGATGCAGAGGCCATGGAGAGTCTCTGCTTACTGGATTGCTCCTCATGACTTGCTCATCTTGCTTTCTCATACAACTCAAGACTACCATCCCAGGGAAGGCCCACCACAATGAGCTGGGCTCTCCCACATTGATCACTGATGGAGAAAATGTCATACAGCTGGATCTCACAGAGGGATTTCCTCCATTGAGCTCCTTCCTCTTTGATAACTAGCTTGAGTCAAGCTGACATAAAACCAGCTATGCACCCTGCCCCCATAATGACAAAGGAAAAGGAAACTGACAGAGGAAGACATTGTCCCAGAAACTCAGAGAATATAATACAAGCTTAGCCTCAGACTCTGATGATCATGATTGTATAAGCAAAAGGTCAAACTGAATCTCTAAGTGGGTGGGCTCCCTACAGAAATTGCTCTAGACTCCAGAATGCATTTCTGAACAGTTTTGACTGGAGTGACATTGCCAAAATGTAGCAAGACTAGAGCCTGACATTAGGATGTTTTTAATTACTTACTTCTCCACTTTTTGCGACAGGGTTCTTCCCTGAATGTGGGGCTTAATTTGGTTAGAGTGGCTGGCCCCAAAGCCTTGGCATCTGCTTATGTCCACCTTAGTTCAGAGTGGGGGTTACAGGTACGTGGACACACCCAGCTTTTAACAGAGGCACTGCGATCTGCTCGTGCTCACACGATTGATGTTTTACCCACTTAGCCATCTCCTCATCCTATGAGCAGGTTTCTAAAGACAAAATGCAAGTGTGATATCACTGTGTGGGAACTGATCATCAATTTAAAAAAACATAGAAGTTACTATGTTTTAAAAGCATTGTGATTTAAAGATGCAATTCCCAAGAAGGATGGCCTGACTTAAAGTGTGCAAGAAATGTATTTAAATTCTGGAACCAGAATTTATAAGCTGAGTATCTTTTAGGCTTATTATTGGCTGCTTTTCAGTCATATACCCCCAAAACCAAGTGGATATTTATTAGGTTTCAATTATTTTTAAGGTTTTAGATAGTTGCTTGTTTTGGCCCTTCTCTGATTTGTTCATTACGTGATTAAAATGTAAAGAATTTAACACCCATTAGATATGGATAATAAATGGTTATGACTAATTATTCTGATATATTAAAAATTAAAGACAAACAAATACTACAGGATGTGGAAACAAATTGCCATTCCACATTTCCCTGCCTTTAGTGTTTTTATTCTCACAAGTGGATCTATTGTGGTTTCAACATGTAGAAATATGAACTAACTTTGATTTGTAATATATATGCTACAATATCTTTTAGTATCTTATTTACATCTATATCAACATATATCTTATTTACATCTCCAATACATCCTTAAAGCCTTGAATCCCTTTAAGAGTGACAGGATATATACATGAAAAGGAATACTTTTAATGGATGACTAAGCATGCCATTTAGATATAACCTCTGTTAGAAACGATAACAAATCTCTCACCCTCAGCCCTAGCTAATACTTGAGAGTATAGGCTTTAGGATGGCAGGAAAACTATAAAAATTAAAAATGTATGCAGTTATTAGAGATGCCTAAGAATAACTGTGCTGTCAAATTCAGAACACATTTATTCAGTAGTTATTACATATTAACACTATCCATTCAAAGAATAACATTTAAAGATATCCTCTTTTATATATGCTGTGTGCGTGTCCCTCCGGAAGTATACATCAAAGTAAGCCTCCCATTTAGAGTGGTATTAGGAGATAGTGACTGGGGAATTTTGCAAGGTTTATGTTGTTAACTCCTTGATCTTAGATTTCCTCTCCGCTGAGCCCCATGGAATAAATATTTCAGGTGTATTTTACACAATGTATAGTGTGTATAATAGCAGCCAATGCTATTCTACTTAAGAATTTTCAAGTTAATTAGAATTAGAAGAAAGGAAATGAGAAATTATAAAGTAGTGTACATGCATGTGTGTGTGTGTATGTGTGTATACACACTGTTTCTATCTCATCAT
This sequence comes from Rattus norvegicus, assembly GCF_021556685.1. Taxonomy (NCBI): domain Eukaryota; kingdom Metazoa; phylum Chordata; class Mammalia; order Rodentia; family Muridae; genus Rattus; species Rattus norvegicus. The sequence continues at coordinate 116,065,700 of NC_141539.1, read as the reverse complement.
AATGCAAACAGTTTCTTTTTGTTAAAATCTCGATTATTCTTATAGTAAATCTGTTCAGTACAGTATAGTATATGGATGCTAATAGATTTGATTATTCTTATATTAAATCTATTCAGTACAGTGTAGTATACGGATGCTAATAGATTTGATTATTCTTATATTAAATCTATTCAGTACAGTGTAGTATACGGATGCTAATAGATTTGATTGCACACAGTAGGCATTTAATAAAAGTGATATCCTAGCCAGTATGTATGTGGTATCTGTTCAATTCTCTCTTCTTCTTATGTATTACATGTTTTTATAGTTCTCATTCATACCTTTGTACATCATGTAGTTTGGGCCACTTTTTATGTTTAGTGTGTTGAGTAAAGGCTGTTGGACTTGTCCATTATAATTGGAAGTGTTAAAATGAAGTTGGGGGCCCAATGTTCAGAATTTCAGGTATTTTGGCAAAGTGACTTCTATTCATGCCAGCCACCATGGAATGGACTTTCGTTGTTCTTTTGAATGAATGTATACCTTTTATTTGGAAAGAAGAAAATGAAATGTTAGCAATTTTATCTTCAGATCTTGGCAAACATCAGACACAATCACTCACCAAATAACCCTGAAAGCTGGTTTGTATCCACTGGTGCACCTTTTTCAGCCAATGGTTTAAAAGTGACACCACAGTGAGTTCAAGCCCTGACTGCTGGCCCATGGGAAACACGTCAACTAACGTCTACTTCTGTGGTAGCTGCTGAGCAGAGACGTCTGCTGTAAACCATCGCTGTAGCGGCAGATTGTCGGTCTTTGGAAGCAAGTATGTTCTCTTCATGAAATTCCTTAAGAGAGAGCTTAGTTGGACTTGAGTGGTTTAAAAATATATTTGCTCATCTCTGTTTCTCTCTGCTTTAACCCGTCACCAGGGGGATGTCTTATACAAAACCCAATGTAGTATTTCTTAATGTTCACAAAAAGGATTAATTATGAAAGCAAACATTGAAATATAGAAAGTTTATCTCCGATGCTTGTGAATTAATTCTCAAAGCTACAATGATAAAAATAAAATACCTTGCCTGATTTCTATTTAGATCTGATCTGCCTGTCACAAGAAAGTCATCCGTATCAAGGATTAACTGTTCAGAAGCTCTTTCAACATCCAGGCCCTGTGTGTGGAGCAACAGAACATGATTAATGCGTTTTGTCGTCCTCCTTAAGAATACAGAGCACCTTTTAAAAAGAGAATGCCTCTTTACTCTGAAAACACAGATTAGTTGTGCTCACCTCACTCGGATATTTTTGAATGAATTAGTCTCACCAGAACAATAGTCATTCTGAATCTTTGTTCTGTATGGGGACCCTCTGCTCTGTGTTAAGTGTCAACAAGATAAATATGATTGCAGGTTTCAGTGTGTGTTGGGGCCCTGAGGGAAGCATGACTGGACAGGACTGTGAATTCCTCAGTATCTGCCTGTGTCTCATCATTGGCCAGCAGGCTTCAAACCCCTCCGTTGCTCATGCACTTGGAGCACAACAATCTTAAAATCACAACTCCTGAACTCTACGTTAGGTGCTGTTCTTGTGCCCTGCCTTTTAACCACAGCACACGTGGTTATCAGTGATTTGCTTTGCATTCAGCACTAAAATTATATGGGACTGACCTTCGTTTGAGGAATTTACTGTTTAGTTAAACACATACATAATGGATTGACTTAGCATGTGACACAAGTCAAATATTCCCCCAGGAATCATGCGCTCCTAACTCATAGTTTAGAAGGGAAGCTCATGAAACGATGACTACTGTTCTCACTGCAATTATAGCTGGTGTTTATTGCCTGCCTCCTACCTGCATGCCTGCTCTCTACACTTATGCTCATGACACCGCTCGCTACACAAGAGGTATTTTTATCATTTCTATTTATAGAGGAGGGAAGAGTCCCAAATATTCCCGTGAATCGGGAACTTCCCTAAGGACTCATAGCAAATAAGTGACTAAAGCACTATTTAAACTGAGACAGATGGCTTAAGGGCCCATGCCTTTTAAATGCCATCTTAGAGGGAGTGGTAACCCAGCCAAATCCCTCAGGAGCATCAGGAGCTAATTAAAGCTCTGTATATGGAAAAACAGAACATTCTGGGCACATGGGCCTTGGTGTACAAAGTCATCATGGCACAGGAGTGTTTGAGAAAGGAGTCAAATATGGACTAGCATTTGTGGTGGTAGAGCTGGAAGGTCAGCATTTAGAGAAGAGGATACTAATAACATTTTTGCTGTTAGGCTAATTATAAAGAGGAATACTGGAAGTTTCTTTGCTTTTAGAAGCATCCTTTTGAAAATGATAAAATGACAGATTTTTGGATTTGGCACTTTGGGTGCAATCACCCAAGAAGACAGACATCTGTTTGTCTTACAGTTATGTAGCTGTCCTTTCTCACAACGTGTTGGCCTTCAGCTGCACAGGAGTTCTTGCATAAAAAAGCCCTTGCATCCTGGTCTCAGAGTTGTTTCGCCACTTTATCTTCGGAGTGAATAACCACCACTACCATCACCACAGATACACATACACATACACATACATACATACATACATACATACATACACACACACATGCATATATACACATATACCACACACATACATATATACTCATATACATACTCACATGTGCATACATATACACCACACACCTCATATACACTCACATGCATACACACACATATGTACAAACCACATACTGTACACTCACACATAGATACACATACCACATATACACTCACACATCCTTACATACACATACACATACACCCATACATGTGTACACACTCCATATACTTTCCAGCCTTTTTAGCTTGAAATTTAGGATCTCAAGGTACCAGGGGAAGAACTTAAGCCTACTGTGAACCAAGATTAGAACAGAGATTATTAGTATGCTTAAATTTGAACTTCCCATTTTCCAGATTTGAAAGCTGTAACCCTGTGGGTTGAATAATGTGCCCAGGTTCGTATACCTGGTTGTGTGAACACAAACTATTGTGTCTCTTAGTTACTAACCATTGTTCTATTTCTGCTTTATCTTGTCATGTGTCCTTAAATAGAAGGCTGTTAAAAAAAGTGTTATACATACAGAAGACATTTTATGGACAGTCGACATTCTCAGAACTTTGTCACAATCCATGCTCTTGAGGCGTGAGAAAATGGGGTAAATCAGGAGCACTGGGGAGACACCTGTGGCCTTCTGGGAATTCAGCATTCTCTCCCACAAAGCTCCTTCAGGGTTCCACACCAGTGGTCTCTGTATGGACCTGAGAACCTCTGTCTTGTTCATCAGGCACTCAGCTTTCCTTAAATAATCCTAAACACAAATTCAGAGGAGAGGGGTAGAGCAGGTAATGGTCTAGTGGCTGCACATTCCCTGGCAAGTGCGAGGCCCTGGGTACTTTCCCAAGAAGTGCTAAATAAGCAAACAAAAATCAAATTCTGAACTCTACAAATTCCACTCTTAGGCTGGCAGTGTTCTCCAAACATGGTCCAGTATATTTACTGCTCATGTCCTTCCGTCCTGCCACTTGACCACAGCTTCGATGCTCACTGAGATCTTGTTCTTAACATCTATGAGATCCTGCCCCTGGCATTGTTGGCCTCACCCTGATCTCGCTGAGGGTATGCGCACTGAACCAGCCTCGGAAAGTTCTCGGGCATCCCTCTGTTCCTGCAGGGTAGAGACTTTTGTCCTTCCATTATTCTATCTCAGATGCTTAACACTTGGGTGGAGACAGTCTCCTAACTCACTCTCTCTTTCATTTTACTCTAAATCCTTCACCACAGGCCTGATGAGGACCTCTGGGTGATTAAAATACCACCCTGTTGGTCCTACCATGCTGCCTGGGTTCTCTTCTTTCTTACGAGTGTTGATCAAAGCCCTGTATTTTATGAGTTGTTTCTTTCCCCCAATATAACATAGTCTTCCTTAGAACACATAGTTTTTTGCTTCACTCACCCGTTGGACTGAGTTCAGTACAAAGTAATAAATTTATAGGTGAGCCAAATATGGAAAGTCTTATTTTCGTTGAATAGTATTCATTTATTCCCTGAACAATCATTTACTGAATATCTCACCTTAGCAAACATTCACTGGCATGCTGGGAAGTATTTCTTATCCTTGATGTGATGTCTGATATTCTTGAGACCAACAGTTATACAGATAAATAAGTTTGCTCTCTGATAAATGATTATAAAGTAAGATAAATGAGGTAGTGAAAAGTTCCTTTGATAGAATCTGAGAAGGCAAGTAAGCCCTCTCTGAGGAATGACAGCTGAACTTTGAGACATAGCAATAGCTGGCCAGTTCCCTCAAGGTTTGTCTATTTCGTTAACTGTAACTTTACTTTTAAACAGTGCACTAAGGACTCAGGAGATAGTTACTTGGTAAAGTACTCGCCATGCAAGTTTGAGGACCTGAGTTCAATTCTCAATACCCTCCCCTGTAAAAAGCCATGCATGGTAGCACACACGTATAATCCCTGTGCTAAGGAGGTAGAAACATGAAGCTACTTGGGCCTAATTGCTTGTCCAGCATGGTCCAATCAGTGTGTCTCAGGTCCCAGTGAGAGACACTATTTCAATAATAATGATAGGGATAACTCTTGAGGAACAATACTCAAAGTGAGTCTCTGGCCTCCAAGTGTACACATGAGCATCTCACACATGCCTACAGGTACACCTGGAGACCTGGGGGAAATGTACAGTAGGATTTCACTGGAAGTCATGGTATGCATGCTAAAGTTGTTGGAGGTAGGCGGATTTCACAAAGATACCAGTCAGTTTACTCTTTCAGTATACTCAGAATAAATGGACCCAAGAGTACATCTATTTTATCTGATGATTAAAGGGTTGACATTTGACAAAGCCCATGTAACAAGCTTTTAGCATCAGATGATAGGCATATACATCGTTTCTAGACATTCCTTGTTTTCTACATGCTTGGAAATACTCATTTTTTCCAACATAGGTGACAGTTGCGTTAACTTTTGTACTTTTACATAACAAAGTCATAAGTCAAGACATGTTTAAAATACATTGGTGGGCGCATCAGAGAGGCACAGGCAGCAGGATGAAAGAAAAAGCTGTTATATCGCCTTCAGAAGCTGTGTGATGATACCTGTAGCTTTGAGGTTGTGGAAGCTGGTCTTCTGCTTAATGAATGGATTTCAAAAGGTTTTAGCTAAAGCATGCTGGTTCCCACACAGAGGTGGGCAAGGACGGTAACTCAAGCCCCAGACAAGGTGCATGTGACATATAATAGAATTACTTTACCTAAAATACAAATTATCAAGAACACAGTTTGGCCTCACAGAGCTAAGATAATAGATGACAGAAACATGTATTTTTAAATAACCAACTGTACATATTTTAAAGAATTAAATTGACTATATGCTCTCCCATATTTACAGTCTTTGTGCTCTATAATTATCTTACTTATATTTAAATGGTTAGAAATTGGACTCCAGGACGAGTCAACATAGGATTGTCCTTTATTTTTATTAGCAAAACACTAAACACTTTAATTTCTAAATCTCAGCTAATTATATGGTAGGACAATTTAGATATTAATTTAACCAAGAAGCATCAGTCCTTAAGGTATAAAATTTGAACGTTGTTTTGGAAATCGATTTCCTTTATGTAATTTTAATATGAAGAATTAACCCAAATGTTTATGTACCTATAACTATAGTAAAAGGATTTAATATTTAATTTAAAACTAGATTTTTTATTCAAATTCAAATTATATTGAACGTATATGTGTATGATATATATCATTTATACACACACACACATATACACGTGAAACTTGTTAATAGGAAAGCTAGTTTGCTAAGCTAGGAGTTTAGGATAAGCTTTCATATCAACATGATCAACTGAAAGCACGAACTATCACCTTCTTTGTAACTTCATTAAAACAAACTTGGTATTATTTTATCATAAAGAAACATACTAAATAAGATATTATATATTGTGAAAAATGTTCTTTAAATCTAATTATAAAAGTACTTACTAAATATAAAAAGTGACAGAAATGTTCAGTTGCTCGGGGTATGTGCATGTCAGTAGCTTTGAAGATTAGTGTCATCCACCACTGTCACAGTTGCCATGAATATGTTCTCAGATGATGTGACAAAGTTTGTCATCCTTAGCTCAGGAGTGATACAGTCCTAATCCTCTCATCAAAATGGAGTTTTGGATGTGATATCTGGTTTTCTCTGTCCTTTGAAAAAAGACTCTATGTTCTGAGGCCATAATCACTTGAATTTGGTTCTAGAATAAACTATCTCTTATGCCGGTGGGGGGGGGGGGAGAGAGAGAGAGAGAGAGAGAGAGAGAGAGAGAGAGAGAGAGAGAGAGAGAGCACTCATTTAATGAAAAAGTGTTCACCAAATAAAGATGTGAGTACAGTATGCTCAGAATGTAGGTGCCAATATTCTTTTATATTTTAAAATAATGTCTATATAATGGCAGGTACATTTCTAAAATCAACTAGTTTCTACATTACACTTTCTGATTAGTCTTTATTTGCTATAATAACAGATTGCCATTCAGTACTTCTCTGCTATGTGGAAGTTATACTAGAGTTTGTAGTAAGTTCAAGTAAGCACACACACACACAGACATACACACACACACACACACACACACACACACACACACACACACACGATTTTTGGAAAATACCTGACTAATGTCAATGTGCTTTCATATCCACTCTTATCTACAGCTGTTGCTGGTAGGTAAAAGTAATAGAGTGCTGTGATTTATCCCCATTTCCAAAATAAAAGACTGTGGCTTAGAAGGACAGACCTAAGTGATATTCCCCAAACCACAAACTCCATATAAGTAACATTCCTGGAATATTGAGTCCTCTCGGTAAGGGCTTGTGACTTCAGTCCCCTCCCCAATGTTCAGTTTCTCTCCCTTCTGAGTACATTTTAGTTTCAATGCTAAGAAATATTATTCACATTGAACAGATTGCAGGCATCCCTTGCCAAGGAGCTGTAAATGCCTACCATATTGTTAAGCACACAGAGAAAACTGTGGACAATCCACATTTGTTTTCACATGTTCTTCATAGAAGGGAGGAGTGGCAAGAACGATATTTACAGAGTCAATCTAAAGTGTCTCCAGCACAGAGACACATTTCTTTATCCCCTGTCTTCTTACCATTCACTTCATTCTTAGTGTTTTCCCATCTAGAAAAATAAAACCCTTCAAACCACTTACTTGGAAAGAACTCTGTCTTTTTTAAGCTATAAAAGGTAATAGATTGATTTTAATTTATAATCTGGAATGAAAGATGTGTGTTTGAGATAGTATCTTGTCTTTTTATAAAACAATTATTCATTCCTTAAGCATTCCAAACACACACACACACACACACACACACACACACACACACACACACACACACAGACACAGAGGACTTTGATTATAACTTATTCCTTGCTCCATTCTTAGCGACTTTTTCTGTCTGTTCCTCTCCCAACCTCAGGTCATCTTCTGAGTCTGTATTGGTGGTTTGCTCTATAACTCAGTGACTATAATATTCCTGATGTGTGGCAGGGAACCATCTCAGGGTGACACCGCTGTAGAAAACTGACTCTCCCTCCATCACGGCATCAATGACCAATAACTCCTTAGCTAGGGGTGGGCTATCATGAGAGTTGCCAGTATCTATGCTGGAAGGTCAGCTGGTTTTATCTGGTGTGGGGCTTACACAGCGTCTGCAGCTGTTGTAAGCTCATATAGGTACATTGGCTTTCTTGAGTCCAGAAAACACAAGTTCACAGCGCTCCTCCCCATCCTCCAACCATTATAATCTATACATTTCCCTCTTCTATAATGTTCTCTGAGTATTGGGCAGAGGGAATCTAATAGAAATGTCCCTTTTAGAGCTAAGCACTCTCCAGTCAACCTTTCTGCTTGACTGGTTGTGGGTCTCTGTATTAACTGCAATTCACTACAAAAAGAAGCTTCTCTGAGGAGGCATATGAGCTATACTAATCTGTGGGTATAAGGTCAAGAATCCAGAGGGCAGCTCGGTGCTATGACCATTTAACAAAATAGCAGTTGTAGGTTCTCTTTAGCGCCGAGCCCCCAACCCCACCCGCAGTCTCTGGTTCTTGGCCAGATTTACAGTGGCAGATGCAATGTAGAAACTTTGGCATTTGAAAGAGCCAACACCCGTTTTCTTCATGGGCGTCACGCCTGCTGCACACCGTTAGCAGCACCAGGCTCTGCAGGCCTGTTCTCGGTGTGTAAGTGGAGGATTTTCCTCATTCTGGAGGAACCAACACAGCTTCTCCATTAGGCCTCCAGAAGGTTCTGTAGCAGCAGCACCAGGCTTTGCAGGCCTGTTCTCTGCTACTGTTCGGGTTGGTTCCAGAGAGTGTCAGACAGTTTGGATAAAAACAGGCCCTTTGAATGCCAATCCAGCTGTGCTGGATGGAGTCCCTGTCAGTGGAAGGCGGACAGTTCGTCCTTTATGTGATCTCACCCGTCCTTTCCGTGGATGGTGTTTACTCAGGTCTTTTCACCACCGTTCACTCATTTGTCAGGAAAGTTTAGCAGTAGATTTCTTTCCAAATGAAATAGAATTGCATTTTTGAACCCAAATAAATTGCTTCATAACCTTGTTTATTTAACATGCACGCTGTGCCAGAAATGTACACAAAGTCTTAAAAATGTAGACATTCTTTCCCTGTATCATCTAGACCTCAAAACAGATGTGATTTCAATACCAGTCTGAGAAAATTATGTTTGTTATATGTTATCTATTAATAAAACTAAACAGATGTGCCTCTTTACAAAGAGAAGTATGCACAGCCTATGGTCAAGTTTGTGCCGTAAGTTCTCTCCACAGGAGACAGGATCTAAGATTTGTAATGCATTCCTCCCTTTAATTCCTAATTGATGCCACTTACGCTGTCATATGATATTATTCAATTTCCTTCTGGTCTGAAACAAAGGAAGATCTAAGAGAATAGTTCTGTAGGCCAATTCAAACTGCTCGGCTCCATACAAGTCCAATGTGTGTTGAAATGTTGAAAGAGTAAAGCTGGCAACGTGTGCTTCAACTTTGCTGACAGACATGAGAGCACAACTGTAAGTGGGCGAGCCACAGGGCTCACAGGCAGGATTTCCAGATCCCACTTACCTCCATCGCTTGCTTATTCTCTCAGGAGAAAATGAAAGCAAGTGACACTTTTGTTTGGACATTTAATAAAGATACATGAGTTTATTAGAATGTTGAGAGCATCGGAACTGTGTTTGTCTTTGTTCCATCAACATTTATTTGAGGAAACTCTTGTGAGGCAATGACTGTGCTCTAGTCCCACACATTCTAATATCCAGGCTTTTTCTGGGGGTGTGTCCATCTGTCTTTCTGGCTGCTGTGCATCTGCACATATATTTGGATACACGTGGTCCTAAGCATAAACTCCCAGGGCCTGGCAAGATGAAATTCTTCATCATTTCCTCTTAAAGCTCCTCTAATAAAAACAATCCCATCAAGAACATATCTTCAGGGCTTGACCGAAAAGTGTTGATTGGCTGGAAAGGGAATGGAAATAAAGGCAGCCACAATTACAGCTTCTGGAAACCCTCTATGCCGTGTTACCTTATTGTTATATAAATGCGGATGGGGTTTTTGTTGTTGTTTGTTTGGGCAGTGAGAACATTACCATTGCTGCATTCAGGCTGCTGGAATTGGCTACCAGTTTTGCTACTGTGTGATTGTTGGTAGCTGCTCGTACTCACTGGCCCTTCGTGGTCTCATCTGTATAATCACAGTGTTATGTCTACACTGCATGTGATGGTGTGACCAGTATGGAACAGATTAAACCGGAACTCAGGATTAAATTTAGAGGTAAATTATATTTTTTGGTTTAGTCTTTCATTAGGCTTCTAAAGAGAGTTGGAATTAACCAATGTTTGTAGGCCATAAGAGTACACTTCGCTTAGCCTCTGCAGGAAGGAGGGACATGTACGGTGGGCTCTTCTTGAACTCATTATCCTGTGTCTCTGTTGTTCAAAACATACCATGGTGACTGCTCCCATGTAGGCTCTCTCAGCAGAGAGAACCTTCTGTTTTGAGATGAATTCACTTGGGGCTCCAGCATGGCTTTGATTTTACATTCCTCTTGCTTCTACTTCCCAACTATTGAGGTTATAGGATGTGCTGCCATGTTCTCTGAACTTCTGATGTTTTAAAGAATTGAATTAAACATGTCATTTGCTACTACTATATATGAAATACACTTGCAATTTGATCTGTATATTATTAATGGGGACTCCTGTATACCATTTAAGCTGTAAGGCAACATAACCATACACACACACACACACACACACACACACACACACACACACACACACACTTGAAGCAACCTGCAACATGGTTTGCCTAAGTCTACATGTAGAATGTGTGAAATGTTACAAGTTTCTTATTGGAAGCTTTGTCTGGCTGTCATAGCACTATTAGTGATGGATGGAAGTCAGTCTGAATGGCATGTACTATAAGATCCATTGAATAATTCTATCTTATGGAATGTTTCAATAGGAGAAAAGAACAGAATTACAGCAAGGTAATGGTTTTTAGCTTACACAGGACAAGTGTGTGTGTGTGTGTGTGTGTGTGTGTGTGTGTCTGTGAAAGAGAGAGAGACAGAGACAGAGAAAGAGAGACAGAGAGAGAGAGAGAGAGGGAGAGAGAGAGAGAGAGGAGAGAAAGCGCAGATAATCACTTCTGAAATACTATCTAAAGGTGAAATCTTATGAGACCCTCAGGTCCTGCGGCCTGACCTAATTGCCTTCATAGCTTCTACTGCTACAAGTCCCCTGGAAGTCAGTATCTATACGTGGTATTTTCGTTAGAATAGGTGAGATTCACTTGTTTCTTTGCATAATTTTTTAAATCTTCTGCATATGCATAGTTCTTACTACCCCCGGGAATTCTGAAGTCCTTCCAAAGGAAGGGAAGAGGCAAAGCAAAGGAGGAGGGAGGAAGGCAGGAGGAAGGGTTATCACCCGTGTCTTACAGATATCTCTAACACTGTAAACGGAATGAACAGATTATAAGGATGAAGAGGAAGACCTGTGAACGCAGCAGTATTTCTGATATTGAAAAGATATTTAGGAGTAATATGTCAGTGGGATATAAAGCACATAAAATAACACAGGCTGATGTTAGCTCAGTGGTGCTGCCTTAAAGTATCCAGAACCATGATTTTCATTTCTAGTCTCTCTCTCTCTCTCTCTCTCTCTCTCTCTCTCTCTCTCACACACACACACACACACACACACACACACACACACACCACAGATATACCTCATGGACACGTGCATAAACACAAACACACATCCCAACTGAAATAAATTATAAGAAAATATGAAGGAGACATAGGTGTGGGAAAAGGACTGTATAAAAGCTGTTTAATCATAAGCCGAAGACTTGTCCTGGATGCCACAGTAACACAAGCATTCGCATGTGCACCCGAGTTACCACATTTGTAATAAAGTAATATGCAAAAACAAAACAAAAGAAGGGTCACAAAAATTATCTGGTTGATTGAAAATTATTCAGGTTATATAGAAATTATTTGCTTATTTTGAGAAAGAAATGAGTTTAACATGCTTAGCCTAGGTTCATAGGATCCCTCCCAAATTAGAAAAACAAAACAAAACATGGTTTTAAAAAAAGGAAATAAAATTTTAGTGCTAAAAGTCTATTAGAATCTACTGATGAAAAGGATTTCATTCAATACAGTTTTCTCTTAAAATAATCATCAGACTTTTTATTTTATTTTCAAAAGCTAATAAAGTTCTTAAATATCTGTAATTTTATTACTTAAATAAATATAGCCTATATAGTAACTAAACATAAAAAAACAACCAGAACTCCCTGCTCTCAAAACCTATGTATTGTATCTTATATTTAGAAAATTTTGATGAATATTTCCAACCCATGGAAAAACTGAATGAAGCCATTTGAAATGTATGGCAGTTTAAGTCCATGAGGCAGAGAAACTAACCGTAGTACAAAAGTTAAGCAGAAGAAACAAAATACTAACTCTTTTAAACAGACCCGGAAAAAGAATACTTGAACTTGGAACAGCACAAAACAAGTTCCTGTTCAAAATGGCTGCAGCCCCATTTGCTTTGCTCTCTAAAACCAAGCCATAAACTAAATAAGCTTAGGAGAGAAGCACTGATTTGTATGTGATAAAACCTGAAAGCATCTGTAACTCCAAGCAAGCCCGCATGCCCATCAAGTGAATAGCAACGGACAGCAAGCATCATTCACGCTTCAGAGTTCCAGCTAGGCTTTGGATTGGACTCATTAGTGCAATTACTGAAGGGGGGAGGTGGAACGAGGAAACTGTGTTGATCAAAACCATCCATCCATTCCTGTCTTATTCCTGTCCATCCCTGTGTCCAGAGCCTGTGGGAGACAAAGTGGATGCCCTAGGAAAGAGCATTGGTGAGACCCTGGGGCAGGGAGCACAGGACCTCTGGTGGGGATCAGGTGTGGAGACCGAGTTTAGAAAGTTCACAATCTACGCATAAATCAGAACCTACCCAACCCAGTATAAAGCCATGTGACCACGTAATTTATCTGTAGACATTGCTTGAACCAATTACTGTTGAGCCTGTGTTGGTGTATATCAAGCCCTAAAGTCCTACAGCTTTACAAACTTAAAGTTGTTTTACTCACGTGAAAGCCAACATGGTGGCAGCTTTCACCTGTCCTAGAGCTGACCCTGACATACTCGGAAAGGCACCACAATGAAAGAGCCCAGGGAATCAAAAGCTAAGTCCTGTGACGGCCCCAGCCCATAGTTCATGAAAGGTGTCAGACATCACATGGTGGCCACTAATTTATCTACAGCTCTTAAGATTAATGCCCTGATTCTTACATCACCTGCAGGTTTTGTTTTTATTAAAATTAATTTCCAATTTAAAAGCTAACACTGGTTACCAGTGTATACACCATCTTCAACTCAAGACCGTTCTAACCACTGAGCCTCTGGGAGGTAGTAATCCCTAGATCATTCCCTCTTGACAGTTATATTGGTGGGTTAGGACCAGCTATTCAGTGGTTTTGTAATAAACGATTGATGTATAATCAACAGCCTCGTGCCTCCCTCACAAATGCTTGACTTCAGACATTTCTCCTGTCTTCTGAGAACTGCTTTGCATTTTCTTTTTGCTTAAAAATAATTGTTGAGAATTCTTTTCTTCCTAATAACAACATTTGAGAGTGCCTAATATGTTTCAAAGAAACGTAACTGCAAACTCATCTTTTCTCTCACTATTACCTGGTGGTTAATTTCTGGTGCTCACTGAAGCAATTTTTGTAAATTAATGAAAATATGAAATGCTCTATAGAAAATTTCATAGCGTGTCAATTGAAATCAAATGATCTAGGAAGCCTTCTAAAGAGTCAGGTTGGCAAATGTGTCTCATATATTTTGTGAAAGGATATAATTCTGATTTAAAGATCTATTGAAAATATTTATTCTTATGTGACTATAAATTTATAGTTTAATCTGCTGGTGGTGTGACTTGTTTTCAGTGTTCAGATTCTGAGAATATTAATTTTCGTTCGAGTTCCCTTATGGTTTGCTTCCTCCTTTTTCTAGAGTACCCGAGTGGCCCTGGACCATCTGGAGTCTGTGCCTGAGAAACTGAGCCTGCTAGAGGATTTCAAAGACTTCAGAGTGAGGAAGAGTTGGCTTGTCTCCTTTGTTATTTTTGTTTAAGTTAGAACACTTGACATCTTCCTGATATGCAAGGAAGCTTGTGGGAAGGGGAGGAAGTCCTGAAGAACACTGGGGACTTTTAACAATGCCACCTTACCAGTTCACTGACATTTGTGAAATCAGGACTGAAAATAGCCAAACTTTTGTATTAATTTAACATAAGAAAACAGAAACATTTATCTCACGTACTGTAAAGCTGTAACAACAATTTAGAAGATCCTAAGAATTTAAGGAGGGCGACATTCAGTGACAACAGTAAAAAGAGGTACGTTCTGTTTTAGAGACACCATATTTCATGGTTATTCTTCTACCGTGGCATGTGAAATGAAGTTCATTAATAGTTTAGAGTTCATTTCTTCACATGACCCTGGAGGTTTGCAAATGTGCAGTATAGCCATAGCAAGTTATAGCTTATTGCAGTGCCAACATACTATATATAAATAAAAGATCAAAGCTAAATTGATACGGGGCTCATGTTGTGAACATGTAGCCTCTTATTTCAAATTGGCCCTAAAAATTACTAAAAATATGGCTTATATTTAAGTTCCCTTTGCATATAGTAAATCATTTGATTATACCATTAAGTAGGAAATGTCAGCAGGCAACAACATGGGTATGTTGTAATCACCAACATGATGCAGATCTCATAAAAATATACAATGATTATTTTTGATGATTCTCTAACTAACCAGTTTTTCAGCATGATCCAAGAGTAGTTTGACACACCCTGAAACTAGACAGTTGCGAATAGGGTAAAACAAGTGTTCCTTGTTACTTTATGAAAGTGTGGATTCTCTCTCAGGATCAAAATATGGATTTACAGTTCAAATCCCTGTTGCTTAGGACACCAGCAACCCTGTTCTTTCCCTTCTTCTTCACGTGACCTACTGTGGAGAATGTTGTACTACTATCCACCATCCTTACTTTCTCTGTAGGAATAAGTGTCACTTAGATGAATGGAGGGTGGACGAGAACCGGATGCCAATCCTAGACCAGGACAGGCCTGTGGAGTTAGGCTTCCAGCGAGAGCTCACTTGGCCCCCAGGGCTTGGACTAAACAGAACGCTTAAGGGTGTAGTTCAGAGTCCTGTTCTCTTACCAGAAGGTCTATTGCTACTCAAAGTCTAGCTATTGTCTGTCAGCCTGGCTTATACATGCAAAGACTCCAAGAGGAGGATCCATTTATATTGGATTTTTCTGGGAGAGTATGTTTTCAAGTTTAGAATTCTACTTTTTGATTCATTGAAAGTGAACCTGTACCCTGAAAAGGAACATAATTGCTAGCTATTTTTGTTACCGCACAGCAAACAGTTTTATAATTATAGATATTATTTGACAGTGTAGCAAACAGCTAAATATGTTGTATTTTTTAATATTCAGGGATGTTTTTCTATTTTGCATAAGAGGAAGTCAAAGCTTACAGTGTATGTTGGCTTTGGGTGAGATCTAATGTGTCTCTTTTCACTCTCTCCTCTATCTTGAAACCCAGTCTCCATGTCATATGTACCCCAAAGCCATCTATCCAGTTAAAAATAGCTCATTTACATCACTTTCATGAAATAACTGATACAGCCTTAAGTGAAAGTATAGAAATCCCCATCTTATTAAACATGAATTACATTTACATATACACACACATACATATGCATGTATATATACTAATATATGTATACATATCAGGTAGGTACCTATAACTTTCTATAACTCAGTGTGATGTAAACAAGAATTCAAAGACTTAGGTGTTCATCTGAGTTTAGGCTCTTGCCCCTGATGGCTGAGAGTCTCAGGGAATACTTAATGTACATTGAAGGACATGAATACTGCCATCTGTCTGGGTTCTTCCCATGGTACCACCACCAATATATATGCAAAACTGTACTTTGCCAGTGTACTTGTTGATAGTCCCATAGTTATGACTGAGTAGAAACTCTGTCCTATTTTGATATGCTTGACTTTATTCCTGCTTGAGTGTGGCTGCATCCTCTCACCCTCCTCCTGGTTCTTCCTCTTCTTTTAACCCCATTTTGGGAAGAAAATAAGAAATGCAGATGTCTATGTCACCTGTATTTACACATCACTTACTTGATATGGTGGGAAGGAAGTGGCACTGGGTTCCAACCTAAATCTGCCACAGATTGCCTAGCTCTGGCCAAAGCATTCATTACTTCAGGGACCTCTGGCTTTCTTTCCTTTTCCCTTTTCCTCATGGAAATGAAAACCCTGGACCTGGAATTCTAATTCCCCTTTCTGCTTGAACCATCAGTGAGACAAACGTTATTTGAGAGTATTTCAGTCTCTGCCTACCATAGATAATTATACACACCAGAATCATTAGCCCTCACTTTCTTCTTGTCCCCCAGTATGAAAAGTCTCCATGATTGTCATAGCTATTGCCACGTTCCTTCTTTCCCCTGAAAATGAAGGGAAAATTAAAAACAAAAGAGGTTCCTGAACATGCTGCTTTCTTAATTTCATTGCTCTCTGAATTTGTATGATTATTAAGACTTTATAAGATTATTAAATATTAAATTTAAAAATGTATGCAATCCATGCCTCTTTCCCAGCTGTGGAGCAGTTGGTAGCTGTTAGCAGCTGGAAAGGTTGGTTTTCTCTAAGTATATCACACCCATCTTATCGCTGTGGCCTAGTACAGCATGGTCATACTCTCTATTTTCTTACTCACCTTTTCCTTGCTAGTTCTTTACTCTAATGTCAATGTCTTGGTGTGTTGTGTGTGTGTGTGTGTATTTGAATATATAGTTTATATATTATACATATATAATTTATTTATTTTATGTATGTGAGTACATTGTCACTGTCCTCAGACACACCAGAAGAGGGCATCAGATCCCATTACAGATGGTTGTGAGCCACCATGTGGTTACTGGGAATTGAACTCAGGATCTCTGGAAGAAAGTCAGTGCTTTTAACCACTAAGCCATCTCTTCAGCCCCTCAATCACTGAGTTTTCTTTTATCTACTGATTTCCAACCCTTTGTTGTTTTTTTTTTTCCAGGGTTCCTCCAGTTTATCTGTGAAAAGTGATGGCAGATACTCTAAATACAGTCTCCACGGAGATTCTGCTCAACAGCGCCGAGATGACACCAAGTACAGAATCAAGACCTTTAGGGTAATATTCTTCATATGCTTCTTTTTGGGGAGGTGGGGGTGTCAGGGGGCCTGGATCATTAACTAACCTTAAGTCCATAGCCTGAGAAGCAACTGTGGCAGTGTTTGTGTTGAGGTGCTTGGGGAAGACAAGATTCCATTTGATATGTAAAATAATTTTTCAATTCCATAAGCATATGCAAAGATTGCACTTTTAACATTTCAGTCCTTAAGTTTATACATTGTTATGATAGCATTCTGTCTATCTGTGGAATTTAATGCCACCTTAGAAATCCTGGGCTGGGAAAACCCTGGTGGCTTGGCTTGTCAAAGCTATTGTAAATGATTGCCCAACTTCATGGATAAAGCGAGCAGCTCTCAGCAGTCAAGTCCCCTTGAGGTCCAGTATCCTGTGCTATTAGCCGTGGCATATCTAGTTACTCTCTTAGGTGAGCAAATTCCACACTAGGGCTTCTGATACATAAGAGTAACCAGCACAAAGATGCACATCTGATTGCACTGACAGAAAATGTACTGTTCCCTAATTCTGCCCCAGTGTCCATCAAACACAGATGGATGAACCTAGTTGACCCTGAGTGATCTTAGCCCAGAACCAAGTATCTTGGCTTGAACATTGTGACATTCGGGCACGGTAATCTTTGTTATATTATGCATTATAGGATGGTTGGCAACGTCCCTAAAGTCTAATCAGTTTAGCATCACCCTTGGTGCTAGTAGCACACCCACACCCAAATTGTGATACCCAACATGATCTCTAGGAATTACCATATAACTCCTGCATGGCCAAATTACTGCCTCCCACACACAAACACAATGTTGATTTAGAGAGAATCCATTTATAGTCAGCTATGTACTTGTATTACAAAAAGTGTCTAAATTACATAGTTTAATTTTAATGAGTCTTCCTTATAGTGTATGCACTCACTTACTGCAGCCATGTATAATTATTCCTAAGGATTCTCATTGCTCCTACTATAATTGTGTAGAATACCCAGTGGACAGAGAGAAGGTGCTCACTTCAGAAAACCCTTCCTAACTTAGTTATGCTGCATTATTGATACCGCCACAAGTAAGAGAATTTCTCATGATTCTATTGCTTTTTAACCAATTTTAAAATTGGAATTACTGGCTCTAGTCGTAACCTTTTTTTGTCTCATATGACAGTTTTTAAATCATCTTTCAACATTCCTGTAGAGTCCCATACATTCTGAATTATTCATTTCTCCTTCAATAGGATGTGATATGTAGGCAGTGGGAGTTAGTGATAATTACTAATCACTGAGGATGTTACAACACACTCTTACAGGTACTGCATGTTTTGTATGGAGTCATGCTACTCTGTATAGCCACTGTCATGCTGACATTGTTTGTCCTCCTGTATTACTGAAGGAAGGAAGGTTACAGAGTTATTACCTGTTTAAACTAGTATTTAAGACTAAGTCTATGTACATGCAATATTCTATGTTCTTGATCACTATGCTATTACTGAATACATTTGGATTTTATATCGCTCACAGTCACAGAATGTAGGACTATATTTTTAATGTGGTGTAAAAGTTTTCTCCAAAACCACGTGATTCTAATACATAGCCTATTACCAGTTTAACAGAGGTCTAGATATACATTAAACATTTAAAACATTATTTCCCAATGCAGCATGATTTGCTACCTGGTGAATCTGTGCTATCTAGTGGTGTCAACCTGCTATAAATCACTGCAATTTTCATAATAGCATTTGGCAAAGGCATGAATGTTTAACGTGTGCAGCAAGGAAGCGAAGAGTTCTGTGTGAAGTTGCGTTTGCAGCTGGAGATGAAACCAGGCCTGTCTCTGAGCCGGGTTAAACTTCGGAAATACGAGGAAATCGGCTCGGGAACTTTGGAAATAGATGGTATAAGTGTTTTCCCACAACTTGTATTTTCCAATGGCCACGTTCCTGAATTAATCCTCTGTAAACATTTTCACATATTTATCCATTCTTGTGAATATATAGGTCATCACCAAAATCTGCAGATGCCTACCCTAAATGATACAATAGCCTGACTGTTTTGTGAGACTGTCTTGCCAGTTATGGACACCAATAGTCATGTTGGCAATAAATTATTTAAAGAGACTGAGAGAAGTATCCTGTGCTAGTTAGATTTTAGTCAACTTGACACAAGTTAGAATCACTTGACAAGAGGGAACCTTAATTGAGAAAATGCCTGTCCTGACTACTTTTATGTCAACTTGACATAAGCTAGAGTCATCAGAGAGGAGGGAACTCAATTGTGAAAACGACTCTGTTCTACAGAACATTTATTAATTAGTGATTGATGGGGGAGGGCTCAGTTCATCACTGGTGGGCCCACCCCTTTGCTGCTGGCCCTGGGTTCTTTTCTCTCTCTCTCTCTTTTTTTTTTTGTACTTCATTAATTAATTTGTTTATTCAGTTTACATCCCAGTTGCAACCCCTGTGGTGAGTGAAGTGTCTGCCGTGTAGACATGAGGTTCTGAGTTCAGATCCCCGGTGCTCACACATACACAGGTTCTTGGTTCTTTAAGAAAGCAGGCCAGGCAAGCTAGTAAGCAGCACCCCTCCATGGCCTCTGCATCAACTCCTATGTCCAGATTCCTTTCCTGCTTGAGTTCCTGCCCTAATTTCCCTCCATGACTTTTAGCTGGAAGTATAAGATAAGAATCATCCAATTCCTCCCAGAGTTGTTTGACGCTGAGACGAAGCGAGTGTTGGGCCTTTATGCAGCCACACTCCGTTGTTACGTGCTGTCTAGGGTCGCTTTTCTGCCTCACTGGAGAGTGGGTTCTACAGTGGGAACAATATGGCCCATAAATCCTAAAATATTTACCACTGACCTCTGTTCAAACACAAACAAACAAAAACAACAACCAACCAACTTCTAACTAGAAAAGGGAGACCTTGACATTCTATTCTCTTATACACTGTAAACTGTTTTTCTTTGTCAATCAAATAAATACTTCCCAAGCTTTTGGAAGTTCATTCCTCTCATGTTTTACATTGTATGTTATCTATGTGCCTAGAGTGTCTTTAGGCACACGTGTTTGTGCTGTGTGTTGTCTGTATCTAGAATGTTTCTAGGCTCACATGACTTGAATTAGTGAGCCTTCAGGGAGCTTCCATCTAATTGGAACTTACAGATCGTCCCCATTTGTTACCCTTTCGAATCCAGCCTTTGATGAACACTAATTTAGTTTTTCTAACATATTACAAACCCATAACAATTTAAATCCTTCCATAAACGGTGATGGTGCAGATGAACAGCGATGGATGTGGCACAGGTGCTCCCAACCAACTTTGCGTGGGATTTCGAAGAAAAATGTTGAGTCTTGTGAAAGATGCTTGAAATGACAAGGTGCAGGGAAGAATTTTGTTCATGTCTGAATCCGGAAGAGGTTGTTTATTAGCCTGTACTGCTGTTGACAAGTAAGTGTTGGGATGGCAGGACCATGTTGGCATCATCTGGCTTCTCTCAGGTTACTGCTGTTGTGTGGGAAAACAGTGCAGCATCTAGAGTGCATACCGTGCAGAGAAAGAAGTGTGAGCAGGAAGTAGGCAGTCAGATTCTCATTCGGGCCAGAGCTAGAGCTCCTTTCCTGTTTATTCCTGTGACAACCAGCAGTATAAAAATGACCGAGCTTCTAGAAACCTGTTGAGAGGTTGGGCAGTCCCTATGTCCCATTTTAAGAGCATGACATAATATAAAAATATGATAATATAATATTGTGCTGGGCTGGCCAAGCTAATTGAACAGAGCCTGATCTCAACCTTTTATATTTAGAATTCAACTCAAAGCCGAGTCCAGTGCACTCTCCTTGATTCTCCGTAGACAACAGAAGCGTTTCACAGCCTCTTTTCCATCCAGCCTAATTGAGTTTCTGTAGGAAATGCAGTCTTCTTCACTGTCCCAGCTGTTTCACATAGAACAGAATGTCCACAGTAAGCCAGGAACACAGCATCACTAATCTGAATTCATGGAGGATCGTGGTTTGCCCGGAAAAAAAAAATCCATTCATTACCTTTATCCATACTAAATATATGGTTTTAATTAACATTGAGATTTTTTGGTAAAATCTCAGAAGGCATACTCTTTCCCCATTCTTCCTCTTTCTGAAAAGAAAACTGTGTTTTTTGGTTGTTTTTTTTTTTTTTAACCTACTAGCTGAAGAGTTACTGTGCAGCTCCTATTTGAAGAAGCAGATGTTTTACAGGATTAGAGGAGCGAAGTGACAGAGTGTTGGTAATGGCTTTCTGAGGGGAGGGCATTGGGAAGGGAAGGCAGTTTGTGGAAGCCCTTCACAGTGTTTGCTCGATGTAAGCATGTATGTGCTATAAGTACCCAAGCTTGCTCCTGGAAGTCATTTCCCCCCTCATTGAATCTCTCTAATTTGTTTATGCTTTGCTCATAGCAATTAATACCATTCAGCACTTTCCCAGGTCAGCTATTTTTGACTTAAATCTGCAACAGCAGCTTCTAAAACATGCTGTGCGCAACTCCTAGTGTAATTCAAGACTGTAGGTGATGCATAAACATTTCCGTTTTCATACTCTAAAATATATCACTGGTGCATGATTCATGCAATTTCCTGGACATTGCTTGAGAATAGTGGGAGCAACCATGGGCGAGCATAAGGGAGTGGTGAGCCTTTTATCCCTGTCGCACCATTGACAGCCTTTCCTCATCTTTGAAAATAAATGTAAATTGCTATGCAAATATAGCTCTATGTGTCCCTCAACCCAAACAACATGTCTTTCTGTGGAGAGCCTTACGCAGAGTGTAGGTAGATGTTATGGATAGATAGAGTGCAACAGTGTGAGTATAAGTGGACGGGGAAGATGAAGCAATCCCCTTTGCTGTGTGGCCTGGCATTTTAGCCCAGACACTGTCTGCCTCAATGTTGACCCAGAACAGAGAGCCAGCACACACAATAAGTTTGTGATTGTGTTCTAAGTTCAGCCAGTGTAAAAGTCTAACAAAAGTCTAATTGGTACTTTCCCCCCCATAATACTTGTGTGAAACATACCAAACTTTGTTTGGAAATCAAATCATGTGGAAAATGAATCATTTTATTCCTTTAACTTCATCAGGACTTACACGCCGCTATGTTCAACTACTAGATTTTATCTTGCTTTAGAAAAGCTAAACAAAGGATTTTTTTTTAACAAGCCAAATTAAACTGGGATTCTTTTTCCTCATCTGAAAACAGTTATGAGTTGGAAGTGATAACTCAGTTAAACACATTAGTTTCTTTTATTCTACAGTCTTATTCTGCATAACCCAGTTCCCTTGGTATGGAATAAAAAATTTTAAACAACAGTCAATAAGGAAATAATGTTTACTAATACAGATAGAAAACTTCTGAAGGAGCCATCAAATGGTCGTATCTAGCGCACTCTTTTCTTGTTTTTGTTTTTGTTTTTGTGAGAATTCCATACAGTACTCTTTGATCACATTTAGCCCCACCCTATTCTCCCAGGTTGACCCATCCTCCCCAGCCCACTCATGCAGTGGAGTTTATAAGAATATTTTCATTCATCTGTTGCTCTGGTGATGAACATTGCTTGAGGTTTTCAGTATTAAGTCAGTTTAGATTTCCCATAGAAAAGACGGCCTGCATAGTAGGGAATTCTGTTTAGATCCCTGACATGATAAAGTATTAGCGATAAAGGAACGAAGAGGTAGTCTTGTCCACCCCTTAAGTATAGCTGACCAGGATGCCTCCCACCTGTAAATCCCACACATGCAAGGCAGAGAGATCGCATGTTCAAAGCCAGCTATGCCACAGACTTTTTCAACAAAGAAAAAGGGGAGAAAAGGACGAAAGAGAACTTGCAGCTGTAAAAGTAGCAACGTCCTATGTTCTAGCATCTACAGTGAGTGGATCTTAACTTCAGTGTATCATACAGTGCCACCATCCCCTCACTACAGGGGGCACCGCATCAAATATGGAGGATCGTGGGGGGATGGTAGAAAGATGGGCTGCTGGGATAATCAAAGGCCTGCCCTAGGGATTAAAGTCAGAAATAGGAGAAGTAAAATTGAGAGGTGAAGTGCAAGCTTTAGGCGAACTGTCCGGTTTGAACTTTGCAGTGAGAATGCAGTTTATAGGGGAGGAAGTTCAGGCTCTATGGAATGCTGATGGAGGAGCAGGCCTTCACATTGGGCTGGGAAGAAAGAGTGTGCATTATTTGACAAACGAAGTTTAAGAAAACATCCTGAGAAAGATCCAGAAATACTGCCCCCCCTTTTTTTTCTCCAAGGGAAGAGATCGATAAAAACTTTAAAATTAAATTTATCACTTATAAAGTTTGAGCTAACTGCACCCCTGGGAGAGAAGTATTTGGTGTGCATTGTTACATATTAATCATTAGATATCACTTTAGCAGAGGAACTGAGTCAAGTTGGAACAGCTTTTAAGAAACCACTTACAATGTGAGTTATGAAAGAGAAGTGGACGAAGCCCAGGGAAAATACTAGAAAATGCAAGTCCTTTCATCCATTGAGCTGTGCAGAGAGCTCTGGCTAACTGGGTTATTCAGACTTAAGACGGCAATAAAAACAGGCCCTTGTTTTAAGGATAAAAGAATTGTTAAAAAGCAGAAGCTGGGACTATTAACATTGCAAAGTATCTTTATTTTTAATAAATATTTTCTTCTTGGTACTAAAGTCCTTGATTAAGTAATAGGCGTTAAAAAGAAGCATTTAGTTTTTGAGCATGTTGTAAGTTATGTTTAAGTTGAGATTCCACAGATTGAAAAGCAATATAGGGGAGCAGCAGCAGTAGGAAAGGGAAGAACAGGAAGCACTTTTCACACACCAGCATGACCAGCATCTGAGGAATCATGAAGCACTTTTCTTTTGTAATTCAATTTGCCTAGTTCATTTTGCTGTTTTTGTTTCAAGATAATGTGAACTATTTGACAATTTTTTAAAGATTTTATTTTTGTTATATTTGTGTGTGTGTGTGTGTGTGTGTGTGTGTGTGTGTGTGTGTGTGTGTCCATCCATGAATGCCAGAAGAAACTCTGACTCTGGAGATATGGGGTGTCTGAGCCATAGGCTCAGGGAAATAAATTTACATCCAAATATGCTCTAACTGCTGGGTCATCTCTCTAGCTCCCTCTGACTATTTTGAAGGCATGAAATGTTCAAACTTAAAGGTGTGGTTAAATCTCCATAGTTCTCACACGCAAAGAAGGGAACTTAGGACACAGCCACACATATACCCTGTGAATAGAAGGGGCATTATGTCTAGCCGAGCATCGGAACACACGGAGCAACAACTACCAGCAGAGCCGTAAGCTCTGGCCGGTATTCACAAACATTACCATTTTCCCTTCTCTCTTTTCTTTATACCTGATGCCCTTCACAGAAGAATCCATGAAGCCTGGAGCAGCAGCATGAACTGACTGCAGCTACCGGACACTTTCAGACCATCCCCAGTGACAGCTCACGTACATCCTCAGCATTCTACAGAATAGACTATATGTTCTGAGTGGAGAAAATCATTTCAAAACTTTTATGATTGAAATTATAAATACTTTTATGATTGAAATTTTATAAATTATAAAATTTCATCCACAATGAGATGAAAGCAAAAATGGATAACAGAAAACTGCTTATGAAATACCCCAAATACTTAGAAATTAAACCTCATATCATACTTAAACCTAAACCATTGGTGGCCCAAAGAAGCAAGGCAAAGGAAGTTATAAATATTCATCTGCATTAAGGTGAAAACACATAGTATCGAAATCTGTGGGATCAGCAACCTCAATGGCATGTAGAAAATGTACCACCCAGTGATCTCACTTCCGGTAAACTAAAACATGAGCAAGCCCTTCATAGCAACAGGTCTGTCATACAGCTTGCTTAGAGTAGGAAAATATCTTGTAGTAAACTTATGTGTAGATAATACAGTGTAAATAAAACTATGGTACATTGATGATGATGGTGGTGGTGATGATTATGATGATGATGGTGATGATGATGGTGGTGATGATGATGATCGTGATGGAGAAAGTACTCTCAAATACAGCGATACTAGTGAATGAAGGAAGTTGGTGGGGGTATGTAATAGAGCTGGTGCTTGTAATATGTAATGACTTAGGGAATGGAGGAAACAAGAATCCACTTGTGTAAGGTGTGTGTGTGTGTGTGTGTGTGTGTGTGTGTGTGTGTGTGGTGTGTGTGTGTGTGTGTGTGCTGTTTGTTTTGTAATTTTTGTTTATTTGTATTTATGTGCAATATCTGTGACCAAAATAAAAGACTGATGAAGATGGTACTAAGAATGGCAGTGAATGTATTGGGTAGTAATGGTCTGTGAGGCTCACTGCTTGACAGACTGCATTCGAGACACCTTAGACCACCTCACCCACAGCTGCTTGATAGTTCAAATAGTTCTTGAACATCATCTCCAAGGGTCATCTTCTTTGACCACAATTCTATTGTCTTCCTTTCTGTTATTTACTGTTCTTAGAGTACTTATCATGGTTTTAATGACACCTTGATTCATGCAGTTTATTTGTTTAATGAATGCCTTTCTCATTTGGAAACCTGAAAGTTTACTGATCATGAGCCCCGATAATCTCATTTGTTATTGGCCCAGCCAAAGTACATTCTACCCCCAATTATTCTGAATGAATGGGGGATGGCGAGCAAAAATGATAACAAATAATTTGAAAAGAATCATTTTAAAAATTACAGTTTCACTACTTAAGGATATCAAAATACCTATTTTTAATCAATTTAAATAATGAAATGGCTTAAAGTTGTCATCTAATAGTTGAGAAAGATACATTTGTTCAACATAGTAAGAAGGGGACCTATCATGTATATTTTTAAATTAATACTTGTTGGATGTGAATAATTATATTAATTATACAAAAAGCAGTCTGGTAGAATTCGTTTTCAACATAAAATTGTTTTTATTGACCCAGGATTCCCACCTAAGAATTTGTCATAAGGGGCAGGCCTAAGTATGGAAAAGCCTACCTATTTACAGGAATTTCTTACAGTGTTATTTATAGAAGCAAAACCCTGTACACCATTTAAATGCCAAGGAAAACAGTGGCTTAGTAAAGCACATTGTGCCCACAGGCTAGTGTATGGGAACTAGGAAGCTGAAGATTAGGACAAGAGGATGACTTTAAAATGTTTGCAACTAAATGCAAAGAACATGAGGTTTGACAAACGCATTTCTGAAGCCTTTTTACATGGTGGAGGATTGGACTGGACTGGAACAAAATATTTTGCATGACAATAAGTGGTTTCTTTTCCTATGTGTGGCTTAGCACATGTGTTTTATTTTAGGCAGTGATCATTCTCGCTCACCCATGCATGTGCCGTGTAGCTTGCATAGTAAGGTCCAGTTCCCAGCCAGTGCATTTACATGACTCTTCCCATGTCTTCTGTGTTCACAGAACTCAATGTGTCCTCTTTCTCAGGACGACAGACCCTTTTCTGCCGGTTCCCACGCTCATGGCCTAGATCACTCCTCCTCTTGGCAGGACCACAGTCGCTTCCTGTCTACTCCACAGTTTTCACACTTTAACTGTAAGTAATAAAGTCTTCTACCAGTTATTAAATTGGATTTTTTTAAATGTAACTCATGGGGAAATTAAAGTTTAAGGCCAGTACATGATAGTAATATTCATGCTAAAGTCTGAGAAATGTTTCATTATGAATCATAAAAATGTCCCCCAAGAACACTTCTGATATTACCTAACTTGGTGAAAAACATGGAATTCCTTTTTGGATCTCAAACTTTTTAAAGAAAACTTAAAGTAAATCATGGTAAAAAAAAATGTTAATTGAACCCATTTTTTTGGTCTAAAAGTTGTTAAATTATAGATGAACAAAAAATGAAAACTATTTTGTAATAAGATGAAAATCGTCAAAACAGGAAGATTTTTTTGCGTATGAGTATTCAGCAATATTTATTTGTACAAAGAATAAGGATACATACATAACTACATACTGAATTCCACTGTTTAATCCCTGTTATAACAGTAAAATGATGTCTGAGTTCACTAGGCCAGGATCCAGTGGACTTCTTCCCATGGTCTAGGGGTTCTGCATTATACTTGAAGAGGGCATCAGCTATGGCTTTAAAGATGTTTTCTATTTTAATACCCCAAACTCAATGCAATTTTAAATAAATCTTAGGGTAATAAAGATGGATTTTTAAAATTTGAGTGACCTCTTGTTGACTGCTTTTCTAGCCCCTCCACCACAGATTGAACTGGATGAATGAGTGTTGTCTGCTCTGGTCTACACTGCTTCCCTAGCCTTCCACATACTACTTGAATCCTATTAAAAGCCCAATTAATGTTCAACTAAATTAGGTAGCTGAATATACAAGTCCTTTTTTGAAGTCTATTTTATCTAAGCTATGGGGATTCAAATATTATTTAATAGATTCTAATTTGCATAATAATTTAGTTCTTCAATTTATCATGGGCCTGGAGGGTTATACATTAAATTTGATAATTCTGTCATTTAAAATAGCTAGTCTGCTATAAAATAATATACCAAAATAAGTCTTAAAAGAAGTAGGTCAAATCCAAAGGTGATATCTCTCATTTTTGCTTATTTATATTCATAGATTCATTTAATAAATATTTATCAGATTCTGACAAATGGTTTGGTTTTCATTATATCATAATTATTTCATTGCAAAAGGTAAGCATTTTTTTCTTTCCCATCTTAATCATTTTACCAAGTGATTTTGTATCTCTGTAAACCCTCTGCTATTCAGATGTTGCAGCCACTCTTCCGTTTGAATGACATCGCAGAATCTGGTATATATACAGGGCAGGATTTGTGTCTTTCATATTAAACAATGCAAAAGGTTCCTCAGGTTACCATCCACCAGGAAGGAAGGAATTGCCTCAAAACATTAGAAGTCCCACCTGCTAGCACCCTAAAAACCTAAGCTAACAGGACCAGGAGTCAAGCCGAGCAGCCATTTTCTACTGCCACTCAATTTTGTTGAAATGTCTCCTAAAAGGAAATGATTAGAAGACATGACATAGGAAATATCAAGGTTGTGGGAATTATATTCAACATTATAATAAGGCATTCAAAGAGACTGCATTTAGCTTTTGATTTTACCATCTTGTGATCAGCCTTGATCATTTTTCTAAAATATATTTCTCATGGGCAGATAATGGGTTTCTATTCTAATGTAGTCATTCAAAAGTAAATAAAATTAATAACTATAGGAAAAGTTAACCTTGCAATATATATAGTGTGAATTGAGGCATGCTTTGTTACTGCCTGTATTATAGTATATAAAAATTTTAATTGAATTCCTCCAATGATTAATTGAGCCTTTTGTTTTACTCTCTTTTGCGTTTTTATTGGATATTTTTATTTACATTTCAAATGTTATGTTATCCCCTATCCCATCCCCACTCCCCTGCTTTTATGAGGGAGCTCCCACGCACCATCACCTACCCCTTCTCGCCTCCCCGCCTCCCCGCCCTGACATTCCTCTATAGTGGGACATCAAGCCTTAGCAGGACCAAGGGCTTCTCTTCCCACTGATGCCATCCCAACAAGGCCATCCTCTGCTACATATGCAGCTGGAGCCATGGGTCAGTCCATGTGTAGTTTTTGGATGGTGGTTTAATCCCTGGGAGCTCTGGTTGGTTGGTATTGTTGTTCTTATGGGGTTGCAAACCCCTTCAGCTCCTTCAAACCTTTCTCTTAACGCCTCCATTCGGAACCCTGTTATCAGTTCAATGATTGGCTGTGAATGTCCACCTCTGTATTTGTCATGCTCTTGCATAGCCTCTCAGGAGACAGCTATAGCAGCCCCCTGTCAGCATGCACTTCCTAGCATCAGCAATATTGTTTAGGTTTGGTGACTGTATATGGGCTGGATCTCCAGGTGGGGCAGTCTCTCTATGGCCTTTCCCTCAGTCTCTGCTCCAACTCTGTCTCCATATTTCCTCTTGTGAGTATTTTTGTTCCCCCTTCAAAGAAGGACTGAAGCTCCACACTTGAGTCTTCCTTCTTCTTGAGCTTCATGTGTTTTGTGGATTGTATCTTGGGTAATCCAAGATTTGGGGCTAATCCACTTATCAGTGAGTACATCCCATGTGTGGCTTTTGTTGTGTGTGTGATTGGGTAACCTCATTCAGGATGGTACTTTCTAGTTCCATCCATTTGTTCATGAAGTCCTTTCTTTTTTTTATTTTTTTTATTTTGTTGGATTTTTTTTACTTACCTTTGAAATGTTATTCCCTTTCCCCTTTTCCCAGACATAAGCCCCCTATCCCATACTCCTCCCTTTCTTCTATAAGGGTGCTTCCCTCCCTATCCACCCACCCCTTCCTGTCTCCCTTCCCTGGCGTTCCCCTATACTAGGCGTCAAGCCTTGGCAGGACCAAGGGCTTCTCCTCCCATTGGTGCCCAACAAGGCCATCCTCTGCTGCATATGCAGCTAGAGCCATGGTTCTGTCCATGTATAGTCATTGAGTAGTGGTTTAGTCCCCAGGAGCGCTGGTTGATTGGCATTGTTGTTCTTATGGGGTTGAAAGCCCCTTCAGCTCTTTCATTGCTTTCTCTACTTCCTCCAACAGGGGTCCCGTTCTTAGTTTAATGGTTTGCTACTAGCATTTGCCTCTGTATTTGACATGCTCTGGCTGTGTGTCTGTCAGGAGACATCTATATCCAGTTCCTGTCAGCATGCACTTCTTAGCTTCATCAAGCTTATCTAGTTTTAGTGGAGGCCACATATGTGGGCCACATGTGGGGCAGGCTCTGAATGGCCGTTCCTTCAGTCTCTGCTTGAAATATTGCTTCCATATCCCCTCCTATGAATATTTTTGTTCCCCCTTTTATGAAGGAGTGAAGCATCCACACTTTGGTCATCCTTCTTCTTGAGCTTCATGTGGTCTTTGGATTGTATCTTGGGCAATTTGAGGTTTTGGGCTAATATCCACTTATCAGTGAGTGCAAACCATATGTGTTTTTCTGTGATTGGGTTACCTCACTCAGGATGATATTTTCTAGTTCAATCCATTTGTCTATGAATTTCATGAAGTCATTGTTTTTGATAGCTGAGGAGTAGTACTTCATTGTGTAGATGTACCACATTTTCTGTATCCATTCCTCTGTTGAAGGGCATCTGGGTTCTTTCCAGCTTCTGGCTATTATAAATAAGGCTGTTGTGAACACAGGGGAACATGTATCTTTGTTGTATGTTGGAGCATCTTTTGGGTATATGCCCAGGAGAGGTATAGCTGGGTCCTCAGGTAGTGGAATGTCCAATTTTCTGAGGAACCTCCAGACTGATTTCCAGAATGGTTTTACCAGTCTGCAATCCCACCAACAATGGAGGAGTGTTCCTCTTTCTCCACATCCTAGCCAGCATCTGCTGTCACCTGAGTTTTTGATCTTAGCCATTCTGACTGGTGTGAGGTAGAACCTCAGGGTTGTTTTGATTTGCATTTCCCTTATGACTAAAGATGTTGAACATTTCTTTAGCTACTTCTCAGCCATTCGGCATTCCTCAGCTGAGAATTCTTTGTTTAACTCTGTATTTTTTAATAGGGTTATTTGTCTCTCTGGAGTCTAACTTCTTGAGTTCATTGTATATTTTGGATATTAGCCCTCTATCGGGTGTAGGATTAGTAAAGATCTTTTCCCAGTCTGTTGGTTGCTGTTTTGTCCTAAAGACAGTGTCCTTTGCCTTACAGAAGCTTTGTAGTTTTATGAGATCCCATTTGTCAATTCTTGATCTTAGAGTATAAGCCATTGGTGTTTTGTTCAGGAAATTTTCCCCAGTGCCCATGTGATCAAGACTCTTCCCCACTTTTTCTTCTATTAGTTTGAGTATGTCTGGTTTGATGTGGAGGTCCTTGATCCACTTGGACTTAAGCTTTGTACAGGGTGATAAGAATGGATCGATCTGTATTCTTCTACATGCTGACCTCCATTTGAACCAGCACCATTTGTTGAAAATGGTGTCTTTTTTGCTGTCTTTTTTCCATTGGATGGTTTCAGCTCCTTTGTCAAAGATCAAGTGACCATAGGTGTGTGAGTTCATTTCTGGATCTTCACTTATGTTCCACTGATCTACCTGCCTGTCTCTGTACCAATACCATACAGTTTTTATGACTATTGCTCTGTAATACTGCTTGAAGTCAGTAATGGTGATTCCCCCAGACGTTCTTTTATTATTGAGTATAGTTTTCGCTATCCTGGGTTTTTTGGTTATTCCAAATGAATTTGCAAATTGCTCTTTCTAACTCTATAAAAAATTGAGTTGGAATTTTGATGGGGATTACATTGAATCTGTAGATTGCTTTTGGCAATATGGCCATTTTTACTATATTAATCCTGCTAATCCATGAGCATGGGAGGTCTTTCCGTCTTTTGAGATCTCCTTCAATCTCTTCCTTCAGAGACTTGAAGTTCTTGTCATACAGATTTTCCACTTGCTTGGTTAGAGACACACTGTGGGTTTTTTGTTTTGTTTTGTTTTGTTTTGTTTTTTATTGACAAGTTAATATTTATAATTTTTTTACCATGGTTATTCCTACTTTCTCAGTACTTTTCAAATTTTTACAGTCTAAATATTTCTGTTTTTATAGCAGATTAATTTCACTTGGAGAAATTGTCCTTTAATTTCCCATTGTACTATATCCCCCAAAGTCAAAATTGCCAAGCCCCACAGAGTAGAGCTGAACCTCTGTCAAATAAGATAATTAGAGAAGATGTCCCCAAACCAGAAAAGACCCTGGAGCCAGAGTCTAAGAAAGAGAATAAGAGGTAAACAGTTTCAGGAATATAAAATATTCTTGACATGAAGATCAAGAAAAATAGTCACATGAGAAATAAAATATAGAAAACCACAAAGTAAATCAAGTGTGGCCAGGGGTAAAGGATGAGACAATAAAAGAGAAAAGATGAGGTTTTAAGAAAACCAAGAGTTGGCAAGATGGCTCACGTGGGTAAAGGCACTTGCCAAACCTGAGTTCAATCTCTGGAACCCACACGATGAACAGAAAGAACAAATGCTCACAAACTCTCCACTGACCTCCATATGCATACTATGACATCTACGTATGTCTTTCCTTTTTTCTTTTTCCCTCCCTCCCTCCCTCCATCCATCCATCCATCCCTCCCCCTCCTCCCTCTCTCTCTCTCTCTCTCTCTCTCTCTCTCTCTCTCTCTCTCTCTCACACACACACACACACACACACACACACACACACACACACACACATATACACAAATGTAATTTACAAATGTAAAATTCAGGGAGTGCTGAGAGATGGGTCGCTGTTTAAGAATACTAGCTGGTCTTCTAGATGATCTTCATTTCACCTCCCAGCATCCACATTGTGGCTCATGATGACAATGCCACTTCCAAAGATCCAGTTATCTTTTTCTGCAGTCACTGAGAGTGCACATCGTACACAGACTACAGACATATATACAGGCAAAACACCCACCACATAAATAGTACACATAAATACACAGAAACTAGTAATAATCATTTTAAAACAAACTTTTTAAACTCAATTCAAAGTGGACAAGACAGGCATCATGTATTTGGGGAGCAAAGAAAGCATGCAGACCAGGAATGAAAGGGCTTGTCTAAGAAGTCCAGGATGCATGTGACAACCAAATACTTTCTTCCATGTTTACTGATGCTCCTGTTTCCTGTGCCTGCTTCTTCACCCCTTGCTTTTATGGAACTACGTTGAGGAGAAGGAGGTAAATGTCTCTGATCTTTGTATCCCTGAAAATGGAATGTTCCACTAACACTTTGATTGAGCCTTTGGCTGACTATAAAATTCTGTGTTTGGCCAGCTACAAAATTCCAAGTTGAGAATGATTTTCCTTATGAGGGCATAGGAAAAATATTTCTCCAAATCCAAGATCATTGTTGAAAAGTGTGGATATTTCACTCCCATCTTTTTGAAGTTTTCTGTCTTCTCCACCCCCTTCCCTTCTGTGTGCTTTCTCTTTCCACTCCTGGTCTGGGAACCTTGGAGGAAGTCTGTCCATGAATCCCAGGGAGGTTGCAGTTCTGTGCTATTCATCCTCCATATTCAGGATTGGTGAGCCTGTAAATGGCACGCATTTTCCCCCTTTTATTGAAAATAGTTTTTCTCTTACAGTGTATCCTGATTATTGTTTCCCCTCCCTCTACTCCTCTCAGCTTCTTCCAAACTCCCTCCCTTCTGGATTTACCTCATTTCTGTCTCTTATTAGGAAAAAGAAAAGCAGGCTTCTATGGGATAATAATAAAATAAAATATACTACGATAAAACCTAACATATCAGAATTAGACAAAACAAAACAACAGAAGGAAAAGAGCCCAAAAGAAGGCACAAGAAACAGAGACCCACTCATTCCCATTCACACAATCAGGGATCCCATAAAACTCTAAGCTGGAAGCTATGATACGTGTAGAGGAGCCAGTGCAGACCTGTGAAAGCCCCCTGCAGCCCTTCCCAGCCGCTCGCAGGTCCTATGAGATCTGATCATTTTGATTTAGAGGGTCTTGTTTTCCTGGTGTCTTCTGTCCCCTCCGACTCTCTATGCTCTTGCTGCCTCCTCTTACTCAGGGTCCCAGAGCCAGGGGGTGGGGGTGTGATGGAGACATCCCATTTATGACTGAATGTTCTGAGGTGTTTTACTCTGTGCATTATTTCTGGCTGTGGGCTCCTATATTTGTTCCCATAGGCTTCCTGGGTTGACACTCACATTCTTAATACATCTTCTCATACCAAGGGCAGATTCTATGGAGAAAATTCTTAGGAAACAAAGAAATAACATTATTTGATGCAACTGAAGACTTAGGAAGAAAAAGTCCAAGAAGAAAAAATGATGGAAGATTTCATTGAGCCAGTGGAAGGACATAGTCATCGAAAATAAGCTTATAAAAATTAAAATATGAGTCAATTAATAAATGGAGAGAAATAAGACAAGAAACATTACCATAGTCTACCCTATTAGTTGTCTGTGAATTGTGTTTATTTACATGGTCATGAAATTATAAACATTCAGTATTGACATAACTGAAGTTTCAGAAATAGCTTTTTTGGAAGGATTAGTGTGAAGAAGTGGGTGGGTGTGGATAATGTCTAAAAATGATAAATCAGAAAATAGCATTTTTAGACATTTTTTAATATAAATGGAGACAGAAAAGGTCTAGAGAGCCGCTTGTGTTTGCCTCTAGAGAATTATAAGGAAGACTGTGGGAGGCTCCAGGTGCTCTCTACAGTCGTTTCAAACTATTTGATGTACGGATGTACACTTTGGTCAAAAATGAGTCTTATAAAGACAAATAGTACCGCAAGAACCTCAGTTTTTATATCTGACCAGCAAATGTCCAATTTTCGTATTAACTTCTAAATTGAGTGTAAAATCTGGCTTTGGAGCTCTGAACCATTTCAACCTGTGTGGAAACTTGGCAAGGAGATGACCACGGCCCTGTAGACGTGGAAGGACCTTCCTTTCCGGGCCCACAAACAAGCACCTTCTTGCTGGTGATGGAGTAAGAGCCACAGGAGGCCTCTTTTGCCCTGTGCCATGGAAGCCGGTACACTCCTGCTGCTGCTGTAGGGCTCAGTGAAACTGTGACCAAAGCAAGCATAGAACCACCGACCATGGAAAAAACAAAGGAAATGGGAAAACACTGCATAACTTGTGGTCTCTGAAATGCTCCAGCATTAATGAAAGTTTGTTTTAAGAATTAATTTATGTCAGCTTTCTGTAGTTCAGGTCAATTCATGAAAAGGTAGACTCCCTGTGCCAGGAGGAAGAGAAGAAATGTATAAATTGTAAGTTTATATTACCATTGGAAATGAGAACACAGAAATCCATTATTAAAAGCATGATCGCTCGCAAATTTATCCTGGCTGGCTGGAAGCTGTGGCCCTGAGTCAGGATCCTCTTTTAGAAGACTGGTTCCATTACCTCCAGCCTGTGGACAGGAGGGGCTTAGTGAAGCCACAGTTACAGTGTCGGCTTTGGGAACCATTGGAGCCACCGTTTTCACTTTTTATAAGTGGCGACTGGCCACTGGTCTTCATGTGTAGCTCCTTTGAGATGAAAGGCACAGGACCCCAGGGCAGGTCCCTCTCAGGGCTGACTAGTCTAGACTTAAATGAGGTCTGTAGGCTTCTGGTGACTTCTAGAACTCTCCAACCTTTGGACTAACACGTTTAATTTCTGCGGAATTCATGTTTCCAAACCAAATTTTAAAGTAAACATAGATTGTAAATTGTCTGTAAATCTTAAACTGTCCTAAAAAGTAATTAAAAAAAACTAAATGAGTAACCCTAAGGACTGTGGCTTTTTTTGCAACAGGGCAAAACATTATCTAAAATTCTTCCAGAATTTAGAAGTGACTTGCACATTATATTCTAACTTGATACTTTAAGAAAAGCAGTTCAGAAAAGTTGTCTTGGGAAAACTATTTCACCTCTCACCTCTGTTTATATTGCTAGAAAGAGAGAAGTTAGCATCTGTGGTTTGTATTTTGAAGGACTTTTATCAGAGTTTATATCTTTTGGGTGAAAATAAACTGTCCACAGAAAACCATAATAGAGTGACTGTTAATGGTTCAAGGTCTACTTGAGTAACCGTGAACAGCTCCTTTTAAGTAGTCTACCCTACACTCACAGGATCCAGTGCCAACAAACAGTGTGCGGCATGAGGAATGTTGGGAGATAAATGTTGATAAGGGAAGAAAGGTTTCTTCTCCATCCAAGGAGTATTTATTCCATGGAGGCACAATCTATCTGCCTCTTTTATTTGCTTGTTTTATGAAACCAGGCTTTGTTTTGTGTGTTGACCAATTAATTGCTAGATATTTGTACATGATTGAGCTCTGGTTATTGTTATTGTAATTTAACAAAAAAATTTCTAGTCACTCCCTCGAAAGCATCTGAAAAGTTTGCAAGTGACTGTCTCCTTGAAATCTCGTTGTGTAATCGATTGAGTCTACTTGAGAGGCTTCTATAGAGGTTTTGAGATCAGATTTGGAGGAAAGAGGTCTTTGTGTCAGGAGCAG
Organism: Rattus norvegicus; assembly: GCF_021556685.1. Lineage (NCBI taxonomy): Eukaryota > Metazoa > Chordata > Mammalia > Rodentia > Muridae > Rattus > Rattus norvegicus. Next base: position 116,029,711 of record NC_141539.1, on the reverse strand, counting down.
AATTTTCAAATGTTCTGAAAAGGGGCCTGGTCTTTGGGAATGCAAGCCCCAGGGAGAGTGAGAGAGATGGCCACTGGCAGGTGCCTGGATCTCACTAGAAATTCACCAGAAAGCATGAAGGTGGACGGGCTGTCCAGGAGCAGGATCTACCTTAAGTTTACTTCTTAGGAAGGTCATTCTAATTAGAATGATTCAAGATAAATGTAACCTGAGAGGAAAGGGCAGCCTGGGCTGGGGAGATAGAATAGTCATAAGGACTCACTTTTAAGGGAGGTAGCTGGGTCAGGCGAAGAGAAACAGACTCTGAGGACCTGATTAGGGTGGGAATGTGGGTTCTAAGACAGATTCTTCCTATAATACATTAATTATTATTATTAATTATATTGGTTTCTAAGAATAGTTGCTGAGCAGGGATCTGAGAGCTGAACCCTGGAGGGACGAGTTCACATGAACAGTGAGATTAAAAAAAAACAATAAACCTAGCTTCTAGGTCTACTGTCTGGTAGTCCGGGGGTATAGCAGAGAGGGCTCCCTGAAAGGAGGCCTTCACAGTTTCTCCCTGGAACTTCTCTGTGCTTGTATCACTGTCTTCAGACAAAGCACACATTTTCTACTCACAGATACAAATTTTTAAAAAACTCAATTTTAAAATCTAGTGTGTTTTTTCGAAACTGTACTCATTTTTTATGTATGCTAAATGTCTGCTAGTCCATGTAAAGTTTAATTATAGAAAATCAAATTAAATCCCATGCCTAATTAACTAATTTCTACAAGATTAGTCCTTTGGCCTCAGTTTTATGTTCACATTGGTTTATTTTCCTCTTTCCTTAGGCTTGCCAGCATTTACCAAAAGAACCATTGCCTCAGATCCAGCTTCAATCAAGGGAGATGCCCCAGGTTTACCAGCGAATGGAACAAGTCTACAGTCCAAGAGGGAGGAGTATGAGAGCAAAAAATCCAAAATGTGATTCACAACCTCACTTGAGTATTTCCCAAGTAACAGCCCATAGTCCTTGTTGCCACTGGGCTCAGATTATCTAAAGACATCATGTGGGTTCAGCTCCTTGGAATCACCAAGCGTTGACTAGCATGACGTTATAGCCAGTCTTTGTGAGGGAGAATAAATTTAACTTGTAGAGGTAATATCAACTTATGAACGATATATAACTCACTTAAAGGCAACTGGTACCAGCAGAGAAAGTGATCATTTCTACCTTATATTTTCCTATTTCTCAGTGTCACAATTTTCCAACCCAACCTGGAATTTATAATCTATGCCTTTCCAAGATGACTGGCTACAAGGAGAAGGGGTTCCCTCCAGGCAAATGTTCCCAGCAGTTTAGAGTCAGGCACATTTGTACACGGGGGATGTGTAAATGCTTTCTCCCTCATCGTCATGTGTTTTAACCTGTTGTGGAGATGCTTTGGAATATCAGACTGCCTTTTCAATGCTTGTCGTCATCACCTGTCAAATCAGCAGTCTGTTACTACATGAAGTATCTTCAAACCATTGCAATTGTCATTTTAATTGCAAAAGAATTTATAAAAGATAGCTGAATCATAGAGCATCATAAAGAATTCATAACATCATTTATATATTTGTCATGTTACGGCCACTTGTCCCACTGCGATCATCCTGGTCATACGCTGGATGGTCTTTGGTTTGCTGTGACCTCAATCCCAGCACCCCTGTCCTGGGTCAGTCAGTGGGATCCACTCTGTAGGAATCCTTATATCCTTTGGTACTACTGCTTTCCACATCCCAGTCTTTCAACATCAATGTGCTTTTAAAACCTTACCGCTCCGCTGTGCCCATCAACCAGTGAATATTAAATAATGGCCATCATCCTGAAACTGAGTCCAACTGGGCCATGGTGGAAAAACCTGCACAGGGCAGGAACAATAAAGCAATTCCTTTGTAAGAACAATGCATGCCGTGTCTGTTAAAATACACTTGTTTATTACATTTCTCACAGTTCATAACAGTGGTATACTTTCATTCCAAATGTTTGACTAACTTCACCATAACACTTGAAGGTATAGAAGAAAAGACTCTCTCCCTCCACCTCCACCTCCACCCCGTGAACATGAATGCTGTTCTTGCCACACGATGTGGAGTTGTTGCATCGAAGAATTTCCACATGTCGTGTAAGCTCTGAGAGCACTTCCTCACTGGGCCTCTTCGGAGGGCCTCTCGTCAGTGATAAGGAAAGTGTCAAAGCAGGTGTGCCTGGACTGAACCACACTTGGTCTTATAAAGTCCATGGTATAGGGGGTAATGTGTTCAGGCCAGCTAGAAACAAGTCTGACTTTAACAGGCTTGGTTTTGTCTTCTCTAAGCCCAGAAGTCCTCAGTATTCTAAGGTGAGAACAGGACAAACTCGATTGAAAGAGTGGCTCACACTCCTGCCATCTGCTGTGACCTATAGCATCTAGGATAAGATTTTAGAGCTCTGAGAAATTAGCACTTGTACTAATTTTTGACTACTGTATTTTTGACCATATTCTCTTAATCTTTGGAAAGTCCATATATTTCTACAATGAACTGTGAGATTATATCCATCAGCAACTCCCTCCCTAACAATCCCCCTAATGGTCCCTGTTGAATCTACCTCCCAGTTTCATATCCTATACATGCAAGTTGGTATGTGGCCATCCGATGAGGCATGAACAGCTTACCAGTGGCTAGATCTCAAAGGAGAATAATCCTCCCTTCTTCCCTCCATACCTATCAGTTGCCAATTGCTCCTCAAATAGGAAGGGAGTCTCTAGGCCTCTTCCCAGTCCATGCTGTACTTTTGACTGGCTTGATCTTGTGCAGTTTTTTTTTTTTTTTGTTCAGGTCAACATAGCTGCTATGAGTCAGTTCATTACAAGAGTGATCTGTCAAGAAGCCAGCATTTCACTGTATTTTGTCCCATTCTCCAGCTCTTACATTCTTCATGTTCCTTCCCTGAAGGCTTCGATCGAGGATGTTATAGGCTGAGTGCTCAGAGTTATTTATCCTATGTACTATGACCTGTTATGAGTCCCTTTGTTAACCACTGCCCACTGCAGAAAGCTAAGAGCTGCATTACTCTATGGGTACGAATGTAAACATTTAGAATGTAGCTTGACAGCATGGCCACTTAATGACATAACAACAGTAGGTACCCCTTAAGACCTCTATGACTTTCCCGGCCATATATTTTTTAACCGGGCATGCAATATCCCCTATAGAACAGGCCTCATAACCAATGAGAATGTGGCTGGCATAAGCATTATGCCACTATTGTGCTATCAGACCACTGTTGTAGCATGCAGCATATCCAGCTATAACAGCATTGGCATTTCTTTTCTCCTGCATAGTGCCTTCTGGCACTCTATACGGTAGTCAGCAGTAAGGGTTCTTGTCAGTTTGAGGGTGCTTTTTCTCTGTCCTCCATTCAAAGTGAGTCGTGTCTTCAGCAATGGTATTTTTCCATCTAGTTATGGTGAGCAAGAAAGAACAATGACAATAATATAGATTGGCACTGTATTGTATCTCCTTCGAAGAAAACAATGGTGAAGAAAATAAGAGATAACTCTGACAGCCCTCATAAATCCTAGAGGTAAAGGTTTAAAGTCGCTTCCCTTCATGTACAAGCAGAGATGGCGGCTGATTTGAATCTCTGTCTGTCAGTACGTCTATGGCAGCACCAAACAGTAAGGTAGTTAGACCTGCAAGTTGGAGGCAAACCAGACTATTGACTCAGAAGATCCTTTAAAGCATACTAACTTGTTGTTTTATAGCCAAACAGAGAGAACTCCTATAGAAGGCCTTCTAAAATAGGAAAAATGAAGGCAAGTACATTATTCAGTGCTCTGTGCTGCTGTCGGGTGAATGAAGGTATCTGACTGTGAATTTGGATCCCACCAGAGCTTCACTGGCAAAGTCAGCTTTTTGTGAGCAACAATTTGTCAAAATTCCTTGGCCGTCTATTTTTATGCACTTAATTCCAAATCCCTGTCTCCTCTCGAGATCTTTGCTATCTCTTCCATTGAAAATCAAGAGAAATGCTAAGGAAACACTTAATCGTCTTGATTTTTTACCTCCCAGACCCACGGGCTCCTTTTCTTCCCTCCTTTGGCAGGGTTACCTGGATTAATTGTGATAAGAGCCTCACTTGAATCTTAGTGGTCAGCCATATTGCAGGGAACACTGGGACTATGGAAGGGTTCAGCCTTCTGCAGTGCACCTGGTCCAGAACTTAATGTGAACATTGACCTTTTTGGTTTAATAATTTTGACTCTTCTGGCCATCTTTCTCCCTAAACACACTAAACTTCAATTGAAGTTCCCACAGAGGGGAAGAAGCACAGCTGAGAGAATTTTGGCTTGCTGTTTTTCCTATTGGCTAAGGTCATATTATTCCCTTGACCAGTGTCTGGCTTGAAGGTTGGAAACCAATTGGTTATATATTTTATGCACCCAGTTTCCCAGAACCAACTTTATTCTTAGGATAGCTTATTTATGCTGCCAGCGGAGAGATAAAGCTGATAGCATACTTAAGCAGTGTATTCACTCGTTTAAAGGTTACTCATCTAGAAGGTCCATATCTCCTTAAGCCTTTTCCTCATGCCTAAGGTAGATACATGTGTATAGTTTAAATCCCAACTCAGTACTTTGCAGTTGATAATTTAGTTCATTACCCTTCTTGTCTATCAAGTCTGTGGTGAATCTCATAGTTACATAATGTAGTATTTTAACTGGGACCAAATTCTTGCACATAGTAAGACTGTTTACTTAGCAAACTCTTTTCCATTTATATCATATTCCTTAGGACTTGGGAGTATTAGAAACGTAGCTATACATCATAATGTTCGCAAGGAACGTGAATGAACACTGAATAAGTTTCCGTTTTGAAATTCTTATGCCCTGCCTCGAGCAAATTACCCCAATATTTTTTCCCATTTTAGACAAAACCAAACAAAATTTGTGATTTTCACGGCCTTCAAATGAGGGAGCAGTTCTCACGAAAGCATCTGGCTTTCTTGGATCAAAACTAAAGCATGAGACGAAAGCTGGAAAGCAAATCGAAGCGTTTGTATATAAAGGCATTCCACACTCCAAAGTATGATATAAAAATAGTTACATCTTTCAACTTTTAAGTCTTCAAATGTTTAGCAATAGAAAAATATCAACTTCTTCCTATTTGAGAAAAAGGATCAAAACCATGAAAGGTCTCACTTAGCTTCATTCCCATAGAAACACAACACATCTAGTTTAAGGGTAGGAAAACTGCGTATATGAGAAGCAGGACTTTGGATTCCAAGACCCCAGCTGCATAGCAGAGAGGCCACCCTTGCTTTTGATTAGAAGCAAAGTAAACCAGCCTGCACTGCTGGCAAAACCAGCTCTACCCTCTCTCCAACATGGCCTGCCCATCTGAACTCTTGTTCTATCTGCCTATGTCTACTCTAGGCCCAACACAGACCTTACTACTTTACCAAGTCAGTTGGCCTCTGATATCTCCTAGCATATGGTCCACACGGAGGAGCTGATGGGGTTGTGGCACCTCCATTTTTTATACCATCAGTATGTATCTATTCCACATGCATACATATGAAGATACGAGGGCCATATCCGCTGTCTTTCTCGGTTGCTTCTCCACCTTGGTTTTGGAAACAGGCTTTCATATTTAACCTAGAGCTCACTGATACTTCTAGACTAGCTGGCTAGCAAAGTCGGGGCATCTGCTTGTCTGCTGTCCCAGACTTGGCCTTACAGGCTGCTGGGGTCAAAGTAAAGGCCTCATACGGCAGCACAGGCACTTTATTTGCATAGCCCCAGCCCCTAAGGAGCTTCTCTGTGTTTTTTTTTTTCAACCACACATTTTTGAGCACTCATGGTGGATACCTTGGGAAGCTGGCAATCTTTCCTTCCCTAGTATAGCTCACCATAGACTTCCTTGGCCCTTGTGAACACAAGGTTACCCACGTTTGATTGTGTTCACGTGTGTCCTACAGTGGATGCAGAGTTTCCTCTCCTCACAACGCAGCCATTTGCACGTTGTGCTTGTTGTACATCGAGTACCACAGAACATATTAATGGTGCTTTCTTTGCCTTATCGCCAAAAGAACGGGTACAAAATACGGCAAGAGCTGCAGATGGGATTTAAATTTTCAATTTTGGAATAGATACCCACTGTAAGTTTTTCTCTCTCGCCTGTCGTCTTTCTCAGCGTTATCCCTAGGCTGGTGCAATGCTTGTCTTCCGTTTGCTCTAAGCAGTGAGCTGGTTAAGACACCGAAGGATGTGGGACACAGTGTCGTATGAGATAAACAGAGGAAGCTGGGTTGCCTTCCACAACATACATTTTGAATTATTTGTTGCTCAGGAAGGAAACTGCCACTGAGGAATGGTCTGGGGGTGTGGAGCACTGCGAAAAGGAGCCCAGTTGAATTGAATGCACACTGTGAAACTTATACCTGGTCAGTGCTGCACTAATCTGGAATGTTATTTCTAGACCTCTTCCTGGCTGCTCAGATCTGGATGCAAAGTGGACTTCTTCCTAATAATTTTTTGTCTGGGTATTTCATGCCTCGCTGGCATTTTAGATTTTTGTTTTATTTATGCTACCATTAATCCCACTGTGAGGGAATGTACAGGCTTGATTTATGACTTACCATTTTAAAAACTTCCCATTACAATGAACCTCAAACTGTCAGTCACCTAAAGTAAAGCAGCCACAGTGGCAGAGCCATCTACCAAGGTGGCTTTGAAAGGGTGGGCGTTAAAAGAGACTTGGAACAATCTCGGAGCTTTTATGCCTTTTGATTCTCCTGGGCTACGTAGATGTATCAGTTCTAACAAGGTACTTCCTGCCCAGAGGCCTTGGCAAAAAAAAAAAAAAAAAAAAAAAGTCTCCTCCAGACAGCTGCAGGCTTGAGAGACCTCACACTGCTGGCCAAGGTTCATTCTGTGCTTCAACTGAGACCACAGCCAATAAAGCCAGTGTGTACAGTGGAAAGAGTTTCCCATTTTTTCCATTGGAGAAGTCTTTTGTGAGGTTAGTTCGACTGTTCTGAATTAACAGTGGTCAGTGTTCATGCTTTTATTTTAACTGCGTGTAAGCCTGCTGATTAGATTCCACCGAGGGCAAATCACAGTTTGGAGAGGACAATACATATCCTTCAAGCATCGGTTCTCAAAGTGTGGTTGCAAAAGTAACAACAGCAATATCACCTTGGAACTTTCCAGAATTAGAAACGCTGATCAGCCTCAGACCGGCTGACTGGGACCTCTGGGTGTGGAGCAGAGGTCTAACAGTCTGTACTGTACTAAATCCAGGTGATTTTGTTGAATGGTTCAAGAACTGCACTTGAATGTCCATTTGATTTTAGTCTTCCTGGTAACTTTTGGCAACCCCCCTGTCTCAGGCGGTGTATAAGAATTCTATTTAACAATGGTTCCCAGTATTGCATATTGCCCTCTAGATCCAATCCAACTCCAGTTATGACACTACCTCTGTGACAGGCAGCTTCCAAGAGTGCTTACTTTATACCTGCACCTCCTGACTGATGTCCACTAACCAGGACTCCATCTTTTAGTTAGGAGCCATCACTGACATCCACTTAAGACTACACTTACTGCAAGCCTCACTTTGTTTGAACAGTGGTCTCTAGTTACCTGAGTGATGTCATTATGTGTATAATTCTTTCAAAATGTACCTACAATGTTTCAAAATGTTTATCTGCTTCCAATCCTCTTTGGCAGAGCTCAGTGATGAATGGGGCCCTTAGATCAGCTAGTACATACTTATATGCAGAAGTAATTGGCCCTTTTGTTGACATTTTGAAGGCAGACACTGGATAGTTTGAATGTTCCTGTTCAACCCCCTCATAATTTTAATGTGTTTGCTTTACATTCCAAAAGGCATAGCCTCGTGTGTTTGGAATGATTTACCACACAGGAGGTTCTGTGTGAAGATTATAGTCCAGTCTCCATGCTATTGTGGAAGTTAGGCTGAGTTTCTTATAGACAGCTGTCACGGGACAGAGCAAGGCAGTTCAGAGCCGCTGAGATCCAGATGTCCAGCAGAACAGCTGCCATGAGTCTGCTGTTGCGTCAAGAGCATTGCTTCTGAGCTGCAAACCATGTGTTGTACATTTCGTAGGCTGATGCCCATGGTTAAAGTCAATTGTTCTCTCTCCTTAATTTTGCCCCAGGGGACTGAGAATGGGATACAGAGTCACAGATCTTGGTACCACAAAGCAGCTATAGAAAAACTTTCCCATGCATGTTCATGCAAGTAAATGATGAGGGTTAGCCTTTAATCCCCTTTAATATCTAGTGTTTATTACTCTTCTTCAAGGGTGAGTACAAGTGAATTAGAAACAGAACACCCAAGAGAGAATAAGTTAAAAATCCTGTGGGGTATGTGTGCATGCTGTTGAAAGCATGGATGTGTGGAGGCTCTCTTTGTCTTTCCTCATGGGCAGACATTTGAAATCCCAGCTTTCCTAATGTGTTAACTGCTGCCTGCTAACATGGTAAGTACCAGAGTGGAGTCCACGCTCATCCCAACTCATCTCAATGTTGTGATTTTACACACGCCTGATGGATTTAACTAAAGACACACTCCCACCTTTCCCTACCAGAATAATGACAACCTTTGACCAGTACCAGCATGGAAGTCTATTTATGTTTCCCACTACTTGGGTGAGGAATCTGGCTATAAAACTTGATACCGATGTAGAGACTGGGAAAGTCAGACCAAAGTAAATCTTCACCACCTTAATATCTATAGTGCATTTTACAATTAGCCAGAAGCCATATACAAATCTGGATAATTTTAAACATGATTAAGGTTTTAAATATCTTCTTACCGTGTTCAGTAAATATTGTGTCCACTGCTAGCATCTTGAGAACACAGAAAACCTTCCAGATACACCTATGCATCACAGCACCTAACCACGGCTTTCTCATTGCAGCATGAGGCATGAGCATGATGAATATGATGCTGTGTCTATAACATCACCACGGGTGCCTCACCAGATAGCAATCGCTTTGAAATTAGGCATCCATTTCCACCTTAAGCAGTAGCTGGTACATGCTAAGTGTTCAAAAACATATTTCATAGTTGAACTAACCACACCTACACTTTCCCACCTGTCCCAAATACAGTCAACAAAAGTGTTTATTAACTTGTCTGGAGAGCCCATTCGCAGGGTCAGCACTCACCAAAACCAGCGGGCCAACTGCATTCATTTCATTATTGTTCTTAGAATGTTGGCCTAAGGTTTCAAACATACTTTCAGTGCGACTGATGCCATGGAAACTATGCCAGTCAGATGGTATCCCTATGTGACTATAACAACTGATTAATGTGCTGAATGTGAAATGTTCTGATTTCCCCATAATGCTTGTCAATAAAAATATATAAATATTATTCCATTTCATCTGTGGTTATGCGAGTGTAGATATCGGCCATCATAACAATGTGTGAGCACCAATTGCTCTACAGATGTTGACACTTAGAAGCTGAGCTCCCGCCACTATGCAGTTAATCCTCGCTGCATCCTAGATCCACCAGCAGTAGCTGGTATGCATCTGATTGTGTTTTGGTTGCCTGTTTGTCCCTCCTTCTCACACATTTGGCCTGAGAAACTCGCTCAGCTCGCTCATGCGCCAGTTCATTGTTACTTAGTAGTTTATCTCCTTATGCGGGACTGTGTCTGCTTTAGAAGTCACTTGCATAGTATACTTCTCTTTGTCTTTGCCTCTGGTACTTCCTCTGTTTCTGGGTTGTTGCAAACATAGCTCTTTCTACCAAATGATGCCAGGCACGTAGGTGATGATGTTAGCCCATAAGGCTTGGACTGCTCATGTTCTGAATTTTGTAGTTACTTGGCTGTGTCTGTATTTGTAGTTTCTTCCTTTCTTTCTTTCTTTCTTCCTTCCTTTCTTTCTTTCTTTCTTTCTTTCTTTCTTTATCGTTGTCGTCTTCTTCTTCTCTCCTTCTTCCTCTTCCTCCCCTTCTTCTTTCTTCTTTTTCTTCCCTTTTCTTTCCTTCTCTTTTGTTCATCATTCTGAGGAATAAATCCGTGCTGTGTGTGAGGCAGGTGCTTCATCTCTGAGTTGTACCCCCACTTCTTCAATGTGTTTTTTCACTTATCTTTTATAACTCACATTAACATTCCTTTGGCCATCCTGGTATAATTTGTTGATGCATTTTTTTTAAGTAGGATGCCTCTTGCAACTTGTTTCTGGTTGGCCTGACAAAAGGGAGTGTCATGGCTTATAAGAAACTATATGCCTTTGGACTTCGGTGGTAGGATTGCAACAATGAAGTAGTGCATACCATGGCTATGGAGGATGTAGTCACTGGGATCAGAAGTCTGCTTTCATGGAAGGACACAATCCCAGAAAGCTGTGCTCTAACCATCTAAAGTACCCAGTACAGGACACAGCATCAGTGATCCATCGGGCAGCCAGCAGCCCTATAGTCAAGGCTGTCATATGCAGACAGGAACAATCTAAAAGAGAGTCTCATTAACTACTTTAAAAGATAGCATGAAGTAGGACATCCCTTTCTCTTTAAAGAGCTGCTTCCCCACTAGGACTGTATTTAACTTCTGTTCTCCAGTGATAAGATGCAACTATATCAGAAATTTCGTTGTTTTAAAAATGGAAGCTCCTAAATATAAACTCTACCAGGCTTTCTTCTAGAAAAATGCATGAATACCTTGTCTGTGCTGAGAATTTTTAGAATTGCTCTTGATAGTCTTTTTAAACTTAGAGATTAAAGGGGAAATGGCGTACTCAGTGTGAACTGGCATCTACCTACATCTACGTGAATCTCAACCCAGGGATGTCTCCATGGGCCATTGCATGGTGTAATAGTCTTAGTAAGTCCAGACTTCTGTTGTTTCCTACCACTAATTGCCAGTATGGCCCTGGGCCTGTCAAGCTCCCTGTCATGCTTTACAGATGCTGGATGAGAAAGTTGAACTCAATGATCTTCTGGTCCCTTTTCACCTCTGATAGTCTGTGGGTTAGCTGTTGAGACATTCGGCAACAGCACTCTTCACTTGACTGAAAACAGACAGGATTGTTTGAATCTGTGCTACGAAGCTAAATCTGAGAGGCTAAACCGTCTCTGAACTATAAACTTTGCTTTCATTAACCTAGTCAATATGGACTCTTAGGAAATTCATTTTCTTGGCATAGTCTACCTTCCTCCTGCTCTCTACACATTGTCATTTGCTTTGAAATTGTGTTGGATTAGAATTCTATCTCTAAACTTAGAAGCTCTGTTTAATTAACTTGGGACAATTTAAACAGCACTTCTGAGTTTCATATTATTTTGCCTCCATAATCATCCTGTGACTACCTTCAGAGTTATCTGACTTCCATACAGAGGTACATAAAGCACATGGACATCGGGGTTTTCCATAAATATTCCTTAACTATCTGAGTCTGACTAACTTATCCCATGAACTAGACTCTGCCTCCAGTTACACAGAATTCAGTGACAAGCTGAACTCAAGTCTTGAATTAGCATACTTTCTCTTTCAGATTACATTGATATGTGTCTTCAGATTGTTATTTGTATGAGGTGAGGTGAGATACAAATACCGTGTTGCTGTTGTGTGCTCACTAGAACCCAATGAGATTGACACGTGAGCTTTTCATTTGAAGGTATATTTCACATGATGAAATGGAGGTATAGGGAGACAGATTTGCCAAGACCACATATTATAGACATGACCCAAACATGAATACGGACTAGGACTTCCAAATTCATTCAGCTGCCTATGCAAACTCACTTGAAACCTATCTTAGACTGGGATATCTTGGTCAGGAAAGAGGGTTGTGTGCCTTGTGTGTGTGAGTTCTAGCTAAAGAAGGGGACTGGAATAAAGGGTCATCATAAGGAATCATTTACACTGGGGATCCCTTCTCTTGTGGGGGTGAACTAAACAGCATTTAGAAGACAGCACAAAGAGTTGCTGTCCACATCCTGCCACTTGGATGACACATTGGGGTGATGTCCCCACTTTTTCACATAAACAAGGAGGCAACACCTGGTGGTTTGGAAGGGATGCTTCTACTGTGGTCAGGACATACCAACCTGCCAGGTGACTTTAGAATTTAAATAATCTTCTGCATTCTCAGCCTAGAGAAGCCTCTGCTAATAAAGGGGCATTTGGCTGGGCACTGTTGGCACATGCCCTTAATCCCAGAACTGAGGAGGCAGAGGCAGGTGGATCTTTGTGATTTCTAGGCCAGCCTCCTCTACAGATTGAGTTCTAGGACCCCTAGATCTACACAGAAAAACCCTGTCTTGATAAAACAAAAATAATAAAAATAAAAACAAGATACAAAATAAAACAAAAAATAGCTTATGATTCACACAAGGAAATGAGAGTGGTTATGAAGGAAATTGAGGGGCCCTGCGAGTGGGAAATTTTCTTTCACATTGCCTACATCATATGTGAGTGAAGTGAGGTGGATTTCATTTTGCCACTAGATTCTTCCCTCCATAGCTAATATGCTCATGGGATATTAATATTAATCCAAGAAAAAAGGCCTTGGGTGAAGAGAAATTATTTTTCCCCATCAGGGGCAGAGTTTTCTTGAAATGACAATAAAGTTAAAGAGCTTTAAAAAGTGCTAGGAGAATATTAAGCCCCTTATTAGCCAAGAGCAGCCTGTACTTCTCTCTGGACAGTAAGAGGGAGCCTGGTAACCCAGCCCAGTCAAAGGCCTCCGTTTCTTTGACTGTCGGAGGCTTTCTGTGGCATCTAGGCCTTTAGTCCTTGTCGTTATGCTGGCCCAATTAAGATCCTCACAATGGGAACTTGTGACATAGTCCATGCAGTTACTGTGACTGCATGAGTGACGCCCCAGGTGGAATACTCATCAACGTCACCGCCTCATTATAAGTGAGTCCTATGGCTCATCTGCATCGCTCTCAGAATATCCTTACAGCCAGGGAATAGAAATGAATGCTTTTCTCAAGCAAACTTGAGCTAATGGACAACGAAAGGTTTGTAACCATTCTGAAGCTGTTGCATATAGCAACATAGCACAGAAGCACCGTGGAGATTAGGTAACTGAAATGTATGCTTTCCGATGTGGGAAGTGCAAAGGCATGTTTACTGAAACGTGCATTTTAAAATAAGAGTGGCTACAGCTTGTCTCTGTGACTATGAATTGTATAATATGGGCTTGCATCTATTGTTTTTAACATAATGGGGACACCAAGAACGTCCCTTTGAATTGTATGTCTGCAAAAGTAGACATTCACCCTGAAATCATAAGATAGAGTCACATGCCCATGGCTAGACTCTATACACATGATTCATGGTACAATTTTCCCGTGGCTGAAGATGGAAATGTTAAGTAGACTTCCCTTTCAGTTACACCAGGGTAAATAAACATTGAAAAATATAAAGAGCCCGCGAATGCAGTCTTCCCTCTGGGCAACTGTAAGGCAGTAACATATAGTCAATTAAAAATAAGCTGATTTTTATACTGACTTGCCACATATTGGTAAATAAATAACGTGAAGCAGACCCCTTCAGGTGTATTCACAGGGCAGAGCTGTTACTCTTCTGATGATAAAATAAATCTCCAGATGCTTTGAATATTTGGGACTTGAGGGGCTGCAGTTAATTGCATTTTGTGTTGAAATTAGGACGATGAGAAATGCATTCTGGCTTCAACTCCTTTCACAGAAAGTCGTCCCAAAATGTATGAGTCAATTCTGTCAGGTAGCAAGACAATGAATTTTATTAATCTATATTTTATGATTTAGACCTCACATGCCTCAGGGATATAATTCTTGATATCAATCACCATTGTACGATATGATAAATAGGTATAGTACGAAGAATATGAGACTTTTGCATTGCCTCAGAATGGTGGGCAGTCAGTGCCTTCAAGGACCATCACAACCCAGTCCTATGCAGATTGCTGTAAGGGAGGGAAAGAAAACATCATTATTCTTTGTGGAAAGGAGATGTCTCGTGCATTGTAAAGTATTTACCAGGACCATTGGCTGTTTTTGGAAAAACAGAATAGACATACTTCCTGTGAATGGAATACATATTTCACATCATAGAAATAGCAGAGGTCATGGACCATTGTGTAGAGGAAGCAGGCTTCATAAGCAGGGTCTTTTTTTTTTTTTTAAATATTTGGCCTGCATGTATCTGTTGCATCCCCTGGAACTATAGTTATGGATGGATATGAGCCATCATGTAGGTACTCATAATGGAACCTGGGTCCTTTGCAAAATCAACAAGTGCTCTTTTTTTTTTTTTTATTAACTTGAGTATTTCTTATATACATTTCGAGTGTTATTCCCTTTCCCAGTTTCCGGGCAAACATCCCCCTCCCCCCTCCCCTTCCTTATGGGTGTCCCCCTCCCAACCCTCCCCCCATTGCCGCCCTCCCCCCATAGACTAGTTCACTGGGGGTTCAGTCTTAGCAGGACCCAGGGCTTCCCCTTCCACTGGTCATAAGCAGGGTCTTAAAGAGTATTTAATGTCGGTTCATGTCCCTACGAGTTTTATGATAAGGGCGTCAGTGTATTTTTTAGAAAGTCATTGGTGGCCATGAGAAAAGTTGTAAGAAGATACAGTGACGCTTGTGAGGTCCGGGAAGTACCTCAGAGCATTCCTAGGCTGTTTCGTGCCCACAGGAGAGGGTGCTATAGATGCTCTTTCCTCATAGGGAAGGCACCCAGCTTCAAACTTGTTGCTCTTAAAAAATTCCAAACAACATTTCAGATATGTGGCAGGCACTCCTGAATCTTTCTCCTCCCTCACCAGCTTCCTTCTTCCATGTCCTCTCCCTCCTGTCTTCCCTCTCTCCCTAGACTTGGGTTTCTAGTTTCTCCCTCTCGTCTTCCCTCATTTCCTCTCTTTACAGGTAAGGGTAAGTAATGTGGACCAGAGAGAGGAGAATCCTCAGGCATTCCTGGTGCCTTAGTTTGCAGTTTGCCTGTAGCAGCTTAAACAAATTATCATTAACCAAATGGTAAAATCCAACACGAATACATGCTCACCTGTTTGTGGAAGTCAAAAGTCCACAGTCAGTTTCACCGAACAGAAACAAGGTGTGTCAGCTCCAGATGTACCCCTTGCTTCTACCAAGGTCTGGTTACTGCCAGTATTCCATGGCTTGTGGACATATCATTCTGCTTTCTGTTTCTGTGTTCACAGTTTTCTGTGCCAGATTTCCCATTGCTCCCCTATTACAATGATACCTGTGATAACATTTATAAGCACTGCAGAATAATCTCTCCAGTACCCAAAACCCCCGATCTTAATTGTATTTGAAAAGACAATTTTCCAAATAGGGTAATATAGTTTATAGATTAGTCCCAGGGATTAGCATGTGGTCACTTTTTACTTGATAGCTGTCTTGCAATTCTCAATTGAGACAAGGCTGGCCACAGCAGCCTGGCCACAGTCTTTCTGTCACCTACCAAGAGCTGGGATTGCAGACATGTGCCACCATGTCCAGCAGTATGCAGTAGCTTTACTCATTATTGCTCTATGTACTACAATCAGTGTGTTAATTGCAGACTCCCTTGCTTGACAAGGGAGGTAGTCCTGATGTCAGTGAAGAGGCCGGGGTTGTTGGATAGATCTCAGTTAAAACAGAAGAATAGAAGCATACTTACCCAGGTATCTTCAGTTTGTCAGAACAGCATTCAGTGTTTGGACTGCACCTCTCTGCCAGGGATTATAAGGGGACCAGGGTTTTGTGCCAAGAACTGAGCGCTAATCAAGCCTTAACTAATAGAAATTCATTATGGGGCAAGGGGTGGTATTTCTGCCTCAGACTTCAGAAGCTGTCTCACCTGGCTTGTGATGTGTGTTGGCTTACACTGATTGTCATTGACAGTGTCTAGAATCACCCTAATGACATGGAATTGTTCTGTGAGGAACTTTCTGGATTAGGTTAACCGAGACAGGAAGACCTACCCTTAATGTGAGTGGCACCATTCCATGAGTTGGACTCAGGGATTAAATATAAAGGAGAAAACCAGCTGATTCAAGCACCCATCTCTTTCTACTACTTGATTGTGGATTCCACATGACCAGCTGCCTCAAGTTTCTGATACTATCCCCTACCCCCACCCCACCCCACCCCCACACACCTTGATAGAATTCCATTCCAACTGTAAGAGAAAAACAAGCCCTTCCTCAAACAAGTTCTTGTTTTCAGGTATGTGATCACAATAAAAAGAGATGTAGCCAATAGAAACAACTGATACCAAGAAGTGGGGGCATTGTACTCAAATTGACTGGATATTCTAGGCTTTTGGAACTGATTTTCAGGAGAAATATTGATGAGTTTGAACTTTGAACTACAAAGTGTTAAAAATGCTTTAGGTAGAACTTGGTGGCACGTTCTGCTGGTGTCCTTATCATTTTTATTAACTTGATGTGAGCAGGAGTTATCTGGGTAGAGAGAACCTAAATGGAATGTGTCTATCATATTGCCTGTGGGAAAGTCTTTAGGGCATTTTATTGATTGTTGTGGAAAGGCCTGGCTCTCTAAGGGCAGTGCCATCCCCAGGCATGAGGTTTTTCAGTGGTTTGAGAAAGAAGGCTGAGGAAGTCGAGGAGCTAAAACGAGGTTTCTTCTTCAGTTCCTATCTCCTGTTTGAATTCCTAACCTGGTTTCCATCAGTGATAAAGTGTAGGGGGTCATGATATTTATCACAGCAATAAGAGGCAAACTAGGACAGGTGAGATTTTGGAAAACTAGAAGGCTTGAAGCAGTGGTTCTCAACCTTTCTAATGTTTCAGTCATTTAATACAGACTCTCATGTTGTGGTGACCCCCAACTCCAAAAGTAATTTCAATGCTGCTTGATAACTGTAGTTTTGCTACTGTTCTAAATAATAGTGTAAATAAAAATTTAAAGGGGCTGTGACCCACAGATAGAGAACCACTGGCTTCAAGCAACACGTAGGCATAGACAGACCTGGCCCATGAGATTTCAGAGAGTAGCAAGAATATTCTTGACATATTCTAGCAAAGTACCTGGTTGCATTTACTTTTGTCCTGAAAACTTAGGCTGAATTAGAAAGTAATAGCGGGCCCAGCAAGATGCCTTAGCAGGTTAAAATGTCAATGACCTGATTTCTATCCCCATGACCCACATAATGGAAGGAAAGGACTGACTTCCACAAATTCTTATGACACACACACACCACCACCACCACTACTACCACCACCACCAACACCACCAACAACAGCAACAATAATAATAAATAAAAAACTAATTGCTTTGACAAAGCAAATTCAAGATGACAGGGGAGTATTTAGCCTATGGCATAGTTACCCCTGACTACTTTTATGCAGAACTTCAGTGAAAGAGAGCAAAAAAAAAGGGGGGGGGTATGAAAATCATGAAGTTTGGCAAGGCAAGATGTGAGCACATTTAAAGTTGAGGGCAGTAGAAAGCAACCCAATTGAGGCCCGAATTGTCAGAATGCAAGTGCATTGGAACAGGAGCCTGAACTGTGAATGCTGCCAAGGGCGCGCTCTCTCTCTCTCTCTCTCTCCTCTCTCTCTCTCTCTCTCTCTCTCTCTCTCTCTCTCTCTCTCTCTCTCTCTCTCTCTCTCTCTCTCTCTCTCTCTCTCTCTCTCTCTCTCTCTCTCCTTCCTTCTTTCTTTTATCCTTTCATACATTCCATCCCCACCACAGCTTCCCCTCCCTTCACCATTCTCAATCCTAATCCTTCTTTTTCCAACCTCTGATCCAGATCAACACCTCCTTTGCTCCCCACCACCACTCCACAAGAGTAGGCCTCCCAGGGATATCCACAAAGCATGGGCTAACAATACACAGTAAGACTGGGCACAAGCCCTCAGAACACAACCCAGTGGGAGTGGCAACCCAGTAGGAGGAAAAGAGTTTAAAATCCAGGCAAAGAAGTCAGAGACATCCCCCACTCTCGTTTTAGGAGTCCCACAAGAACACCAAGCTACACAACCATAAGGTACATGCAGAGGACTGAGCTCAGATCCATACAGGGTCCTTAATTGTTGCTTCAGTTACAGTGAACCCTATGAGCCCCGTTTAGTTGATTCTATGGACCATATAATGATGGTATCATAAACTTCTCTGGCTCCTAAAGTCCTTCCTCTTCCTCTTCCTCTTCCTCTTCCTCTTCCTCTTCTGTGGGATTACCCTGGCTCCTTCTAGTATTTGGTTTTGGGTCTCTGCATCTGCTCCCATTAGAAAGTTAAACAGAGAAATACTGGAGCTCACAGATTTCATGAACCAAATGGGTCTAACACATAGCTCAAAATATTTCACCCAAACATAAAAGTAAACAGCTTCTTCTCAGCACCTCATGGAGCGTTCTCCGAAACTGACAATATACTCAGGCACAAAGCAAGTCTGAACAGATACAATGTGATTGAAATAACCCCTGCATTCTATCAAACCACTACATATCAATACTAGATTTTAACAATATCAGAAACAACAGAAAGTCTACAAACTCGTGGAAACTGAACTACTCTCTACTGATGACTGCTGGAGCAAGACAGAAATAAGGAAATTAGACTTCTTAGAATTGAGTGAAGATGAATACTCAGCGTAACCTAACTTATGAGACAATGAAGACACGCTAAGAGGAAAGGCCGTAGCACCAATGCTTTCATAAAGAAATTGAAGAAATCTCACACTAGCAACTTAACAGAGCACCTAAAAGTGCTTAGGAGAAGAAGGTAAAGGAGGAGGAGGAGGAGGAGGAGGAGGAGGAGGAGGAGGAGGAGGAGGAGGAGTAGTCAGAGAAGGAGAGGAAGAAGGAGACGAGAAGCAAATACAGCAAAGAGTAGATGGTAGGAAATTATCAAACTGAGGGCTAAAATTAATAAAATAGAAACAAAGAGAATAATACAAAGAATCAATGAAACAAAGAGTTGGTTCTTTGATAAAATGAACAAGATAGCTAAACTTTATCCAAACTTACTATAACACAGAGAATATCCAAATTAACAAAATCAGAAACAAACAAACAAACAAAAGGAGACATAACAACACCCATGGAGGAAATCCAGAGAATCATTAGGTCATACTTTAAAAACCTGTACTCCATAAAGTTGGAACATCTAAAAGAAATGAATAACTTTCTTGATAGATACAACTTACCAAAGTTAAGTCAAATTCAGATGAACAAATGAAATGGTCCTATAACCTCCAAGGAAATAGAAGCAGTGGTTAAAATACCCAAAAGTCCCAGGGCCAGATTGTTTAGAAGAGCTAATACCGCTAGAGCATGACAAATACAGAGGCAAATGCTAGCAGCAATCCGTTGAACTGAGAATGAAGTCCCCATTGGAGGACTTAGAGAAAGGTTTCAGGGAACTGAAGGGGTTTGCAACCCCATAAGAACAACAATACCAACCAACCAAACTCCCAGGGACTAAACCATTACCCAAAGAGTACACCATGGGCAAACCCATGGCTCCAGCTGCATATGTAGCAAAGGATGGCCTTGTTGGGCACTAATGGGAGAAGAAGCCTTTGGTCTTGCCAAGGCTGGACCCCCCCAGTGTAGGGGAATCTCAGGTCTGGAAGGAGGGTGGTTGGGGGGGCACCCTCACAGAAGAAGAGGGAGGGGAGATAGGATAGGGGGCTTGTGGATGGGAAACCGGGAAAGAGAATAACATTTGAAATGTAAATAAAACATCCAGTTAAAAAAAAAAGAAAAGCTAATACCAATACTACTCAAATTATCCCACAAAATAGAAAAAGAAGGAACATGGCCAAACTCATTTTATGAGGCTATAGTCACCCTACACTCAAGCAAAATTCAACAAAGAAAGAAAACTTAGAATTTTAGATCAATTTCCCTCATGAACATAGATGCAAAAATATTCAACAAAATACTTGAAAACTTAATTCAAGAATACATCAAGATCATTCATCGTGATCAAGGAGGCTTTATCCCAGAGATGCAGAGATGGTTCAACATATAAAAATAAGTCAATGCACTCCACCATTTTAAGAAACTGAAGGGAAGAAAAAAAAAACCATGTGATCATCTCATCCAACACTGAAAAAGCTAACAGTTTTCTAATCCACAACAACTACCATGACTTCAAGGGGAACAGGCTGTATCTATGTGGTACTGGTTTTATAGACATGCTTTTGTAAGACTGAGAGGCAATGGAAGTCTATGCCAAAGTTCTAGAATATGACTAAGGTCAGGTCAACATGTGGCCAGCTATGGTTGCTCTGCAGGGCCACTGTGTGAAGCTGTAAAGGTGAAATCTAAGTTGAAGTGTAGACCACAGAAGGTCTGCTGAGGGAAGCAGGCATAAGTGATGGCAGCTTAGGAGAGGGGCTGTGTGTGCACCAGGCAGAGAGGTTCTAGTGGTGGAAAGCCCCAAGCCCTTGGGAATCCAGATAATTCCTTCACAAGCCTCATGTGCTTATATGAAGCTGCAGGCCTTTCACCTTGCTTTTTTCCAGTTGTTCCTTGCTATGCTTTTCTTCCTTGCTTTTGGAAGAGGAATGTGTTGACTATTTGGTACTAAATGTTGGAGTTATACAACTTGGTTATTTTGCTTTATATTGTTATGGCTTTGAGGTTTGCACAAGGACATATGTGCTGGGGTAGCATGGGAGGAGCATTGTGCTTTTAGAAGTCAACTTTGCGATTAAAACAGAGACTGAAGGAACACCCATTCAGAGCCTGCCCCACATGTGGCCCATACATATACAGCCACCCAATTAGACAAGATGGATGAAGCAAAGAAGTGCAGACCGACAGGAGCCGGATGTAGATCGCTCCTGAGAGACACAGCCAGAATACAGCAAATATAGAGGCGAATGCCAGCAGCAAACCACTGAACTGAGAATAGGTCCCCTATTGAAGGAATCAGAGAAAGAACTGGAAGAGCTTGAAGGGGCTCGAGACCCCAAAAGTACAACAATGCCAAGCAACCAGAGCTTCCAGGGACTAAGCCACTACCTAAAGACTATACATGGACTGACCCTGGACTCTGACCCCATAGGTAGCAATGAATATCCTAGTAAGAGCACCAGTGGAAGGGGAAGCCCTGGGTCCTGCTAAGACTGAACCCCCAGTGAACTAGTCTATGGGGGGAGGGCGGCAATGGGGGGAGGGTTGGGAAGGGAACACCCATAAGGAAGGGGATGGGGGAGGGGGATGTTTGCCCGGAAACCGGGAAAGGGAATAACACTCGAAATGTATATAAGAAATACTCAAGTTAATAAAAAAAAAAAAAAAAAAAAAGAAGTCAACTTTGCAGAATTGGTTCTCTCTTTTTACCTTTACTTGGGTTCTGGGAATGAACTCAGGTCACTAGTTTTATATGGCCAGGACTTTTACCTGCCAAACTATCTTTTTTATTGGTCATGTAGCTTTTTTTTTTTTTTGCCATAGAGGCTCACATTTAAAAGATTGCCAATGTCCCAGAGGACTGTACTTGAACAGTGTGGAACTGTTTAAAGACTATGGGGACTTCTGAGGTTAGACTGGATTGACTTAGCATTATAAAATGGCTGTGAGTCTATGAAAACCAGGGATGGGAGGGTATATCTTTAAAGTGATATGTTTTCTTGTCACACTGAGAAGGGGTAGAATTGTAATTATTTATGTTGACTTTCAATTTGAAAGGAATCTGAAATCACCTTGGAAACAAATCTCTGAGTGTGTCAGTGGGGTATTTTCTAGATGAGATTAATTGAGGTAGGAAACGCCACCCATAAATGTGAGAGCCAGCATTCCATGGGTTGGGGTCCTGGACTGGAAAAAATGGAAAACCAGGCTGAGAACCAACATTCGTTTCTTTCTAATTTCTAATTTTGGAAGCAATGTGACAAGCTGCCCAAATTTCTGCTACAATGCATTCCTGGTGATAGTGATGTCTGCTCAAATGTAAGCCAAATTACCACCCTTTTCTTTTATCAGGTATGTGATGGTCACATCAAAGCAAACAACGTAGGTTGTTTGTTGTGAAGACAGGCTTTTCCCTTGGTGTAACAGATTCTTACTCAAGTGTCTCCTGTATCTTTCTCAATTTAAGCTGGAGAAAACATGCAGGACCCACAGGAAGGACAGGCCAAGCTTCCATCCAGAGACAAAGACCCATTCCTTTTGCCTGTAGCACCAGATACATAGATGTGTTTTGAACTCTGCGTCTTTAGCTTTCCTCAATCCTACCATCCAGAAAGCATCTGGACGCACTGAGTAGGATCAACATATAGAGAAATCTGACCATGCTTGTTCACATTCCTTCCTACCCAGTGTTCATTATAAGTAACCAGACCATTTTATTCCCTGGGTCCCATGGGGATCTACATAAACTTGAAGGTATTACAACAACAACAACAACAACAACTACTACTACTACTACTACTACTACTACTACTACTACTACTACTACTACTACTACTACTCCTGCTGCTGCTGCTGCTGCTGCTGCTGTTTTATTGGACTCTTTGATCCCTGAAATTATTAGTGTTCCATTGTTCATGAATTTTCAAATTTCCTAAACGATTTTCTCTGTGTGTGTGTGTGTTCATGTGTGTGTGTGTGTTCATGTGTGTGCAGATGCACATGTATAGAGGCCAAAGAACAACCTCATTTTTGTCACTGCTTACTGATAGCCTTCTTGACTTTTGGCACAAGGTCTCTCACTTGCCTGGAACTCATCAAACAGGAGATGGCCTGGCCAGCCATCTTCTCAGGCATCTACTTACCCTTGCCTCCCACGGGCTAAGATTGCAAACATACACTGCCATCTATGGTTCTTTTAATGTAAATCCTGGGAATCAAACGCTTGTGCTTGAAATCAAGTGCATTACTCTCTGAATCATCTATCTGGTTGTTTATTTTCTTTTGAAGTGGTGTCTCATGTACCCAAAGTTGTCTCCCTTCTATCTGTACAACCAAGACTGACTTTTAACACCTGGCATCATTTACTACTTCCAAAGCAACCTCAGGAGTGTGTTACCATATCAGCGCTCCTTGTGTAGAAATAAAGCACACCTTTAAAAGAGTATTGAAAACAAATCAAAGACATCCTGAAATGCAATCATGTCACATCATTCCTTACTTCATTGTTTTAATCTGATGATACTTCACAGGTAACATTTCTGTAGGATGCTTGGTTTTCCAGAACTGTCTTGTTAGTGTCAGCCTTTGCTCCATGGAGAAAATACTGTAGACTAAGGGAAACTTTCCAAGGTCAGTGTCTCTTACTCATAACACCATTACCATTTTGAACTGGATCACTCTTTACTCTGTGACTAGTCTTGTATATTTTAGCATATTTATCCATATCCCAGTTTACAGATTATAAGGACATGCCTATGTTAGGTTGTTACAAGCAAAAATATCTCCCGACATTGCAGAATGTCCTCAGAGGATCAAATCATCACAGCTGAGAACCATGGGTGCCTTTGTATTATTTACTCATCTAATAATAATGCAATTTGTGGATGACTTACTATGTGCCAGTTGGTCTATCTGGCAAGTACTTATGAGCGCATTATGGGCTTGAATTTTACAATAACTTGGGTGGTAAATGCCATTAGTCTTCTAAGGAAACCAAGTCCCAGAATTAACAGAGTGAGGAAAAGTGCTGAACCCACAGTGAGTTCAGAATTGATTTTGTGACCCATGGCCTTACAGCAACTGTCCAGTGCTTATCTAAGAATGGGTTGCTACAGTCCTCACAAATACCTTCCTTAAAGGTTGGAAATGTGTGTGTGTGTGTGTGTGTGTGTGTGTGTGTGTGTGTGTCCACAAGTTAAAGTAAATATATGTATATATATAATATATATAATTTATATTATATAAATTCTAAAATATATGAACATATAATTTTTAAATTTGTGGATGAACATGAATCCAAAATACTAATTATCTCAACCCAAGGCATACACCAGTATAGTGACAGCAGAAATGTAATTCTCCCCAGAGGTTTCCAGCTTCTAAGGCCATGTAATGTTTGTTCTATTTCATCTATTTTCCTTGGACGTTCCAAGGATATGGGGTGGGGGTGGGTAGTGGGTAATGAATGGGTAATGAGTATACTTTGTGTATTGTCTGCTTTAGTGTTTTATAGATACAAACAAATAAAAAACTCACTTGGCACTTGGAGATTTTGAGACTCTCTTTGCCCTTCTATCCATCTCCTCAGACAGGGATTTCTGATGTCTTCAGGCACAAGTAGGTGGGCTAGACCTGCTCAGACCTGCTGTGGGTTCTCACTCTGCCATCCCTCTGTTCTCTGACCCTGGACATGTCACACAGCAACTAGAGTTCCCACCTTTTTGCTTATGAACACGGATGCAGCAATGCCTACATTGTAGTGTAGGGACTAGAAGCAGTGTGTGAAAATGCTGTTGTTAGTTGATACAGTTTGGGTCAATACATTTATTAGCTAGGTATTTGGTCACTTTCATCCATATTAAGATTTTCACCCCAGTTTGTTGAACATTATAAAGAAAATCTGGAAGCTCGACTTTTAAGAATCCATTGGTTGTTATTATTATTACTAAAATGCAAACATCTCGGTAGGACAAAAACTTCAAAGTCTTGTTAACAAACATATTTTGAGGACCTGCTTTGGCTGGCTACTAGGAGTGCAGAGGTCATAGCAAAGAAACAACAGTTTTGCATGATTTTAATTTCAGACTGCCCAGATGCAAAGGGTCATGGTGAAAAACTACATCCTGGTTTCTGTGTATCTGTAGAGGTCAATAGCAAAACTAGGTGCTTGTTTTATTCTTTGCTTTTAATATACATTATAGCTATTATATTTCCTCCTTTGTCTTCCTCCCTCCATACACTTCTCTTTTCTCCATTTCAAATTCATGGCTTCTTTTTCTTCATTAATGTTTATTGCATTCCTGCTCAGTCATATATATACGCATTTTCAGGGATGGCCATTTGGTACTGGATGATCGATTGCAGTACTCCTCCCTGAGGAAGACTATTTATCCTATTCCCAACGTTCCTTACTTGCCTACAGTTGTTTATGTAGAGTTGAGACCTTGTGTACTTTGGCATGTCCCTTAGTTGTGTACTTGTTCAGCTCATGTTTGGGAAGTCATGTTGATAAAACTTTATGGTTTTAGCCTCTGCCATTACTAGGAAACACAATCCCACAGCATCTCCCTAATCTGCCTCTTATAATCTTTCTATCCCCTTTTCCTCAATGTCACCAGGGCCTTAAGTGAGGGAATATCAAGTCTGGGCTCTACAACTCTGCATTTTGAGTGATGTGATTTTCTGTAGGCACATGATATCAAAGAAATTTCTTTTATTAAAGTCAACCTGTGAGTTATACATGGGGAAGTTGATGCAAGACTGTTTTATTTTTGAACTGCAAATGTAGAAATACATAGAAAGGTGCACAGTTCAGATGAAACAGAGAAGAAAAACACAAGAAAAGCTAAGGGGATAGTTCTCCAGGCCAATATTATGAACCTCACAACTGAGATGTGTAAATGTTAATGAAGTTCTTAGTTTTGCTATTTTGATCTAAGAAAATATCCAGTTTTTAGACATGTATCAAGAATGCACAATGTGATGAACTGAAACTTTGTATTGGGTCCCATTTCTTAAGGGGGTCATTATTTTAAAAAAAAATCAATGAAAGGGAAGGCATTTTTGTATGTGTTTGCCTGGTGTAGACTAGGGAACATAGTCGGGGGGGGGGATCTTAGGCAATGGGATAATGCTGTATGTCCGTCCATTCAAGGGTGGCCAGTAGAAATCTTCTCAATCAAGAATAAGTCCGTGTCTGAGAATTCTGAGAGAGACAGCTCATATATGTCTATTCAGAGAACATGGGGATGGGGAGTGGGTTGGTCAGCTTCAAGATTTCAAGAAACTTATGTTAGGATAGAGTGAATTTATTGCCAACAAGGTTAAGTCTTGCTACTTATCTGATTTCATAAAATAAAAATAAGGGAGAAACATTTGAGATATACAAGTGACTGAAATTCAACAGAATGTGATTTTTTTAAAGGATGCTCTGTTTGTACTGCCTCTGTATAGGTCAAGCTGTAAAAATTAAAAATAAATATCAGTAGCTTCCAGCTATCTTAAATGGTCATGATAAAATTTTAAAAAATGTACCAATTCATCCCGTTTTCAGCAAACAACATTTATAACAGCCAAATATTTCTAAAGCTACTGTTTCCTTTACTCAATACAGGATATAATAAAATTTCATACAAACACAGGATCTCAGAACTCTCTTACCTATTAAGAAAGGAGTTAAACTGGATTTTTATTTGAATATTTAAGAAATGGGGATGAAATCATAAATTATTCTAGTTATTATTGTCTGGAAGTCATGTAGGTTTATTCTATAATGTAATATGGGAAAGTAGAGATAAAATAGTTCTCAGTTTTAGAAAAACAAACACTGAACTGTGTTGGAAGAAATTTTACATTAGGCATTGAGGAAGGAGGGAAGATATTACAAAAGGAAAATATTGCTTACCACGTAGAAAGTTTGAAGAGAAAAGAAAATGATAAATTCATCAGTAGCTTGCTAGGTAGCTATTTGGAAGATGAGATTGTGGTATAGCTGTGTAAACTGAGTTTTCTTTCTGGCTGTGAAATGCCCATTATGTAGACTACTTCTCTAGAACAGAGCCTTGTGAAGGCTTATAACCTGATATGAAGGAAGGGAAGGATACGTGAACTCCCTTAGCCTCTTAGAAGGGACAAGAGCAATGTGAGAGAGAATCAGGGAGCAGAAAAGGACTTGGAAGGCACTCTCTCCTGCTGCCACCTTGGACATCATTAAATGGACATACTTGCTCACAATACACACACACACATGCACACGCACATGTGCACACACACACACACACACACACACACACACACACACACACAAGGGGTTGGGGGGTTGGGGAGGTTAAAAACATTAACTTTTGAAGGATAAGGACTGGAGAAGTCTTTAAAGATACTGAGACCAGAAACCAATCAGTGTGAAGGAGGATAGTTAAAGTCTTTATCAAAACTAGAGGTCTGGTTCTCCCTCTCCTCCCTCTCCCTCTCCCTCTCCCTCTCCCTCTCCCTCTCCCTCTCCCTCTCCCTCTCCCTCTCCCTCTCCCTCTCCCTCTCCCTCTCCCTCTCCCTCTCCCTCTCCCTTCCCCATCTCCCTCTCCCTCTCCCTTCCCCATCTCCCTCTTCCTTCCACCTCTATCTTTCTGTTCTTCCTTTTTTCTCCCTCCTTCCTTCTTTCTTCACTGTTTAAGAAGTCTTGTGTCAATTTCACAAGGTATTTAAAGCTCCAAGAAGACAGGAAGGTTAGGTAGGTCTGGGACCAACTAGTCAGTATTTGCATGTCTTTAGTTTATTTCTGTAGCTGTTCTCTGGGGCAGGAGTAATTATAATTATAGAAACTGGCATTCTGGAGGCTCTATACATGTTTACTCTACCTGCATGAGGCATCTCTAGCTGGTAACGAGTTCACAAATACACATTAAGGGACAAGGGGGAAACTCTGACACAGGGTGGGTTTACTGCTTTCTCTCACTCTGCGCATGGGGCAGGTGCTCATGGTGCATAGGTTTCAGTCTGTAGTTTTAATAGTCTAGAGTCAGAAGCAGGGTAGACGGAGCTCTGTGAGTTCGAGGACAGCATGATCTACATTACTGGGTACCATCCCAGACAGAGCTACACAGTGAAACTCTTGTCTCAGAACAAAACAAGAAGAAAAAGTAGGGCTGGCCAGGGATCTTCAGAGTCTGCTGTGCAGAGTGTGATCCCATACCACTTTTTGGGGATCCCCTGGAAGAGTGGCTCACTGTAGTCTATGGCATCAAACTTTAAATAAATTCCTCTCTGGAACTATTGTCTTGTCAAGACTAGAAAATGAAAATATTAACCTACAAATAAAGAGATTACAACTTCTGAAAGAATGGTGCCTCAGTTGTGAGCATTTCTTAAAATCTGGAGCTGTGCTGACTCCTGGTGTGGTGCTTTACTTGACTGATGAGACCGACTGCCTCATTAGAACTTGCAAATGTGATTCTGTGATCAGCTTTCTCCATTGCCGCGCCTTTTGTGAAGAGATTGCAAATTTATTTCTCATGTTAGCATTTTTTAAAGGACTGGGATGAAGAGGCAAAGCCCTTAGATGCCATTGTATGCTAGTTCAGATGTTAATGTAGTGATTATTGTGCAATTTGGAGTTCATGATAAATGGTTATCAATACTAAACTGTCCAATAAAAATATGCTGTGATGCGTTCTGGGACCAAAGCCAGAGAATTCAAGGCTTTATTTCTGGTTGTTTGTGAATAAAGATTAGGGAGATTGATAGACAGTTTCAGACAATGATATTGTCTGAGATGATTCCTTAGAGAATATGCATCTCAGAAGAAAATTAATCCCAAATAAGACACACACAAATATACAAATGTATGTGTATACAAATGTATGTATGTATGTATGTATGTATATTTATGTATATATATATAATCATTTTAGACAGTAGACTGGGGAGATCTTTGTGTAAAACTTAGGTTCTCATGATCGACGTTTGTCCATTAATCTTACAATTAATGATACTCGCTAAAGGAAATAGTTGCTAAGAATATTGCATGGAAGAGTCCTGTTGACTTTAGGAAGAAATCACAATGACAGGAATTTCATCATGGGAACTTGATGTTCCCTTGATGTCCTCCAAATTCCTGTGGGGCTGGGTGGTTAACTACTTTCACTAAGGGGATGGAAGGCAGATGGGTGGGATGTAACTGAAGCTTGTGTGTGGAAATGAAGATGTTTTTCAAGATTACAGCTTTTATTTGAGAGAAGAGGATGGGATATCTCAGGTGTTCAATATATCATTAGTAACATGTTATTATAGTGTTGTAAAAGTCTTGTTTTCTATTTTGCTTCCAGCCATCAATAAGAGGAGAAAGTTCCCATTAAAGTACTTACTTCTAAATGTCATCTTGACAGAACCCCGTATTATATAAGTTTCTCAGTGTGAGTTCATCTATAATAGTTATCTCTAGGTGCTTTAGAGAAAATATTAAATATGCAAAGTTTTTATATATGTAATAATGTCTTAGAATACAAACACAAAGTTCACACACATGTTACATGGGCATATACATATGTAAGCTGCTTTGCTATTACTAATGTCATATTTTATACACATGCATTTTCATATATTTAGATGAAGCTTTTTTATTTTCCAAATATTTGTCATAGCCCATCGTATTCTGAACTTCGTAATCACTCTGTACAGAGGTTACATGACCTGTCCAAATTCACACTTAATAACTGTCAAGGCCAGGACCAGCAGTGAAATTTCCGGATGCTTGGCCAAGAGCTCTTTCCACTCCAACAGCTGTCAGTAGTTACTGCAAAGGCCAAGGGAAGAAACAGACTTGGCATTTCTAAAGCTGGGAATGATAGGTGGTGACTACATTTACAAATTAGTGATTACAGTTACAAGTATCAACATTATTTCAAGGTTAAACATCCCTTCTTAAAGTGCATTTCCCGTTGAACACTCCTATTTGTCTATGTTATATGTCTATGCCATAGTTATGGCCAGTACCAGAAGTAAGGCAAGTTGGAACATCTTTAGATTATTCAACCAGGATTCACTGGCAGGGTTAGGAAGAAATGAAAACAACCACCACTTCCTTGTAAATAAAACATAATGATAATTTTAAAAGCTAACAATTAAGAACTAGCTATTCAAACTGCAGCTATCACCTATCATACCAAGCAAGGAAATCCCTCAGTATTGGTCTTGATGTGATGGCGTATATTTTCAAAGTTTTCCTGACATATCAGTGGGTTATTCCCAAATCTGCCATATAGATTTCATATATCTTTTCTTGAAAAAAGAGGATAAACTGTTAATATTCTTTGAGCCAATGCTTAAGAAGCTATAATATAGCCTCTTCCCAAATGGTCAGCTTACATCGGTAGGTAGATACGTACTTTCCTTGTGTATCAGTTTGACCAGTCGAGGTGGCGATATGCTCACTCTCCTCTGCGTCATTGAAGAATTCAGGACTTTGCTATGATGCTCCTCCATGCTGCTGAAGCTGAGTCCCTATGCTGTGACAGTTACAAGCCTTATGAGTGGACCAGGAGTGAGCCGAAGGAAGGTATCTTTAAGGCGATGACTCAGAAATGATACCTGCCAGTTTCACTCTTCTTCCGCTGACTGGAACCTCATCACGTGGACATAGCGTTTTTCCAAGAGATGTTACGAAATGTAGTCTATATAAGTCTAACCAACTTATTATTTTTACATGCTATCTATTGATTATTTGGAGGTTTCATATTAGGCACCCCAATCAGATTCACATCCCTGTACTCCCTAGTCCATACCCCCAACCCTCCTTGCTTTGTAACCTAAAGAAGAGGAAAAAAAACTGAAGTTCAATTTGCGTTGCCCATATACGTGCTAAAGTATAGTCAACACCCCAGTGGGCAGCTCCTTAAAGAAAACTGAGTCTTTCCCCACCCCTACCCTTGCCAGAAACCATCAATTGTGGAGAGCCACACTTCAGCATACTTAAGTTAAATTTTAAGAGTCCTTCCGGTACAGACTTTTTTCTTTCTTTCTTCCTTTTTTATTTCATGCTGATACCTTCCTGTTAGTTTCTGACGGTAACATTGATTGATATTTTTATTTTTATTTATCTATTTTGAGGTAGGGTCTCCTGCAGCCAAAACTAGTCTCAAACTAGCTCTGTACACAGGCATGGCCTTATTTCTGATGACCCTGCTTCTACCTTCTAAATGTTATGGTTTAAGTCACAGGCCATCATGTTTGGGTAGTATTTTTTTCCATCTTTATTAAATTGAGTATTTCTTATTTACATTTCAAATGTTATTCCCTTTGCCGGTTTCCAGACCAACATCCCCTTAACCCCTTCTCCTCCCATTTTATATGGGTGTTCCCCTCCCAATCCTCCCCCCATTACCGCCCTCCCCCCAAGAATCCTGTTCACTGGGGGTCCAGCCTTGGCAGGACCAAGGGCTTCCCCTTCCACTGGTGCCCTTACTAGGATATTTATTGCTACCTATGCAGTTGAAGCCCTCTCTCTCTCTCTCTCTCTCTCTCTCTCTCTCTCTCTCTCTCTCTTTCTTTCTTTCTTTCTTTTCCTTCCTTCCTTATTTCTTAGTGGTAGGGTTGGAGAAAGAGGTTGTCATAGAAGGCTTCTATGTCTCTCATTCTTAAGTGTGAGTCTGCAGTCATCGATATCACTGAAAAAGAAGCTTCTGTGCCCTTTATAGTAAACAGTATCACAGATCATGGATGTCCACATAGTTTCTGGCTACAGCATAGGTTACAGGCATCATAATGGCCTCAGGTGGCAATACAGACCATGGACATTCC
This sequence comes from Rattus norvegicus, assembly GCF_021556685.1. Taxonomy (NCBI): domain Eukaryota; kingdom Metazoa; phylum Chordata; class Mammalia; order Rodentia; family Muridae; genus Rattus; species Rattus norvegicus. The sequence continues at coordinate 115,998,327 of NC_141539.1, read as the reverse complement.
CCATGCCCTTCAATGGTAACATAAGCTATGGACATCAACAGGGCCACCAGCCACATCAGAAAAATGAACATCAACATGGCCTTGGGCAGTACATCAATATGATCTCTAGCATCAACACGGCCTACAGAATCAAGAGTGTGACCACAGACCACGGACATCATCAAGGGCCATAGGCACCTTCATGGTCCTTAGTGGCAGCATAGGTCATGGACATCAACATGGTCTCCAGCAGCAATATGGCCCACAGACATCAGCACAGCTGTAGGTAGCTGTAAGGACCATAGACATCCCCTTGGCTTTTGGTGGCAACATGGACCATGGACACCAACACTGCCTACTGTGGTAGCATAGACCACCAAGATCAACATGCAGGAAGGCAGCTTTTTAGAAAAGGATGTGCAGTAATGCAGGTTTAAATATTAAAAACAAGATTTGTGTGTCAGTCAGTATTTATGGCTATTGAATACAAGATAAAATACATTTATTTGAGTCAGAAGAGTGGCAGATCACTGAAAAGCAAATAATCAGGGAATGAATTAAAAATATAAGAAATGCTATGATCCTTTAAAAATTGTAATTCAGGAGGCTTAGGAGATGAATCATCTGTTAGGAACACATACTGCTTTTGAAGAGAACCTGGGTTCATGACCCAGTACCCACATCACAGCCACTTATAGCTCCAGTTCCAAGAACCTGATATCTCTGACCTCTGCACGTATCTGCAATATATAGGTGCAAGAACACATAGGTACCTGAACACAGGGGCAACCATACATACACAGAATAAGTAAAGCTTTTTAAAAACTGTGAGTCTGAAATTTTCTGCAAACTACCTCTTGGTGACAAAAATTGCAGTTCTATTCTCCACATAGGAATTTAATTGTGCTTCCTGTTTTCATGTTCATGGGGTGATATGAAGGTAGTGTCTAGTTTCAATACAAGTAAATCAAGGGCATACTATTATTTTTAACGGTATTGAAGAATGAACTGTTCTAAGTGAACTAATTTTCCAAAGAAAGGAATGACATTTATAATTTCATCTTAAATAATAGTATTCCTTTTTGTATCTGTACAGTTTTTATTAAAGAGGGTTATTTTCTTCAATGGGATATTGTTAGTTCAGTTGAAATGAACTCATTCTTTCAGTACTGTGTATTTAATTCATACTACACATAAGCAGGGCATATGGTTTGTAGGTAGTTTTGTGTTTAACCTTCCCAACAATCCACTGAGGTCTTCCCTCTTTTCCTCATTTCATTGGTAAGAGAATGGGGACCAAGAAGGCTTAGGGGTGCACTGATCTTGTTTTCTCTTGTTTTTGTTACTGCGGCTGCTAGCAGAATGCCCGAAAGACAACATGGGTTTATTTTTTGTGTTTAAGAAGACGCTGTGTGTTGCGGATGATAATGCATGATACCTGAGCTCTGTTCATGGTGATGGGTGCTTACAGCATTTCCTGGACATCTCAGCAGATAGGGAAGCATGGAATTACCGGCCATGGGCATCCCATAATATAAAATATATTCTCTTGATGTATCCCTAATGTAAAATATATTTAGTGCTTCAAAAGCTCCAGAAGTCTTAAGTATCTCAAACCTTCAAAATCCAATGTCTCTGCTGGAATTCATCACGATCTCGTGATTGCGAGTCCCTGTAATGTATTAAAAACGCAGTTACGTATTTCTAACATGCGGTGGCATGAATAAAACCTGATGTTTCTAAAACAGACTTAAAGAAGACAAAGCAAGGATGAAAACTAGCAAGGCAAAACCAAACGTTGTAGCTCATATGACATCTGGGACTTGTGACATCATCTGAGCTCTGACGAGCTTGGGTGGTCTCACTCCGGCAGCTCCGCCATCTACATTACACATGGGATCCCTTAAGCCGTCCTTCCTCAGTGCCCACAGAACTGTTTGGCAGATGTCCCACATCCTGGCATCTCTAAACATCTTGCGATCTCCACTGCAAGTTAGTCTTCACGTTCGCAGCTTCACACATAGGCCTCTCAGGACTTCTCTTCAGTGAATCCAATCACGCTACAAAGAGTCTGGCCTTCAGCAATTTTCGGAAGCCTTGGCACAAGGCTCCAAGAGCCCGTAATTCTTGCATTCTGCAGGCCTGCAAAACCAGCACCATATGGGCAATGCCAGGCTCTGCTGCCAGCTCAGGATGTAGCCTGTCCCCTTGTTCCTGGAGACAGCAGGCTGAGTGGGAATGTGAGGCCGAATTTGAAAACATCTCTGGGAAGTTCTGTTCAAGCAAGGTGTGCTGTAAACTCCTCCTTTCTTAGGTCCTCTCCTCTCAGCCACTCTCCCTTAAGTGAATTTGTATTTTCAGGCAGTGTGGCCTTTGACAGGAGAAGAGATTGTAGCTCAATTGTCTATATCTGACCTGTCCCCAACTCTAACTTCATTTGCATTCATTTCCTTGCCAAACAGCACATTTTTACATGTTTCTGCTACACTTCCTACTCTTCACCATTAAAAGCACACGACCAACCAACCGACCAGACTAAAATCAGCACAAACAATGCTACAGATCAAACAAAATGCAGTCTTCAAATTCCTCCACTCAATGAAATACACTATTATTTTAGAAAATTAAGCCTCATTTGCAATTTCAGGGCATACATAAAAGATCCAGATTCTTTGCTCGAGAATTCAACATGAATTTCATGTAACATAGTTCTTGTTTCCTTGTTTTACCTACCCTAATACCTCAGAAGCCTAGCTTTACTGTCTACATTTCTGTTAGCATTCTCTCTTTCAATGTTCTCACAAAAAGCTCCCATTATGCTCTGCTTGTAATACTCTAGGGATTCCTCACCTCAACCACCTAAGTTTTCCACATTCCAATTCCTAAGGCCCATGAGCCACATGTTCAAGATGATTACAATAATTACAGCACTTTTTGTACCCATATCCTGTGTGACTCTTCTTGTGATTGATGGAGTACCGACACAAGCAATGGTAGGAGAAGAATTCATTTTGATTCAAGCTTTGAGTGGCTACAATCCATTATGGTACCAGGAAGAGCTAGGGCTCTGTTCATGGTTCCAGAAGCTTGCAGCAAGGCTTTCAACATCTCTGCAGATCAGGAAGCAGAAGGCTCAGACCAGAAGAGCCAGCCTATAACTCTAAATTTCTGCCCCTGTGGTCCTGTATCTGCCAACTAGGCAGATGTCTGAAAGGCTCCACAATCTCTGGTGGGCAAGTATCAAGCCACGAGGTTGACACTTCTTCACCTTCAAACCATAACGGGTAGCATAATCCCCTGTGTGTGAACCCTACTCACTTCCATTCATTCCCTTTTACAGCTCTCCATTGCGCAATGTTGATGTGTCCAGCAGAAAGTTAGATGGTTTTGTGTGCCATAATCTTATTTAAACTCAAAACACTTTCGTGAAGTAATTTTTCCCCATTTTTTAGAGTGTAGTCCCTAGTTCAGAAGGGTAATGTATTTTACATGACAGGGCAGACTAATAGGTGAAACACATGGGATCTTTCCACTTGGAGCCTGCCTTTGTAGGTGGCACTTCAAGTAGTCTCTGACTCAGGTTCAGTGCACTCTCCAACACTCCGTCTCTTTCGCATTCTGACCTCTTCTACTGTGGAAATGTCTGGCTGGTCACCTTCCTATTATAGCTTGGTTTTAATCATTTAGGATATTCATTGGTCCAGTATAACTTTCTAACAGGTCTTTCTATAACTGAATTATCTTTTGCTATTCCTACGTTGTCAAGAGGTGATGACCCCCCAAATATATAAAACATGCCCCAGCAATTTTTTGATGCCAAGAACCACCCATTTGCTTTTCTGAGCTTAATAAACTTTAGTTCATTACTTGGATATGCAAGGATCTTTTCAGTTCACTTCAGCTGAAGCCCCATCTTTCATCACTCAACTTCCACCCAGAGTGAAATCTACCTGTGCCAAACACATTGCTCATTTCCAAAGCTTCTTCATTGTACCTCTATACTTTGGTGCACAATATTCTTTTTTTTTTTATTAACTTGAGTATTTCTTATATACATTTCGAGTGTTATTCCCTTTCCCGGTTTCCGAGCAAACATCCCCCTCCCCCCTCCCCTTCCTTATGGGTGTTCCCCTCCCAACCCTCCCCCCATTGCCGCCCTCCCCCCATAGACTAGTTCACTGGGGGTTCAGTCTTAGCAGGACCCAGGGCTTCCCCTTCCACTGGTGCTCTTACTAGGATATTCATTGCTACCTATGGGGTCAGAGTCCAGGGTCAGTCCATGTATAGTCTTTAGGTAGTGGCTTAGTCCCTGGAAGCTCTGATTGCTTGGCATTGTTGTACTTTTGGGGTCTCGAGCCCCTTCAAGCTCTTCCAGTTCTTTCTCTGATTCCTTCAATAGGGGACCTATTCTCAGTTCAGTGGTTTCCTGCTGGCATTCACCTCTGTATTTGCTGTATTCTGGCTGTGTCCCTCAAGAGAGATCTACATCCGGCTCCTGTCGGTCTGCACTTCTTTGCTTCATCCATCTTGTCTAATTGGGTGGCTGTATATGTATGGGCCACATGTGGGGCAGGCTCTGAATGGGTGTTCCTTCAGTCTCTGTTTTAATCTTTGCCTCTCCCTTCCCTGCCAAGGGTATTCTTTTTCCTCATTTAAAGAAGGAGTGAAGCATTCACATTTTGATCATCCGTCTTGAGTTTCCTTTGTTCTAGGGATCTAGGGTAATTCAAGCATTTGGGCTAATAGCCACTTATCAATGAGTGCATACCATGTATGTCTTTCTGTGATTGGGTTAGCTCACTCAGGATGATATTTTGCAGTTCCAACCATTTGCCTACGAATTTCATAAACTCGTTGTTTTTGATAGCTGAGTAATATTCCATTGTGTAGATGTACCACATTTTCTGTATCCATTCCTCTGTTGAAGGGCATCTGGGTTCTTTCCATTTTCTGGCTATTATAAATAAGGCTGCGATGAACATAGTGGAGCACGTGTCTCTTTTATATGTTGAGGCATCTTTTGGGTATATGCCCAAGAGAGGTATAGCTGGATCCTCAGGCAGTTCAATGTCCAATTTTCTGAGGAACCTCCAGACTGATTTCCAGAATGGTTTTACCAGTCTGCAATCCCACCAACAATGGAGGAGTGTTCCTCTTTCTCCACATCCTCGCCAGCATCTGCTGTCACCTGAGTTTTTGATCTTAGCCATTCTCACTGGTGTGAGGTGAAATCTCAGGGTTGTTTTGATTTGCATTTCCCTTATGACTAAAGATGTTGAACATTTCTTTAGGTGTTTCTCAGCCATTCGGCATTCCTCAGCTGTGAATTCTTTGTTTAGCTCTGAACCCCATTTTTTAATAGGGTTATTTGTTTCCCTGCGGTCTAACTTCTTGAGTTCTTTGTATATTTTGGATATAAGGCCTCTATCTGTTGTAGGATTGGTAAAGATCTTTTCCCAATCTGTTGGTTGCCGTTTTGTCCTAACCACAGTGTCCTTTGCCTTACAGAAGCTTTGCAGTTTTATGAGATCCCATTTGTCGATTCTTGATCTTAAAGTATAAGCCATTGGTGTTTTGTTCAGGAAATTTTTTCCAGTGCCCATGTGTTCCAGATGCTTCCCTAGTTTTTCTTCTATTAGTTTGAGTGTGTCTGGTTTGATGTGGAGGTCCTTGATCCACTTGGACTTAAGCTTTGTACAGGGTGATAAGCATGGATCGATCTGCATTCTTCTACATGTTGACCTCCAGTTGAACCAGCACCATTTGCTGAAAATGCTATCTTTTTTCCATTGGATGGTTTTGGCTCCTTTGTCAAAAATCAAGTGACCATAGGTGTGTGGGTTCATTTCTGGGTCTTCAATTCTATTCCATTGGTCTATCTGTCTGTCTCTGCACCAATACCATGCAGTTTTTATCACTATTGCTCTGTAATACTGCTTGAGTTCAGGGATAGTGATTCCCCCTGAACTCCTTTTATTGTTGAGGATAGCTTTAGCTATCCTGGGTTTTTTGTTATTCCAGATGAATTTGCAAATTGTTCTGTCTAACTCTTTGAAGAATTGGATTGGTATTTTGATGGGGATTGCATTGAATCTGTAGATTGCTTTTGGTAAAATGGCCATTTTTACAATATTAATCCTGCCAATCCATGAGCATGGGAGATCTTTCCATCTTCTGAGGTCTTCTTCAATTTCTTTCCTCAGTGTCTTGAAGTTCTTATTGTACAGATCTTTTACTTGCTTGGTTAAAGTCACACCGAGGTACTTTATATTATTTGGGTCTATTATGAAGGGTGTCGTTTCCCTAATTTCTTTCTTGGCTTGTTTCTCTTTTGTATAGAGGAAGGCAACTGATTTATTTGAGTTAATTTTATACCCAGCCAATTTGCTGAAGTTGTTTATCAGCTTTAGTAGTTCTCTGGTGGAACTTTTGGGATCACTTAAATATACTATCATGTCATCTGCAAATAGTGATATTTTGACCTCTTCTTTTCCGATCTGTATCCCCTTGATCTCCTTTTGTTGTCTGATTGCTCTGGCTAGAACTTCAAGAACTATATTGAATAAGTAGGGAGAGAGTGGGCAGCCTTGTCTAGTCCCTGATTTTAGTGGGATTGCTTCAAGTTTCTCTCCATTTAGTTTAATGTTAGCAACTGGTTTGCTGTATATGGCTTTTACTATGTTTAGGTATGGGCCTTGAATTCCTATTCTTTCCAGGACTTTTATCATGAAGGGGTGTTGAATTTTGTCAAATGCTTTCTCAGCATCTAATGAAATGATCATGTGGTTCTGTTCGTTCAGTTTGTTTATATAATGGATCACGTTGATGGTTTTCCGTATATTAAACCATCCCTGCATGCCTGGGATGAAGCCTACTTGATCATGGTGGATGATTGTTTTGATGTGCTCTTGGATTCGGTTTGCCAGAATTTTATTGAGTATTTTTGCGTCGATATTCATAAGGGAAATTGGTCTGAATTTCTCTTTCTTTGTTGTGTCTTTGTGTGGTTTAGGTATAAGAGTAATTGTGGCTTCGTAGAAGGAATTCGGTAGGGCTCCATCTGTTTCAATTTTGTGGAATAGTTTGGATAATATTGGTATGAGGTCTTCTATGAAGGTTCGATAGAATTCTGCACTAAACCCGTCTGGACCTGGGCTCTTTTTGGTTGGGAGACCTTTAATGACTGCTTCTATTTCCTTAGGAGTTATGGGGTTGTTTAATTGGTTTATCTGTTCCTGATTTAACTTCGATACCTGGTATCTGTCTAGGAAATTGTCCATTTCCTGAAGATTTTCAAATTTTGTTGAATATAGGTTTTTATAGTAAGATCTGATGATTTTTTGAATTTCCTCTGAATCTGTAGTTATGTCTCCCTTTTCATTTCTGATTTTGTTAATTTGGACGCACTCTCTGTGTCCTCTCGTTAGTCTGGCAAAGGGTTTATCTATCTTGTTGATTTTCTCAAAGAACCAACTTTTGGTTCTGTTGATTCTTTCTATGGTCCTTTTTGTTTCTACTTGGTTGATTTCAGCTCTGAGTTTGATTATTTCCTGCCCTCTACTCCTCCGGGGTGTATTTGCTTCTTTTTGTTCTAGAGCTTTTAGGTGTGCTGTCAAGCTGCTGACATATGCTCTTTCCTGTTTCTTTCTGCAGGCACTCAGCGCTATGAGTTTTCCTCTTAGCACAGCTTTCATTGTGTCCCATAAGTTTGGGTATGTTGTATCTTCATTTTCATTAAATTCTAAAAAGTTTTTAATTTCTTTCTTTATTTCTTCCTTGACCAGGTTATCATTGAGTAGAGCATTGTTCAATTTCCACGTATATGTGGGCATTCTTCCCTTATTGTTATTGAAGACCAGTTTTAGGCCGTGGTGGTCCGATAGCACGCATGGGATTATTTCTATCTTTCTGTACCTGTTGAGGCCCGTTTTTTGACCAATTATATGGTCAATTTTGGAGAAAGTACCATGAGGAGCTGAGAAGAAGGTATATCCTTTTGCTTTAGGATAGAATGTTCTATAAATATCCGTTAAGTCCATTTGGCTCATGACTTCTCTTAGTCTGTTTACATCACTGTTTAATTTCTGTTTCCGTTTTCTGTCCATTGATGAGAGTGGGGTGTTGAAATCTCCCACTATTATTGTGTGAGGTGCAATGTGTGTTTTGAGCTTTAGTAAGGTTTCTTTTACGTATGTAGGTGCCCTTGTATTTGGGGCATAGATATTTAGGATTGAGAGTTCATCTTGGTGGATTTTTTCTTTGATGAATATGAAGTGTCCTTCCTTATCTTTTTTGATGACTTTTAGTTGGAAATTGATTTTATTTGATATTAGAATGGCTACTCCAGCTTGCTTCTTCTGACCATTTGCTTGGAAAGTTGTTTTCCAGCCTTTCACTCTGAGGTAGTGTCTGTCTTTGTCTCTGAGGTGTGTTTCCTGTAGGCAGCAGAATGCAGGGTCCTCGTTGCGTATCCAGTTTGTTAATCTATGTCTTTTTATTGGGGAGTTGAGGCCATTGATATTGAGAGATATTAAGGAATAGTGATTATTGTTTCCCTTTATATTCATATTTGGATGTGAGCTTATGTTTGTGTGCTTTCATTCTCTTTGTTTTGTTGCCAAGACGATTAGTTTCTTGCTTCTTCTAGGGTATAGCTTGCCTCCTTATGTTGGGCTTTACCATTTATTATCCTTTGTAGTGCTGGATTTGTGGAAAGATACTGTGTAAATTTGGTTTTGTCATGGAATATCTTGGTTTCTCCATCAATGTTAATTGAGAGTTTTGCTGGATACAGTAACCTGGGCTGGCATTTGTGTTCTCTTAGGGTCTGTATGACATCTGTCCAGGATCTTCTGGCCTTCATAGTTTCTGGCGAGAAGTCTGGTGTGATTCTGATAGGTCTCCCTTTATATGTTACTTGACCTTTTTCCCTTACTGCTTTTAATATTCTTTCTTTATTTTGTGTGTTTGGTGTTTTGACAATTATGTGACGGGAGGTGTTTCTTTTCTGGTCCAATCTATTTGGAGTTCTGTAGGCTTCTTGTATGTCTACGGGTATCTCTTTTTTTAGGTTAGGGAAGTTTTCTTCTATGATTTTGTTGAAGATATTTACTGGTCCTTTGAGCTGGGAGTCTTCACTCTCTTCTATACCTATTATCCTTAGGTTTGATCTTCTCATTGCATCCTGGATTTCCTGTATGTTTTGGACCAGTAGCTTTTTCCGCTTTACATTATCTTTGACAGTTGAGTCAATGATTTCTATGGAATCTTCTGCTCCTGAGATTCTCTCTTCCATCTCTTGTATTCTGTTGGTGAAGCTTGTATCTACAGCTCCTTGTCTCTTCTTTTGGTTTTCTATATCCAGGGTTGTTTCTATGTGTTCTTTCTTGATTGCTTCTATTTCCATTTTTAATTCCTTCAACTGTTTGATTGTGTTTTCCTGGAATTCTTTCAGGGATTTTTGTGTCTCCTCTCTATGGGCTTCTACTTGTTTATTTATGTTTTCCTGGAATTCTTTCAGGGATTTTTGCGATTCCTCTCTGTAGGCTTCTACTTGTTCTCTAAGGGAGTTCTTCATGTCTTTCTTGAAGTCCTCCAGCATCATGATCAAATATGATTTTGAAACTAGATCTTGCTTTTCTGGTGTGTTTGGATATTCCGTGTTTGCTTTGGTGGGAGAATTGGGCTCCGATGATGCCATGTAGTCTTGGTTTCTGTTGCTTGTGTTCCTGCGCTTGCCTCTCGCCATCAGATTATCTCTAGTGTTACTTTGTTCTGCTATTTCTGACAGTGGCTAGACTGTCCTATAAGCCTGTGTGTCAGGAGTGCTGTAGACCTGTTTTCCTCTCTTTCAGTCAGTTATGGGGACAGAGTGTTCTGCTTTCGGGTGTGTAGTTTTTCCTCTCTACAGGTCTTCAGCTGTTCCTGTGGGCCTGTGTCTTGAGTTCACCAGGCAGCTTTCTTGCAGCAGAAAATTTGGTCTTACCTGTGGTCCTGAGGCTCAAGTTCACTCGTGGGGTGCTGCCCATGGGCTCTCTGCAGCAGCAGCAACCAGGAAGACGTGTGCCGCCCCTTCCGGGAACTTCAGTGCACCAGGGTTCCAGATGGTCTTTGGCTTTTTCCTCTGGCGTCCGAGATGTGTGTGCAGGGAGCAGTCTCTTCTGGTTTCCCAGGCTTGTCTGCCTCTCTGAAGGTTTAGCTCTCCCTCCCACGGGATTTGGGTGCAGAGAACTGTTTATCCGGTCTGTTTCTTTCAGGTTCCGGCGGTGTCTCAGGCAGGGGTCCTGCCGCTCCTGGGCCCTCCCCCACGGGAGCCCAGAGGCCTTATACAGTTTCCTCTTGGGCCAGGGATGTGGGCAGGGGTGAGCAGTGTTGGTGGTCTCTTCCGCTCTGCAGCCTCAGGAGTGCCCACCTGACCAGGCGGTTGGGTCTCTCTCTCACCGGGTCTGGGAGCAGAGAGCTGCTGCGGGCCGGGATCCGCGGGTGTGGGACTTCCGGTAAACACAGAACGTGCCCGGTCCTAGAGAAAATCTGCTTCCGTGTGTCCCAAGCTCACCAGGCAGCTTTCTTGCAGCAGAAATTTTGGTCTTACCTGTGGTCCCGAGGCTCAGGTTCGCTCGTGGGGTGCTGCCCAGGGGCTCTCTGCAGCGGCAGCAACCAGGAAGCGGTGCACAATATTCTTATTACGTAGGGGAGGTTTCCGTTTTGTTTTCTGCCTGGAAAAATTTTTACGTGCTTTAAAAGTCACAATTCTACTTATAAAAGTGTGAAGTTACTTCTTCAAATAAAATTGGTCACCCTTCTTTAGTCCCACAGTCCTCTTTCATATCTTGGTAAAGTATAATAAATGTTAATGTAATTATATTCTTGACTATGATTTTGAGAGCCATTACCACCCAGGCCTTACACAATGCCTGCATAGTGTGAACATATTTTATTGGGAACAACTGACCAAATATCCAGTTGCTAGACACAGCAATATGACACTGTAAAGTACTGGTCATTGAACAATAAATCAAGTTACTTGTTCATTGAACATTTGCTCTAGACAAATCACTGTGCTTGGTGCCACAATGGAATACAGAAATAATAAAATAAATCTTGCCCTACATGGCAGCTCTGAATTTAATTAAGAAGCTAAGCTATTCTGGAAGTAAGAATACTCTTGTCCTGTTTTAATGTTCATGTTTGCCCCTATTAGGCTAAAAACTCTTTGGGGCTGAGTTCCATTTTTGTTATTGTTTCTAGCACATAAGTAGTCTATAAGAAGTGGAACGACACATAGAAAACTACAACAAATGTTTACAGTGAGGGCTATAGCCTCTGTTATTATTGGAGATGAGATGAAGTTACAGGCAGTGAAAAAATATTTCTGTCACTGAAGACACAGGATGGATTTGACAAAATTAAGAAAATGGTATGTATGTTCATGTTGAGGATATGAAAACCAACGTGGGCCATGTGCTAGTCAACTAGCTCCTATCTCATACATACTGTTAACAAAGCACATCCAACTCAATGTATTATGAGAACATACATTGGTTCTCACAGTCTTGGATCTTCTGATCCAGGGTTAGCCAATTTCAGTCTGCACAGAGCCTGAGTTGTGGTTGACTCCAGCTTGTAGTTAGGGCCAGCTCTTTTCTACATAGTCCCACCATTTTGGCGGTGCTTGTGGAAAGATTAAGTGGACTTTGGGTATTATGGGGTGGGGGACTGAACAACTTTGACCAGAAAAGAGGGCTGTAGTGCATTGTTTCATGATCATATCATATGTGTGCCTGGTACTTGTGGATGTCAGAAGAGAGAGCTGGGCTCCCTGGGACTTGTACCAGGCTGGTTGTAAGGCAGCCATATGCATGCTAGGAGCTGAACTTGGTTCTTCTGCTGGAACACAAGTGCTCTTAACCACTGTGTAGTTCTACAGCCCAACCCCCACCCCAGCTTGTTCCTAATTTCACACTTAGGAAGCCCAGTTTCACTGTGTAGTCCAGGACTGATTGTTTCATGAGCTTAATGGCTTCATTATGAGGTACCTTCTGCCATCTGCCCATTTTTTGTTTCATTCTCATGCTTGTTGAACTGGTGTATCTCAGTCCACCATACACCTAAATGACTAAAACCAGGAGTGAGCGAGTTCAATTATATTGTAATTTCTTGTATTGTACGTCTCTCCAACTGTCTGTACAGTGTGTGTGTGTGTGTGTGTGTGTGTGTGTGTGTGTGTGTGTGTGTGCGTGCGTGTGCGGATGTGTGTGCTCATGCGCATGTACATGCAGAGGCCAAGAACTGACCTTCTGGTGTCTTCTTCAATTGCTTCTCCACCTTACATTTTGAGACACAGTCTCTTCACTGACTCCAGCACTTGCAGTTTTGGTTGGGTTAGGTAGCCATGGATTTCCCAGTATCCACTTCTCTCAACGCCAGGTTGCATCATGCACAACCTCAATTGGCTTTTTACATGAGTAATAGGGACCTGAATTAAAATCCTCATGCTTGTACAGGAATCATTTTACCTGCATAGCCGTCAGCCCTGCCCACTATGGTAATATTTTAACAAGTATCCTGTCATCTAAGTTTGCTTCATATTTCTCTGTCTAGAATTATCAAATCCTTAACCCAGAATGGCAATAGGTATGGAATTATCATGATTTGCTTGGGAAAATCACTTGGTAATGGAACAAGTAACAAAGATTCAGCCTTTGCTGATACAATTCAGAAAGAAATTGTCCATGCCAAACCTAATGAATTTTGTATTACAGCAAGACCTCAAATCTAAACCCAAAAGCAGACCAACTAGTCAGAATAAGCTTTTTTTCTGGACACTTTGGGGGAATATTTAGTTCTCATATAAGGTCATCCTGCTCACAATACAGTGATATTTGACTAACATTTCAAGTTTGTTCATAAAGAGAATTAATATTTGACTATCACTTATATGACAGGCAATATTCTGGACAGTTTACACATGAGACCAACTTTATCCTCCTCAAAAAGCTGATGAAGTGATAGTATTTCTAAATCCATTTTTTTCTTGTTGCAGAACAAAAGTCCAGACCTAATTTACTTGATGAAGATCACAAAGCAATTTTGCCACTCTCCAGTGGCCACGTACATTCTTCTACAATTTTATGAAATAAAATAAAAATATATTATGTCTCTCGTTGGATCTGCATGCTTGAGCCTTTTCAAGGTATTTTGTAAAGATAGCGTGCTTCAATCTCGATGCCCAGATCTCATTTTTGGCTTCCAAGGGCTCACAGGCAATATGAAAAGCAATAATCTTCAAATTGAACAAATAAAGACCTGAAGTGATAAATTACCTGGAAGCAGACTCCAGAGGCATAGCTCTTCTGTTTGACAACTCACATGTAATAATGGCAGTACCTAATTATTTTTAAAATACTTTTGGTGGAAAGACTGTCGTCATGTGGTTATTAAAGGCCTCTTCTTTTTTCTGAAACAAGTGTTATGAAAGACAAAGTCAACAAAATTATCCGATTTTCCACTAGAAGTTATTTATTCCATTCACTTCAGAGTTTTGTCTTTGTGTTTTTAACCTCGGCCTCAGCGTGTTCTCAGAACTGATATTGACCAAAACCATAGCTGCTGAGATGTGAAATTAGGTGATTTAAAGATTCACTTCTGATTCCCAAGATATGCTTGAGGGCATCCTGTGATGTGCTTTAGGGCATAAAATGACCTCAGGCTGGGGCTAACAGAGGGGGAAAAAATCTCCACAGTAAAATAAATATTGCAGAATGGTTTAGTGGTTAGAGAACAGTATTCTTATTTTTCTTCTACACCTACCCTTTCCACACAATCTAGTCACAAGGCAGAAAAGGTCCCTATATCTACTGTTGACTTGTCGTACAATGGAAGCAGCCTGAGTTGTTCAACATGTTCTCATCAGTTCAAAGATTGAATTCACTTTATTATTTCCTTCTAAACAATTTTGGATCCAATGCGGAGAGCAGAAAATAAACATCAAACCTTTGGAGAGTTTTGTTTTGTCCAGATTTAATTTGTTCATGGTAATGAGCGGAAAAGGAGATGGTTAGACCTTGATTGTCTACTTTGAAAGAATCAAAGGTTGGTGTAGAAAACAAGATAATCTTACTGGGGCTTTGATTGATATGTCATTTGCATAATCAGGAGTGAAGTATGGTCTCGGAATATAGTCTTCCAAATTACTTTTATCTTCCAGAAACAATGAAACGCTGACTCAATACTTCCTGAACGTGTCCCTTTCTACCCCTTGGCAGAGCTTCTATAAGCAGAACGATCAGAAGGAGGGGAGGAAAGTAGACAGAAAGAGAAGCAAGGAATCTGGGTGCATTTCCAAGCTGAATAATCAGCTTCCTCCTCCGAAAGGGAATTGGCAAGGCTGTATGGAAGGATCCATGATTCCTTCCCTCTGATTGTGGCAGCAGTATGTAAGCTGGCAAGAGGGCCCTGCAGATACTATGGATGGACATAATCATCCCTCAAAGGCTCCCATTTAACTCACTGTAATTTAAGATTACACAGCCCTACTTGCTCTGCATACGTCTTCTTCTGGGGTAAGTCTATAACGTTGCTTGAGAACCTAACAATCTTCGGTCTGAATGCGGTATTAACATGGAATGTTTTATAGCTTGTGATACACTTGGGGTTTGTAAGCTTGGCTTGGGAAAAAAGCCTGTCTTCCCTCTCCTAATCTAGGAAAAACTTGGTGCCAAGCCTGGTAGCTCATACCCTGTGCATTCTCCACCTTCTTGTTATAAGTAACACACACACACACACACACACACAGAGAGAGAGAGAGAGAGAGAGAGAGAGAGAGAGAGAGAGAGAGAGAGAGATTGCTCATTTGTGATGTTCTAGTTGGAGAGTTAAGATTTAACAAAGATGTCTTGGCTGTCTCCCTAGCACCCTACTGTTTTTCCACAGAGTAGGAGATTATTTGAATTGTGATCATCCATTTGCTGATTTTACACATACGGAAGTAGAACTCAAAAGGTTTTAATGCAGTAACTCCCAAATCACACAGCTAGTGCCAGAGACTGGACCATGGCGACTGGTTATACTGAAGTCCATGTCTTTTCCCTGGTAGGACACTTCTGCCTCTCAAGTCTACATCAAGGAGAAAAAAAAGGCCAAGTTCTGAGAAATAAAGAGGGGTAAGATGTCTTCAAGTAAAGTGTTGACTGAGATGAAGAAATCATGCAATCATTATTGAATTAAGAGAAGCAATTAAGTAGTAAACATTTAACTTCTGGGATTGCTTTAATCCTCACACGTTGCTTATTTTACTGTGGCATTGTGTATATTGATATGGGTGTCTGTATATGTGTGTTTGTTTGTGTGTGTGTGTGTGTGTGTGTGTGTTTGTATATATATATATATATATATATATATATATATATATATAAAATGTGTGTGTTTCTGCACGCGCGCTCATAGGTACACATGTGAGTGCATGCCTAAGAGTCTTTATCATTCACTCTCTCTTTTTTCAGACAAGATCACTCACTGAATGGTGGAGTATACTACCCATCTAGGCTGGTTACCAGTGAACTCCAGAGATCCTCTTACCTCTTCCTCCCCATTGCCGAGATTAAGTTCCGTCCATTGTCTTTCGTTTGAGTATTAGATACCTAACCTAAGATCTACTTGCTTGTGCAGCAAGCACTTTAGAGGCTGAGTGATCTTCACAGCCGCCCCTCCTTTGGTTATTTGGTTAAATTACTTGAAGCAAGCATTTACTACTTTTACAATTAATAGGAAGAACAAAGAGCTGGGCATGGTGGCACACGCCTATGATTCTAGCACTTGGGATGGGCTCAAGGCCAGTCTGGGTTGTATGAGATTCTGTCTCAAAACACTTCAAAAATGGAAGGAGGAGGAAGAAGGAAGGAAGGAAGGAAGGGGGAAGTAAAGAAGAAAGAAAGGAAGGAAGAAAAATTCCTAGAGCCACAAAATACCATGGGGCTGGTACTCGGGAGGTAGTTTGGCAAATGAACTCAAAGCTTTTCTTTCAGAACTGCCACTTACTGCTGATTTAGTGAATTCAGTTCTCAAAATGGCCAGGATCACATGGTCACCTTGCAATTTCCTTCCTTGGTGTTTTCATCTTTGACCAGATACCACCCCTATCACACACCCACAATGAACTATTCTAGTGAATAAAATAATGTAAACTCTTTACAGAGATTTGGACAAAGGGCCCATGAGCAGAGGACACTGTTTTAAGTTGCAAGCCAGTATACAGACAACCATTGTTTATAGCCCACCAGACTTAAAACACATTACTAAAAAGTCAGAAAGCAAAAGAAATGGTTGGGATGTCATGTGTAACCACCAACCTTGGCATGTCACAATGGCACAACAAGCATTTTTTTCTATATAATCATCCTTTGCTTTTCTAATGGTAGGTACAAAGCCATATCTAATCTTCACGTTGTAAACCTATGACATGAGATGAACATACACATAACTTCTTGACGTTTAGGAAATAGAATTTTGTTTGTTGTACTCGGTTTATGGATATTGTTTAACGTATACTATTACAGTCCTTTTTAAGGACTGGAGATATGGCTTGGTGATTAAGAGCACTTAATGCTATTCAAGAGAATCCAGGTTCAGTTTCTAACACCCACATTTGGCAGCTCACAACTGTCTGTAACTCCAGTTATAGGAATCCAATACCCTCTTTTTAGTCTCTTTGAGATCTACGCACTGGTGGCTCACACATCCACATACAGACACAGGTACACACAGACAAGCACACATATACATTATGTGCTTCAATCCACAAGCCTAGAAATTGACATGTTTAATGGTCATCGCTGCTCTGAATGAAAGGAACAAGATGCCAAGTAAAGTGTGCACAGTGTTATTGTTTCTTTCTTGGAGTGGAGCTGGGAAGGAAAATTTCATCTGATACTTGCGGTCTTTCTGGAAACACCCAGCCACAGATTCATGGGGAAGAGGACTCACCCAGAACAGAAACAGTTCTCCCAGGGCTCTAGCCTGTAAAGGGTCAGAGGAACAATGGTTCAAACATGGCATCGTGCATGTGTCGTTCAAGACTTTTAGCCCAGTAGCAACAGGAACAAAGCAAGTTTTAATCAGAGGCGTGAAATGCTATGCCTCAAAGACAGTGGAGTAGAATAGAAAATATAGGAAATGGTCATTACAGTAATAGCAGTGAGCTATGATAGAACCCTCCAGCAAAGTAATCGCAGTAAGGATGAGGGGAAAAAAAATCGTAAGACGCATCCAAAAGCTAAAAAGAAATTTTGCTATCAGTTTCTCTAGTAATCTCTTTTCTCATGATGGAGGCAATGAATTCTGAAGAGGAGCTAGGAAACAGGGAAAGCCAGGTGTGCCCCATCTCACCACGTGAAGTTTTCTAGGTTGATTTCTCTTCTGTAGCTCAGGCTGTCTCAAGCCCTTGGAGTTGCTTCACGGAATTATATGTCTGTACCACCATACACAGACAACATGAGATTCTTTATTTATTCATTCATTTTAATATCTCTTGATCTCTCGATCTCTCTGTTGGGGTTGGGGGTGAGTGTGGGTGTGGGCGTATGTTTGTATGTTATGTTTATGCATACGGGTGCATGTGGCATGTTATCTGTGCATAGGTCCCAAGGCAGCCTTTGAGTTTGGTTCTCGTCCTCAATCTTGTTTGAGGTAAAGTCTCTTGTTGTTCGATGTGTATGCCAGGTTATCAAGCCCATGAGCTTTTAGGTATCTCGCCCTCCCTGCCTTCTGTCTTTCTGTAGGAGCGCAGAGATAATATACGACCTTATTGGCTATAAATAGATCCTGGGAATTCAAATTCAGGGCTTCATGCTTGCATGACAAGCTCGCTATTCGCTTCACTCAGCCATCAGCCTCCAGCCCCAAATGACTTTTAAGACATTTATTTTATTTTTAATTATTTGTCTGCCTCTGGGTATGTGTGCTTGTCTCCATTACCTGAAACTGCTGTTACAGAAAGTTCTGAGTTTCCTGCTGAGGATGCTGGGAATTAAACTCAGGTCCTCCACAAGAACAATATGAGCTTAAACAAAATAAAACAGCTGGGCCCTCTCCCCAGTCCTACACGAATAAGAGGAAACTCTTTGGTTTGTGGGAAGAGATGTGATTATTGATCGCAATTGGAGAGATTTGGTTCTCCTGGCTTTGAAGATAGGCAGGAATGAATCACACTTCTCACTTGCTCGCACTGAAACCTCAAAGTTCCAGTGGGCTTCAGCATAATTGCCAAGAAGCTATAGTTTTGTTCCCAAGATGTTATTGTTGTGAAGATTTCATATAAATAGAGCCCTACAATATGTGGCAGATATGACTCACTTCTTTCATATAACACTTTTGAAGCCCGTACATCTTGCAGCTCCTTTTTAACTGGTGAACAATTTTCTACTGTGTATATATGCTATGTTGTTTCCCATTAGCTGCTGAACATTGTTGGTCCTACTTTTTGGCTGTTGCAAACATTATGAATATAACATGTTCCTCTAATCATTGACATCCATGTTGTGTGAACATTTCCTTGGCTATGTACCTGGGAATGGAATTTCTGGACCATGTGGTATGACTTTATTTAAGGTCTTGAGCTGACACATGGCTTTCCAATGTGGAGCATTATTTTACATTCCCCACCACCGATGTGTAAGGCTCTAATTACTGCATGTTCTCATTTATGTTATTGTCTAACAAAACCTTTTCTTCTCTACTTTCTCCTCCTCCTTTTCTATTTTTTCCCCAAGTGGGTATAAAATGACATCTCCTTGAGATTTTGACTTGCGTTTTCAAGACTCTAATGTGAAAGACGTTTTTGTGTGTTTATTTTTTGGTACTGTATTGGACAACTATTCAAGTCATTAACTCACCTTTAAACTGGATTCTCTGTTCTTCTTTACTGTTTAGTTGGATGTGGTCCTTTCTCATACTTTGTAGACATTTCTTAGCACACACATGTTGGCTAATCTTGGTGGTCAACTTGACACAAATGGGAGGAGGGAAGTAGGATTGAAAAAGTTCTTATATGGATCAGCCTGTGGACACAACAGTGGAGCACTTTCTTGGTTGGTAATTGATGTAGGGAGGGCCCAGCCCACTGTAGACTAATACTTAAGCAGGTGGAGCTTTATAAAAATGCTAGCCGAAAAGAGCAGTAACCACCATTGTGGTTTCTATTTCAAGTTCTTGCTTTGCGGGGATTCCTATGCTGTTTGAGTTCCTGTCCCACTTGAGTTTTTGTCATGACTTCTCTCAAGGATTAAACATGTGATACAATAAAAAACCCTTCCCTCTCCAAGGTGTTTTTGATCATGGTGTTTTATCACCATCCCAGAAAGCAAACTAGAACAACATATTTGATTTGAAAACATACGCCCACATTATATGGGTTGTTTCGCTTTATGGGTGGTTCCTTTTGAAGCACAAACATTTTTTTTTTAATTTTGATAAAGACTAATTCATCAAATCTTGTAGTTTGATAGTAGTGGATAGTTAATGACTACCTGAGGTTACTAAGCATACTCCTGTAATCGTTAAAAGAATATAATAGTTTTATAAAAACTTATTTCAAGTTACCTATAGCATACTTAGACATCTATTTACTCTCTAACAGCCTCAAATCTCTGGTACATTGTGGACTAATTCTTATATGTGCTGTGACTACATCTAGCTCTTCCAGGAAGCATATGTTGGAAGCTCTGCTCATCCTCAAATTTAGCTGCCGTGACACCCAGCAACTGAAAATCAGTCATTCCTGCATGTATGGTTTTAGTTCTAATTTTTTATATCTATAGCATTTATCTATTTTTAGATATATTTATTATTTACTTCTTATTACCCTCAGACATCTGGTACACTATGCTGATATACCATCTTGATTGCCGTAGCTCTTTGTTACGTTTCTAAAGAGATAAGTGTAATTCTTCCAAATTTAGAATGGTATACACTAGCTCCTTATTATCAAGATGGCATTTTCCTCTATGTATCTGTATGAATTTTAGTTTGAGCTTCTCAATTTGCATAGAAAAGGCTATTTTGTATTTTGGTAAAATATGAAAGAAATCTATTGATTAATTCGATTACTTGATACATTTGACAAATCTTAGCATTATTAAACCTTCCACCCTGTAAATGTGTTTTCTTGTTCAGTTAAGTTTATTTCAGTGTGTTTTAGAATGCCTCCACTGTTACTATGTGATAGAACCAAAAGAGGGAGGACATAGAGTGGAGTAGCTTTTTCTAGATCTCCAAGAAAGTAAGTTATCCCTTCTTTCCCGAGGACAAGCGAGAGGAGGATCTGGAAAAGAGGGATAAAAGAGAGAGAAAAGCAATCTGCAAGTATGGCTTTCACACAGTTCCTCTCCAGGAGCAGAAGGTCCTATTAGACAACATGGTTGGGGCAGGAGGATATGCATCGTGGTTTCGATTGATTACACATAGTAGGAGAGCAGTTGAGGGAAGCAGAATTAGATGACTAGGATATGCTTCATATAATATGCCAATGAAATATGTTGTAGTGTATAAGATGTTCTAATGGTCACAAGCATAGGTAGAGGCATTATCCTTATTAATAATAACATTATTAATAATAACAGCAAAGCAGCATCCATTCTCAGTGTAGAGTCAGTGCATATCCAGTGGGATTGCTGTTAGGAAATTGTTGGCAAGGCTTCCATTTTCTTTCTCTGTGAAGTAGGAGGATAACTTTTTTTAAATTAAAATCAATTTTTTTATTAGCTATATTTCTTTACTTACATTACAAATGTTATTCCCTTTCCCGGTTTTCTGTTCATAAGTCCCCTCCCCTCCCCCTCCCCCATATGGATGTCCCCCCCCCATCCATCCCCTTTACTGCCTCACCCATATTTCCCTGCATTGGGGGTCCAATTTTGGCAGGACCAAGGGCTTCCCCTTCCCCTGGTGCCCCAATAAGGCTATTCTCTGCTACATATGCAGTTGGAGCCCTGGGTCAGTCCATGTATAGACTTTCGGTAGTGGTTTAGTCCTGGAAGCTCTGGTTGGTTGGAATTGTTGTTCTTATGGAGTTGCAAGCTCTTTCAACTCGTTTAATACATCTTCTAATTCCCCCCAAGGGGGTCCCATTCTCAGTTCAGTGGTTTGCTGCTAGCATTGACCTCTGTATTGGACATGCTCTGGATGTGTCTCTCAGGAGAGATCTATATCCAGTCCCTTTCCTCATGCATTTTTTAGCTTCCTCAATCTTATCTAGTTTTGGTGTCTGTATATATATATATATATATATATGGCCCACATGTGGGGCAGGCTCTGAATGGCCATTCCTTCAGTCGCTGCTCTAAACTTTGTTTCCATATCCCCTCCTATGGATATTTTCCCCCCTTTTAAGAAGGAGTGGGAGCATCCGCATTTTGGTCATCCTTCTTGAGCTTCCTGTGGTCTGTGGATTGCATCTTAAATAGTTCCAGCTTTTGGGCTAATATCCACTTATCAATGACTACGTTGATAAGTGTGTTTTTCTGTGACTGGGTTACCTCACTCAGGATGATATTTTCTACTTCATTCCATTTGCCTATGAATTTCATGAGGTCGTTGTTTTTGATAACTGAGTAGTACTTCATTGTGTAGATGTAACACATTTTTTTGAATCCATTCCTCTGTTGAAAGGCATCTGGGTTCTTTACAGCTTCTTGCTATTATAAATAAGGCTGCTATGAACATAGTGGAGCATGTGTCTTTGTTGTATGTTGGAGCATCTTTTGGGTATATGTCCAAGAGAGGTATAGCTGGGTCCTCAGGTAGTGCAATGTCCAATTTTCTGAGGAACTTCCAGACCTCCAGACTGATAACTTCTTTTTAACTAGGAGCTGAGTCATGGAAAGTAGAGATGGAGTTGGCCATTTCTTATTATGAATAGGAGAGTACTTCATCAGAAGAGACCACACTTCTCTTGTTGATTGGTAGTCTTTGAGGACTGTATTAATGTGTACCAAAGTGAGGGAGAGGTGAGCAAGTGAAGTCACAGATCCTCAATCTGAAGAACCAGGGAAATAAACCTGATGGGAGGAAGGATTGCATTTCATTTCATAGCCTTTGCAATTCCTTCTTCTATCCAACAAGTGGCCACAATCAGTACCATTGCCCTCCATTTAGATTGGAGGCATTTGAGAAATATCTGATGGTTTCCAGCCAGCGAAACGGCCAAAGGCTGCCTTAATTTTCCCACAAGGCTGTATATGGTTTCTAGTTCTGTTCTGGTGCAAAAAGCCCATGATGATTTCCTCTCCCAGCTGCCTAGTGCTGACAGCCTGAAGTATTTTCTTACAGTCATATGACTGCTAATACAATTCAGAATAAGACTCCAGACAGGGATGTGTGCCATCCTATTAGACAAGGTCATTGCATTAATCCTGAACTGTGAGGAGAGTGGAGCAAGATGCAACTGGCAAGGCTGATTTTTGTCATGTGGCCTGCAAGGGTATGTGGCAAGTGGTCCCAGCTTAGCTTGAAATAAGAACCTCCAACATCTGGTTATTACAAGATGTGTGAGGAGGAAAGGTTGGGCACCATGAATTATCATTGTGTTCAGCAATACACTTACGAGCTTTTCTATAAAGGATTTCAGAATATCGTAGGTGACCCTACTCGTGTGTGTGTGTGTGTGTGTGTGTGTGTGTGTCTGTGTGTGTGCGTGTATGCATGTGTGTGTATGTATGAGTGTGTGTCTGTGTGTGTGTCTGTGTGTGTATGTGTGTCTGTGTGTGTATGTGTGTGTGCGTGTGTGCGTGCATGTGTGTGTATGTGTGTGTATGTTTGTGTGTGTGTGTGTGTGTGTGTGTGTGTGTGTGTGTGTGTGTACCTCGGCAACTTCATAGTCACATTGTAAGTCAAGTTGAAGAGGGAACACTTAACACATTCTGTGTGGAAGAAAATGTATGAGCGCTAAAGGAATAAGCTAAAGAAAGTTGAGCAAGCATCATTCAGCAAAAAGTCAAGCTGCTAACCTTCAGACAATGCCCATGCAGTAGATGAACGCATTGATGCTGGGTTAAGTACTAAGTGTGTTCTCATGAGTGTGTTTTAAAGAAAATGAGGAGTATGTCTTAGTGTGTTCTCAAGAACTATGATCGCTAATATGGCACAAAATTAATTTGGATGGAAAGTCAAGATGCCCTTTAATAGTAATTTCTCAGACTTTTAAAATATGAAATATTTCAACTCATATTTGATTATCAGACTTAGAGCCCATTTAACTGAGTGATGTGCTCAAGTCCAATGACGGAAAAGTGACTGGTTGGCCCTAGTAATAATGCCACTATTGAGCTACTGCTTACTAAGCCTTCTATGTGAATCTTATCAGCTAACCTGTCCAAGCTGGCACTGTTACTTATGGAAGTTAGTCTAGAGATCTCTATTTAGAGAACAAGGAGATGGGTAGCACACCAAGGTTTAGGCTTCTAGAGTCTGCTTCTTAGCTCTGCCCCATTGTACCTCTTAACTTACTCTTTGATTACACTGTCCCCATGCCTCAGTTGCCTCTGGGTGAAGTAAGAATGGCTGATATCATTAGTCTCATTGGAGTTTAAAGATGAAATGAGACATGACATACAAGATTTGGAAAATGATGTTAACTTTATAGGAAATGGTGGTGGTGGTGGTGATGATGATGATGATATAAGAAATATAATAATAAAATGCTCTTGTTGGTCTGTTACTGGAGTACATTATAATAGCTGTTTGGCGGAGCAATGCCCTCCATTGGTTCACGTAATTGAACACTTGGTCCCAGGTCAGCCACACTATTTGGAGAGGTTATGTGACCTTTAGGGACCTTGCTGGAGGAAGTAAGTTGAGAGTTTACAGGCTACCCTGCTTCCAGTTTGCTCTCTGGTGCTTTCTGTTAAAGATGTAATCTTTTAGCTTCCTGGTCCAACTGCCCGCCGCCAGCCTCTCTTGCCATTATGAACTCTATGAACTCTATCTCTGAAACCATAAGCCAAAGTAAATTCTTTCTTCCACTTTATGTCTCACTTGGGAACACTGTTGGCAAGAAAAGAAAAGAGCCGCAAGCAGCTGCCATAGTGGGGGAAACATTTGAAAAATTATCATGTCTAATAAAAAGAAAACCAACCTAGACAAAAGATGGCACTCCATCTTATTCCAATAAATTTAAATCTAGAAATAAATAAAATTGATCTAGAATCACACAATCTCTTGTAAAAAAGAGAGAGAGAGAGAGAGAGAGAGAGAGAGAGGCCTTTTTCTTACAGTTAGAATTTTTATTTGTGTCTCTGTGTTAGTATGCTCATATAAGTATAGATTCCCTCAGAGGCCAGAGAAAGGTGCTGACCTCCCTGGAATTGGAGGTATAGTCGGTAGTAAGTTACCTCCTGGTCCTTTGTAAGAGCAGCCAGCACTCAACCACTGATCCTTCTCTCCATCCCCAAGGAAGACTTTGGACAGCAATGGTTTTGCAAATGTATCAGGACCTAAAAACCAACATATACTTTAATATATGTGGTTTACTATACTTTATATCTTGAGATATTTTTAAAATCCCACAGAGTACTTTTTGATATATTTTTAAAAATCACCTTCTTTAATATCCATTATCAATTCTTTTTCTTTAAGGACATTTTGGATATTATAACTGTGTATCATATTGATAGTAAAATTTGTGACAAAGCTTTACTTTTGCTTGCATGGCTGCCCACTCCCACTTCAACTCCATAAATGTGTTGCTACTATGATAAACTGCACCGAGCATGTGCATTGATTTGAAAGAATACATTATTATGGCACGGGGTCTCTCACACCATGACTATGGTCTGTCTTCATTTATTTAGGTTGTTTTTAATGCTTTTCAAGTGCTTTGCAATTGACTCTTATTTATCGAATATACAACCCAGAGAACAGTAAACCTGCCTAGCTAAGACATGAGCTATTCTAAGGGCTGCATCTGATTTCCAGGAGACCTACAAAAATTAGCAATTTACTCCTAGAAATCTTAGCTCAGGGAAATACATTTTTGCCCTGAGTTCTTCTTCTTGCCTCTTTGCTTTGTTGCAAGATGAAATATGCTTCGTTCCTTCTTAGAAGGGAGGACAAAATACTCACTGGAGGAAAAATACTGGGACAAAGAGTGGAGCAGGAACTGAAGAAAATGTCATTCAGACACTGCCCTACCTGGGGATCCATCCCATCTGCAGCTAGCAAACCCATTCACTATCGCTGATGTCAAGAAGTGCTTGCCCACAGGAGCCTGATACGAGTGTCTCCTGAGAGGTTCTTCCAGAGCCCTACTGATACGGATGAGGATGCTTGCAACTAACCATTGGACTGAACAAGGGGACTCCAATGGAGGAGTTAGAGAAAAGACTGAAGGAGATGAAGGGGTTTGCAACCCCATAGGAAGAACAACAATATCAACTAACCAGACCCCGCCAGAGCTCCCAGGGATTAAATCAATCACCAACCAATGAGTACACATGGACAGATTCCATGACTCCAGCCACATATGTAGCAGAGGATGGCACCGTCCAGCATAAATAGGAGGAAAAACCCTTGGTCCTGTGAAGACTTGTTTCCCCAATGTAGGGTAATGCTAGGATGTTGAAGTTTAAGTAGGTGGGTGGGAGTGTGAGCATCCTCAAAGAAGAAGGGGGAGAGAAGGCGGGACATGGGAGAGGGGAGAAGAGGATAACATTTGAAATGTAAATACATAAAATATCCAAGAAAAATAAAATTTAAAAAAGAAGGCATAACGCAATGAGCAAAAAATAAATAAATAAAAAATAAAAAATTAGTTTGTTACCTTAACACAATTTCACGAGCAGAGCCTCTCTGGTGTTGTGAGCATGTGAGCCTGGTAGGGACACAGGAAGAAGAGCCTGGGACAATGAAGGACAACAGGAAACGGAAGGTGGGAGCTTAGGAGAAGCTTTCACGATGGGAGTTAAAAATAAGCTCAGCGTTTCGGGACTTTCTGACCCTCAACCTTCACATCTTAGGGGTGATGTATGTAGAGGGGAGATTATTAAGGTTTAACCTCAAAGAGACAGACTTAGCTTGGAGATGTCAAGCTTATATTTACTACTCTAGTACCTATTGGACACTAAGCAATTATTTTAGTTAAAAACTAAAAAAAAAAAAAAAAGTGAGAAAACCTAAGAGGTTTTGAATAGAAGGAATGACGTTTCAAGAAGAATATACAAAAAAATCATTAGAAATCATGGATATCCTTGGATAAAGCACATTCTATCTGGTAATATGAGGAACCAATATAATTCTGAAAATAGATCCATGTTATGTAGGAAATGCCTGCATTTCTTGCCCCATAGCGGAAAAAGAGAGAATAGAAGGAAGAAATTTTGCTTTGAAAATTGCAGATAGCATTCTCGTGCAAGGCAAAGGAACCATCACGCTCCGTGTACCCTTAGATAACATTCCTCTGCAAACCAGGGCTCAACTTAAAGTAGCTCTCATGTGGAATGTCAGATCTGTAAGAAAAAGTGACTTTTTTTAAGTTAAGCATTTGGCTATTATAGAACCGTATAGGAATTTATGTGTTAACAAACTATTTTTTAAAAAGGAAGGGATAAATATAATTATTCTGGGGCCTGCTCTCCTGCTAGAGTTAAGTGAGCATGAAAAGGATTACAAAGAGTTTAAATTGTAGTTTGCAATCATATAATGTTGCTATCCCATGAATTAAAGTAAGATCAAGCCCAGGTTCCAATACCACAGAGTGTTGGTCAGTTTCCTGTGTTATTATTGGGACCCTTCTACTACAGGTATCGTATGAGGAATCCACAGCCAAGAAGATTTTTGTGGGATAAGTTTCAATCTGGTTTCTACCAACAAGTCTAATATTCCCTTAAGTCCTGGGTCCTGCGACTATTTCCATGGAGATCTTGGGGCTTAGGAATGTTAGTAAAGGTTTAATTTAAGTTTAGCCTCAACCTTCCCAAGTATTAAGCCATCCTCATCTTTTAGCATCAAGTTCGAACTTTTGTGTTAGACTCTTCAAAAACACAATTTACTGTCCAAAGGAAGTAGATGGCTGTGACCTCCTGATAGTAGACAGACATGTGCCATGTAATTCTTCAAAAAGGAACCTCACTATCAATCTTTGTGCATGAGGTAACAAATGGGACAGAGTAATAATTGTTATCTTTGAAATGTCCAAGATTTTATTCTATTGAGGTTGTGATGGTTAATATTGCTATCTTGACAGAATCCCCTTGGAAAAAAGCCTCTTAGCCATGCTTGTGAAGGATTTTAATGGACTATGTTAATTGATGTGGGAGGACCCACTGTGGCGGCGCCATTCTATAGGCTGGGGTTCTTAACTAAATAAGAAGGAAAAGGTAAGCATAGCACAAATATTCATAGCTCTCTGCTTCCTGACTGGGAAGCTCCTCAAGCTTCTGGCTCCATGACTTCCTGGCATGGTAGACCCGTGTACCTTTGAACTAAGACACTGTCTTTAAAAATGTGACTTAGTCCTCATATTGGCCTGTATGTGACTTTGAAGTTGTTTTCCAAAGAGCTCTCTAAATGCGGTTTATAAATGTATCGTTTCAAAGCCAAAGACTTCATGTGAGTATATCATTTATCTACTAGCATTCATCAGATATAAATGCCTGGTGTGAAATTTCATGGCCTATTAGCAAAATTCATGCAGAACATCTTGTCAAGACACCTCTATCTGCAACTTCTTCTTCAGCTCCTTAGCAAGCAGGATAAACATACAAAAGATGAGCTCAATTGTGAATATTTATTGATATATAAAATGGAAATTCTGCTCTGGGGTTAATGTAAGAGCTTTGTCTTGGAGATTTTAGATTTCTAATGAGATGAAAATATGTTTGTAGAAACATAATATTCACATCTTCTATGGGGCCTTATATAGTTAAACACATAAAACTAATATCAGATCAAGCCATGAATGTTAATTTATATAATGTAGGTAGGTATGTTAAAGTTGTGATCAGGCAGGACCTGGTAAAGCAAGAATGTTTTTCCAAATCTTTAGCCAAATGAAGTGTGGGCTTGAATATAGCACACATGTGATCAAATATGATTTCAGGTAGCTCTTTCTCCCAGTGAATCATAAAGTGGAGAACACTCTTATTTTCTCAGTTTAGAGAAAAGAGTAAGATTCTGTGAGATGATATGTCCACATACATATTTTGCTGATGAATTATTATGCATTCATTTATGATAGTGTCTATCCCCTGTGCCCCATAACATAAATCATAAACCATATTTCTTGAATTATAAGTATAATAAACTTTCTTTTGCCTCAAATATAATCTGATTGTTTTAACTGGTGGTCCAACAATGGCCATTTTACAACGGATAAGACCAGAATATGAAGCTGGATGTCTCAGCAGTCCCAATATAGTACTTAAGGCTTAGAGGATTCCTAGTGAGCGGCTGGTCCAAAGATTCTGGCTATGAAATCAGCAAAGGGATACAAAACCACCACCAGTACCACCACCACCACCAGTGGCAGTGGCAGTGGCAGCAGCAGCAAAATTGATGATGTTGCCTGTAAGAATGAAAGGAAGCAGGCAAAAAACAAAGTTTCTTTCATTTTTTAAATTTTATTTATTTATTTGACATTGGCAAGAGTCCCCACACTTATGGCTGCTCTCCCCATTTCAATTAATCTAATCCAAAAATATCTCATAGGGATGTTTATTCCTGATCTAGTCAATTTGACAACCAGGATACACCATCACCTTGAAGCCAAAGGGATAAGTTGGTATAGTTGAGCTTGGGTGATTTCAAAGCTAAAGGGCACTCTTGCTTGCGTGGTGCCTGGTTCTGAATGATCAAGTAAGAGGATTTTTGCTTCCCTCAGCTGGATGGACTGGGCAGAAGATATGGTTCTAGGTAAATGCATTATTTGGATATCAAAGAAATGAATGATCCCATCTGAGCATTTAGTTGTTTCTAATACCTAGACAGCCAGTCTATCCATTTTTTAAAGGGACCTATCACGACTGCCCTCCAAAAGACCCAACGAGCAGCTGAAAAAGTCAGATGCAGTTATGTGCACCCAACCAATGAACAGAAGCTGCTGATCCCTGTGGTTGAATTAGGCAAAAGCTGGAGGAAGCGGAGGAGGATAACCCTGTAGGAGGACTCCCGAGATCTCTCAGACACTGGATCAACCAGGCAGCATACACCAGCTGAGATGAGGCTGCCAACACATACATATATAGTAGAGGACTCCCGGGTCTGGGTTCAGTCAGAGAAGATGCACCTAACCCTCAAGAGACTGGAGGCCCCAGGAAGTTTAGAGGTCTGGTTGGATAGGTAGGGTGGGGACATCCTCATGGAGACAGGGAGATGGGGTATGATATGGGGATCCGGGAGGAGGTATGGGATGTGGAACAGTCAGAGGGTGGGCCAGAAGGGGAATAAAATCTGGAGTGTAAAAATAAATAAAAAATTAAAAAATAAAATAAAATAACATAAATAGAAAATTTAAAAAAATGTCAAACATTCTGTGCAAAAATTAAATGAGGGCTGGAGAGATGGCTCAGTGGTTAAGAGCACTGACTGGTTTTCCAGAGATCCTGAGTTTAATTCCCAAACACTACATGGTGGCTCACAACCATCTGTAATGGGATCTGATGTCCTCTTCTGGTGTGTATGAAGACAGCTATAGTTAATCATATTAAATAAATAAAAAAAGAAAGAAATCTTTAAAAATTAAATGTATTCATTATGATAACATGATGAAACATTACAGAAAGCTACACGTCATCAAAAGCAGCATGCCACTCAAACTACGTTCATGTTCTCTTCTGTGCTGCATTGCAGTCTTTGCTTAGACCCCAGGCGAGCTGTGTGTAAGGCTGTGAAAAGGCACAGTAAGGTTGGTGGACTTCGAGGGGATCAAAGATGCTGAGAAGACACCATCGTCATAAATCAACCACTGGGGTGCACCTTTCATATTGATCTCCGTGTCTGAATTCTCAGGCATTTCCTGATTGTTCTGCTGGATCCAGTGCAACGAGGAGGACTCTGATCCAATATCAGACCCATTCTCAGTCTTCAGAAAGAAAGTCTGCTGTACTCTCACCAGACCATTCTTTACACTGATAACCCACCTGTCAACATTTTACTTTCAGTGTGTCTGGCGCCATTGATTTGATGTGCCTGCTTTAAGCTCATGACTTCCTACTTACCTTTTAGACTCAACTATGAGCTGTCAGGAATCTGATTTCACACCGTTCTTTTACCACATTTTTAGCCCTTGATCTACCTTATGTTTATGAGCTTGTTTTTGTTTCCGTGTTTCTCTACTCCTTTTAGGCCATTCTTCTCTTGTATTAGGTTTTATGCGTCCTTTGAAACCCAGTGTAATTCCTGTTTTCAGTTCTAAACATACATCAGTATGTGTGAATGTTGATGTGCTTTCTTGTTACCAGTAAAAGAAAAAAAAAGGAAAAAATGTAAACCTCTCTCTACCATTCTGTATTTTTACTGAAAGTCTTATGGATGCATGGAAGACACAGGGGAGGGTGCAAAAATCTCAAAGAGGTGGCTTCAAGTTCAGATTTAAATATCATTTTTCAACAGAGCAGAAGAAATGTAGCTGGTTGGGGAAGCTGGGATGGGGAATGTCTTAGCTATTGTCCTATTGCTGTGATGTTACACAATGAAACATTAAATCGAGGGCTTGCTTACAGTTCCGGAGGCTATGTCTAAGTGCATGATCATCATAACAACAGGCAGCCGGATGTCGTGCTGGAGCAGTACCTGAGAGTTTACAACTGATCCACAGGCAGCATGCAAAAGGAGAGTCTGGGCCTCGGATGGATGGGCTTTTGAAATCTTAAAGTTCACGTTCTCCTCGGTGACACACCTCTTACAATAAGGACATACTCTGTAATCCTTCCCAAACAGTTCTACCAACTGGGGACCAAGCATTTAAACATACGTATGAAGTGTAAGTCACTTTTCATCCACACTATCACAGTAAGTTAGTTTGGTAAAAGTATGGTATCCGAGGGAAGGCTTACTCAGCAGATTTTAGTTGGCATTTTCTCTATGACGTGAGCCTTCTACTACTCTAATACTGGCCTTGTACGTCCTTGGACTGGTGCGGAGAGGAAGAAGACATCTTTACAATGGTGTTTTCCATTATGGACGCAGGTTACTTTTATGTATAGTTACCACGACCCTGCTTTCAGATCCCCTGTGTCTGTGTTTCCTCCATATAACTACCTTAAAATAATCCTTCTGCTCTGGAAGTTTGCTGTCACATCTTAGGTGCCTTTGTTCCCCTGGATGCGATCAATGACTAGAGAATCTACATCTAAACCATTAAGTTCAGCATTGCTCTCTGTGTTTTTAAGCATGTGCAGCAAAACGTTCAGCACTCTGTTTTGGCTACCACTGGATTAATCCCATACATGAGCTCCCCCTGCTACATTGAGATGATACTCACTGTAAAGGGACAGATTGTTTCAAAGCC
Organism: Rattus norvegicus; assembly: GCF_021556685.1. Classification (NCBI taxonomy): domain Eukaryota; kingdom Metazoa; phylum Chordata; class Mammalia; order Rodentia; family Muridae; genus Rattus; species Rattus norvegicus. The sequence continues at coordinate 115,966,856 of NC_141539.1, read as the reverse complement.
AGAAAAGGAGGTTGCGTAGAAGAAAAAGATCTCCCAGAAGAAACTGAAGAAAAAAAAAAAAAAAAGAAGAGTATGGCATGGGAATAAATTCAGTGTAAAATAGGTACAGAGAAAAGTAGAAAAATAATCCTTATGCCAATGAGATATATTTTGGGTAGCATAGCCGGGTGTCTTATAGTTGTATCTCCTATACCAGGGAAGATCCATTACTAGGTTGTTGAAAAATAAATCAACTCATTCTATGTTCTGTTGATTTCACTACTTACATATAGTCTCGTTTAGCTGTCCTGACCACATAGTAAACAGTTTGACAGTGGCTCTGTTTTGAGAGTCTTTTATAAGGAAAAGTTGGTTAAATAAAGGGAGTCCCATTAAATAAGAACAGGTCATCAGGTTGCAAAGTATAGGGAATGAGCAAGAGAAGGATGGTGCTAGCTGGAGATGATTTTCAGACACTAATAGAAGTTTTGTAAGCTTTTTTTTTTATTCTTCTCTCTCCAAAGACTTGGAAGGGCAGAGATGTGAAGGAAAATTCTGAGTATTATATTATCCACTGTGTCATTTGGTGAAAACACCCCAGGGAAACCGAAACCAGGAATCCTGCATAAGCCCTCCAATTATGTCGCGCTAACCCGGAGCATGTCATATTTTCTTTTATTTCTCAGAATTCTCATAATTATTAATAGTGGAGATCATCCAGGGGAAAGAATGGGTGGTCCTTCTGGACAGGGACTAGGTTCCATAAATAAAATATCTTCCTAATTACCCTTTCTTCCATATTCAGTCCACGTTTGCTACCCAAAGAGAGGCACCTACATTAAGAACATTATTGCTTTATTTAAATTCTGTACTGAATTTAGTATTAGTTTAAATTTCTCAGCAGACTTACAAGAGATTATGAAACTACTATCATTTACCCAGAAGGGTAACAATGAACCCAGGAGAAACTGCCTGAACCTTGATGATTGCTTCTGTTTAAAATAAATTGACCTGAGAGTTTATTGTCTTTATTGATTGTAATATCTATTCCTCTATCTATCTATCTATCTATCTATCTATCTATCTATCTATCTATCTATCTATCTATTATCCTTCCACCCATCTATCTATGTATCTTTGTGTTTCTAGGCAGAGTTTCTTTGTGTAGCCCTGGATGCCCTGGAACTTGCTCTGTAGACCAGGCTGGCCTCAAATCACAGAGATCCTCCTGCCTCTGCCTCCAGAGTGCTGAGATTAAAAGCATACACTACCACCATCCAACTTTTTTTTAAAACTTTTATTTACTTGCTTTGTATATGAACATAAACGCTGCAGTGTGTTAGTATAAGACAGAGGGCAACTTTTGGGAGTTGGTTCTCTCCTTCTACAATGTGAGTTTTGGGGATCCAACTCAGGTCACCAGGCTTACAGCAATCATCTTTACACACTGGACCGTGTCACTGTGCCTGGATTTTATTACAGTTGTTACTTTCAAGGAGAGACTGGACAGTGTAGGGGGCAGGGCATGTGCCTGAACTCTACAATACACCAAACTTTATAGTCTTTTTAAAGGTGTTCAATCCTATGATAAAAGTTTAATTCCTAAATTAGATACAGTAAAAGATTGTCAGTAACTAATAATAAAATGGAATAATTTTACTGTAATGAAAGTTATGTAAAATGTGGTCTTTCCTCTAACTGTGGCAGGGCAGATGGTACAGACAGCGTGGATTTTCAAACAAAGAGATGATTTACACTCTAGGCCAGACAGAGAGGAACCTTGCAAGATTTCATCTTTCTACTCAGAATGGCAACTTGAAACCTAAGAGCTGTTTATTTCTGGGATTTCCATTAATATTTTCATAGCAGGGTTGACCAAGTAACTGCAGCCGCAGAAGCTAAAATTTCAGGCAAGGGGGTGTTACTGTTAATTTTGGTTCTGTTTTAGGGCTTAGGCGTGTAAACAATGAACTACCCTGAAGTGCACATACACTACATAAAGGCTATTTCGTCACCAGAGCTCATTGGAAAGGTGAGCTAGCTTACCTTGTCTGTAAGAGCTATATCTCCATCGGTGCATAAACCACTTATGCACCATTTAATAAGCTACTGTTTTTGGTTCTAGACACCCAAAGCCACCATTCTGAGGCTGAGGCTAGGACCTTAGGCTACATTTTCTTCTGGTCAATTGCCTCCAAGATAGGTGTATCAGGAGGAGGCACTAGAGAAAGGAATGGCACAATTAATTGCAAGGAGAAGGAAATGCTTCTCCTTTCTATTAGCTTCCTGCTTGGGCAGTACTTCCGTTTAGCAAGAACAGCACCATATACATCGGAAACCATTGTTGCTGTTTTGCCCACACTTGAATAACTGGCTCATCCTCTCTTTAGAGGCACCGACACCACCTCCTTAGAAGTTGGAGTTCAGCTATGCACTAGGGTTTTATTGCTATGGAAAGACACCATGACCACAGCAACTCTTATAAAGGACAACATTTCACTGGGGCTGGCATACAGTTCAGATGTTTAGTCCGTTATTGTCATAGCAGGAAGCATGGTGGCGCACAGACAGACATGGTGCTGGAGAAGGAACTGAGAATTCTATATATGGATCAGCTGGCAGCAGAAAGTGAATGTCACATTATATCTGGCTTGGGGATTTTAGACCTCAAAGTTCCCCCAACTCACCCCTCACTTCTTCTACCAAAGTCATACCTGCTGCAAGTCCATACCTCCGAGTAGTGTTACTTCTCATGAACCTATGGGGGGCATTTTCTTTCAAACCACCACAAGCTACACAGGACATTTCTCATAGTCTTCTAAGTCTGAAAACATCCCAAGTTCTCTCTTTGTCCCTCAAAGCATTTGTCTAGGTTCTGTGTTATCTCTATGACACATTCATGCAGGGATGGGCAGACTAATTTCTGTACTGCCCATGGGTACTTTTGTCCCAGCAACAGAAGAGTACAGTATTTGACCTCATATTACTACAAAGCCAAAACTATTTATCATAGCTACCCTTGTAAAAAATGTAAGAATAATGATTTAAGTGATGTTGTCTAGACTTTAAAAAAATATTTTTTTCAGAGCTGGAAATTAAACTTAGTCTCATATCTGCTAAGTAAGCATCCTACCACCAAATTACAGCCAGCCTCATTTTGAATTTTTTTAAAATAGCAAATATGTTGGTCTAAATTGCCTGGATACTCAATCTTCTGTATTCAAATAACTGATATGGTTCCTGTCTCCTGTTTGGACCCTGAATGATACCAAAATTGGTTGTTCTACCAATGATCTCTGGTAATAGACAAACCAACATGTGGTTTGGAAATTGGTTTAGTCATGTTCTTGATGCAAATACAGTATTGAAGTCTGGTGCTAGCAATGCATGATACCCAACAGTGTCTCATTTAATCAAGTCAGCACCTATCATCGGTGATGATAACGTGTCTAAAAACAAGAGCCCAAGAAGCTGCTGAACTTGACTGTGAAGGAAGTAAGAATGGCCAGAATGGCGAGGCGGCCTAGATTTCCCAGTTACCCTGTAGCTCTTATAAAAAGGAAATAGTAAACTTTGGACTCAAGGAACTCTTACTGTTTTTCTAAAAGTCAGTAGGTGAATGAGTGTGTGTGTGTGTGCATGCGAGTGTGAATGTGTGTCCCCAGAAGGATGATAACATTGCTAAAAATTTGGTTAAGCAGGTTACGAAATCGCAACAAAAGTTTAATTCATACCTTTTCCAGATCCCTTGCGTACAGAGGCTCTGACTCAGGAAATAACAGTCTGGTGGGATTCATGAACCTTCTTCTCTGTTGTTTTTCCTTGCATAAAGTACAACGGATAGAACAACAACAAAATAAAAATAACCTTAAAGAACTAACACGATTAAACAGAGTAATCAAAAGAAAGACATAAATATAATTTAAATTAATGATTTTTAAAAACAAAGCCTATCAGCTGGAAGTCTTGAAGGTGCCTGAGTTTGAGACATTCTGTGGGACAGCTGCTTTCATTTTGGTTTAGTATGAAATACCTGCCGTTTCTATTTGACAAAGGTGTGCATAATGATAATAGTGATATGTTGTCCTTCCTTTTGTCTCAGATGCTTACTATTGAAGCGATGCTAAGTTTCAGTTAGAGATTAATGGCAATAAAGATGTAATTGTTTTCTATTCTTTGAGTTCAGTGATCTTTAAAATTAAATCCATGTATCCTAATTTAAGAATCCCTGTTTTAGCAGCCTGCAAGTCTCAAGGATTAAAAAGTTGGCTGAACGAGTCAACATTAATAAGGACTGAGGTTGGAGACCCGTCTCAAAGTTGTCTTTGAAATCGTGTTCCCTTTCTAACATTATTCTCACAGCAGAATCCCTAAGGCAAGAAGACAGGCTGCTGTCCACCTCTTGTGTGCATCTCTCTAGTTTCTAGGACTTGTAATATTCTGATGTTCTCTACTAAAGTGCTTTATTGTAGTGGACTTCTTCTCCATTAAAGCACCATGACACTGCCCGTTTGCCTTAGTGTATTCTTCAACTAGACTACAAGCTTTCTGATATTACAGAACATGCCTTGTGATGCTGTATCTGTAGCACAGAGCCTGCCACCAAGTAGATGCTTCACCCAGATTTGTGAACAATGAACTGAATGGGCAGATGTAAGCCAAGACAAAATTAATTTCTTTCTCATTTATGGCCAAAGCTCTTTGCCAAGTATTAAAAAAAATAAACGGGCATGAATGGCTATAGAAATTATGAAGGAATAGTATAAATCTGTATATCATTAGAAACACAATTCAATGTAGATCCTGTCATTGACGTTTCTGTAATACATGTCTCATCTATTGAGTAGACCCTGGTTGCCTACCCAGGACTCCTTTCACTGTTTCCCTTACAAACAAAACAATTATTTGTTTTAGATGTCAGTTATGGCACATGGACATTGAAGGTTTGGAAGGCTGGACTCCTCAGCTGTGGGCTCGGATGTTAGTGATGATCATGCTAGATTGGTCGTTCACAGTTTTCTTTAACAGTATTCCACTCAGGAGTGGGTATGTGATACAATTATGGATGGTGACATGATAAGTCCAGGGAAATGCTTCTAGGACAGGACAAAGGATTTTCATGAGACATAACCGTCTCTTAGATACGGTGACGTTGAGAGCTGTCTAGACACAGAATAATAAGGAGAACAGCAGGCACACTAAAGGGTAGTGTGCAAACTGAAAATGGGGACAAAATTATTCATTGTTGTCATTGAGAGGCTGTGTGAATCAACTGCTAGACCTGTTTTACGGCAACAGATGTCTTTCTTGCTTAAGCCAATTTTTTTTTCCAGGACCTTGGCTCTTTAAATTTATTTTTAAAAATTGATGTATTTATGTCTGATGCATGATGCCTCACCATCACAGGTAAAGGGTAGTTTTGCTAATGCCCAGGCATAAATGAAACATGGAACATTTTCTCTTGGGATACTGATGCTGGATAGTAACAGAAGCTCACCATAGTTTGCAGACATCCTTTTAGAGATCCAGCATTCCAGCAGACTCGTTTAGAGAATGGGTAGGGTGCCAGCCATTTAGGAAGCTCATCCAATGAGCACATTTAAATCTGGCCAATATGCGTGTATGCCCGCCTAGGTAGACTAACCTATACACACCTTTTTCTTTTCTTTAAACCCAAGCGTGCTTCTGGCAGGCACCCATCCACAGCATGCTATGTGTTAGCATGTTATGAAACTGGCTTTGACATTTGGATGCCTACCACTTGGTGAGTGGTTAGTTATAAAATGCTATTGGTTCAACAGATTATACCTCTGGCCTACAGCCTGGACTTCTGGGATCTTTTTAGTGGCTGGCTTATTTGTATTTCCAAGGCCATTTTTTCAACAAGCCAACACAATCAAATTACATGCAGCTTTGAAGACATTCTACCTTACAGTTTGACATTTTAATTAGGACTTTAAAGAGATAATAATCACTGCCCACAACTTCCCTAATGTTACCTAGAAATGGGTCAGCTAATTAGGATCCCAGAAAAACCACCACATACATTTCTTTTTAATTGTTTTTCCAAACTTCATCACCACATCTCTTGGCTCCGTCTCAGACCAAATCAAGCAAACAGCAGGGAAGGGTTCAACCTCTGCAGCCTTCAGAGTAGTCCAGGGGTAGAAAGGAGGCCAGTTTGTGTCTGGCATCTGAAAAATTTCGTTTCAGCCAGTCTCAGAACTTTTTTTTTTCTTTCATTTCCAGATTGCTTTCAAAGGAAAGCTCTCTCAGTTCATTGCATTAAAACAGGCTCAAGGAAAGCCACCATTAAGAGCCTCTTCTTATTGTCCCTGAGATTCCCGCGTCTATATTTCATTTTTCTCTCATTCTTCTATGGTAGTGTGGTCAAGGGGGTGTCCTTCTAAGTAATTTCTTAAATGCTTTCTTTTAATTCCTGCATTTAAGTCTTACCAAGTGGATTTTTACAAGGTGGGTGGAAAAAAAATGAGTGCATCAATAATTGAGAAACCAAGGGGCCTGGGAAGGGATTGCAATTCAAGAGATGAATTTTGTTCTCTCAGGCAGATTATATGTAACAGGATGTTCACGGTCTCACCAAGCCTCTCCCTGCCCTGCCCTATGCCTTGGGTCAAAATACTAGAAGAGAAATGTGACAAATGCCGACTTTGTCTAATGGTCTGATGCAGTTTGACATTTTCAGAAGGAGAAATAGTTGCTACTTCCCAGGAGAAGTTTAAGACTGTAACAATATGCAACTCTGTCTCCCAGTAGTTTAAGCACCTCCAGACTCATGTTTGAACTGGTTGACATGCCCTCCGCCTTCTGGTGGATGATCAGCTGTGGTGTAGATGGTACTTCTGGAGAGCCAAGAGCCTCACACCTGGCCTTCTTCCAAAAGTTGAGCTGTCAGTAGTTAATTTGAAAGAGGTCCTCAACTTGCAACCTCAATAATCACTTTTCTTCCACCATCCTGGTAAGTATATACACTTCTGGTTTGCTTTCAGAAACAATTACCCCCAGAAAGCAAAGAAGATATCCAAGGACCTGTGGCTTGCACAAGCCCTTGGAAGTGTCCGGCAAGAGCTCTTGTGATGTGTTCATGTGACCACATGCGTTTTAAAAGAGTTCAAGATGGCAGACAATGTAACAATAAGCAATAATGGCCTCTGTATTTTCAGAACCAGTTTTGCACTTTCCGTTTCCTATTCTTCCTCTTCTAGAAGCCCACCCAAGTTTCACTGAGTAAGGCCCAGCCAACTGCAGTCTATCTCACTTTGTATGAGGTCTTTATTTAGGGATGTTTTCTAGTCTGGAAAAGTGTCTGGGTAGGGTCAAAGTTGCCGTGTACACAAAGAAGTGTCTGTAAAACATGCAGAAGTTGTTTCATGGGCTTTTATGCTTTTATAGTCCTGTATCTTTGTGTCTCTGAAATATCTCCGACTTAGAACTGTTTCTCTGGCCTTGAAAGTTGAGCCAAACTGAGATGTGTAGTACCTGGGACCTGAGGGCACGAAGTACGCTGCCAGGGAATGCTTGCTCTGACAATAGACTTCATTACGTGTATTTTCTCCACAGTTTCAGCCTGATATATCTCCTTTCTACCACTCTTCATCCGAAGGACTTTCTTACTTATCATTCCTCCTGAGAGTGGCTCTATTCCTTAGATGGTCACTTGATGTTTTTCTCCTATTAAGAAATATTTCTCTTATAATCTATAGCCTAATAAATTTCTTCATGAAATATTATGAAGAAGCTGATCACCTAATGCAGTGCCCTGTGGTGACAGAGTGGATGAGTAAGGGAGAAGTGATGCCCTTCCTTAGCTAGCTAGATAACTGCTTCCCTTGTTTACAAACTGCGAAGAAGAGAGAAGACAGATGGTACTATTGTTGTAGGGACGTGCTAACAAATGTCTGGGGGTGGCAGAGATCACAGTATCTAGACTCGACCATCTACTCACTCCGAGGATGGCCATCATCATTTCAATCAGGTTAACCTTGATAGCAAAGAGTTTGACTCTCAAGGAAGGCATCCGTAAAAGAAACTGAGATGAGGTTTTGGTAGCCAGATAAAGATTGAGAACTGAGATGACTTTATTGTGTTTCTCTGGGCCTGGTAGGTTGAACGAGTCTATGCCTATGTTTCCTACAAAGTGGAAAGGGGGACAAGAAGAAGATACTCTCTGCCTTGTGTAGGAACTGTTCTATGGTAACTCAGAAGCTGACTTCATGGATCCTCACCATCTCGTACCAATAAACATCCTCAAAACACTACTAATGGACTCTAGGGCCTACTAAAATTTAATTTAAATGTTCATAGAAATGAATTATGTATTTATTTGTCCAACTTCACACAGTATTTCTATTTTTAAAATTCTATGATGGTTGCTAATGGCTAAGGATTAGTGAGAGAGCACAGGTGAATGGGATCCTTCATCTTTCGGAATCTCATTCCAACTGTATTTATGGTTGGCCACTTGAACAAGTGACTTCTAGTTTGCCTGAAAAAAAATGCAAGAAAACTGACTATAATATCTCCTTAGGTTGATCAAGGAAATGATTTATTACTATGGCTTTGCTCTGTCTCTATGTGAAACAGATGTTCTAATACGGTCTTTATTCAGTGGAACTTGAAGTAATCCGTAGTTTTGAATGTGCCAGCAGTACACATCATAACATAGACAAACAATGTGAATAACTTGCTTCCTAGACATACATGTAGCCTTTTGAACATGTGTATATATAAAACACAAATATATATACAACACAAATTTTGAACTGTGAGGTTTTTTTTTAAGTTTTTAAATGTATTTATTTATGTATTTATTTATTTTTATTAGGTATATTTCTTTACTTACATTTCAAACGTTATTCCCTTTCCCGGTTTCCTGTCCATAAGTCTCCATCCCCTCTCCCTCCCCCATACAGGTATTCCCTCCATCCATCCCCTTTACGGCCTCACCCATATTCCCCTGCACTGGGGGGTCCATCCTTGACAGGACCAAGGGCTTCCCCTTCCACTGGTGCCCCAACAAGGCTATTCTCTCTACATATGCAGTTGGAGCCCTGCGTCAGTCCATGTATAGTCTTTGAGTAGTGGTTTAGTCCCTGGAAGCTCTGGTTGGTTGGCATTGTTGTTCTTATGGGGTTGCAAACTCCTTCAACTCTTTCAATACTTCCTCTAATTCCCCCAAGGGGGTCCAGTTCTCAGTTCAGTGGTTTGCTGCTAGCATTGGCCTCTGTATTAGACATGCTCTGGATGTGTCTCTCAGGAGAGATCTATATCCGGTCCCTTTCCACATGCATTTTTTAGCTTCATCCATCTTATCTAGTTCTGTATATGTATGGACCACATGTGGGGCAGGCTCTGAATGGTCGTTCCTTCAGTCGCTGCTTTAAATTTTGCTTCCATATTCCCTCCTATGGATATTTTTCCCCCTTTAAGAAGGAGTGGGAATATCCACATTTTGGTCATTCTTCTTCTTGAGCTTCATGTGGTCTGTGGATTGCATCTTGGGTAATTCTAGCTTTTGGGCTAATATCCACTTATCAATGAGTACATGCATACCAAGTGTGTTTTTCTGTGATTGGGCTACCTCACTCTATGAGTTTCTTAATGGAGTCATATCGGTGCTTGAAAAAAGGCAGGTGTTTAATATAAGTCGGTCAAATGTCATTGACAATTATTGAGAAGATGAGTAGATTGGATTCAGTAGGGACAATCTCCCCCCATGGATATTTCATTATTGCCAGGAACGCAAATAACTTGAGTATCTGGAGAAGAATAAGAGAGTTTGAGGCTTAGACATGAGTTTAGTATAAGAGCAAAACATCTGTCGCACTTTACATCAGAGAGCCAAATACTTGTGTAAGTTAGTAATGACAATGGCAGAGGATATACAGGTCAGAATGGGGTCTGCTTGACAACACCTGTGGATGTTGTCTCTCAATGAAAATCAATAAACTATAAGCAGAATTTATGGGACACAAGTGCCGTGAGTGTTGGGGTTGACGTCAAGACTCGGTTTCTGCTCAAACTACCCATGCTTAGTCTCCCTCAGACTTACTCAGATTGCCCAGATCATCAGGAGGCCTATTGTACTGTGTGTGTTGCTTGAGAGATGTAATCTTTGCCGGGAGGTTTAGAAACGCCTGTCTCTCAAAGGCTTCTACTGTAACAGCGTCTGACACACACCAAGCACGTGACCGACAGTGTCAGTGTAGAAGGTGAGGAGTGGAAAGTCAGCCTCACCCAACTGACCAAACCTAAAACACTACCACCCACGTGGCTCTAACCACCATCAAACCTTGTTCAGTTGGAAAGAAAAAAACAGGACGAAGAACAAGGACAGCAAGAAAACCAGGCTGGGAGAGCAAAGAAACACCCCCGCAGGAAGCCGAGGCTCCTGGCTGTGTGTGGCAACTGCAGTGTCTGCCCCGTGTTTTCATTAACCTGGGGTATTAGAGCTCCATATTTTCTCACACAGCTTCTTGCCTAAGTAACGGAGGAGGCAAAGGACAACAATGCTGGTTCTATGCCAACTCAAAAAAGGTCTGGCTCGTTTAAAATTCAAAGGAAATTTAGCCTTCCTTCGTGGACTGACTTTGAGAGGCCTTGGGGGCAAGTCCATCACTGAAGAAGTTCTTTCCCTTAGTAGCAGCAACGCCTTCTGGGATATTTGAGCAGGAGCTCTTTCCACATTAGGTTTGAAGTGGGTGACGCGCTACCTTCCAGCTCAAACTGGTGGGCTACAGCATTGAAATGGCGCGCGGGATTAATCAGTGTTTCCTTAAAAACAGCTTTCTTGGTGTTAAGTAGAAGACAGGCAAAGGTACAGAATTCAGGAATGTCAAAAGCATTATCGATGTTTTGCCAGCATGAGGCCAGCCATGGCGACAGGTGGAAAATATTAAATTACTATTTTTGTACCATTCTTCCTACTGCCCTCCAAAGCTCTGGCACAGATAGAACTATAGACTGCCACCCTCACTAAAAACAAATTCTAAAAAAAAAAATAAAAAATAAAAAATAAAAAAATAAAAAAGGAAGAAAGAAAAAGGAGAAAGAAAAAAAAAGTTCCCAAGGAATATTCAAGTCAGCATCTAGATGGGTGCCATGTTGGGTCTTAGCCAAGCATATGGAAGTTTTTCAGTGAAATAATTTCTCTTCACTGGGAATAAATTCATTTGAAGACTTGCCCCTCTAAAAAGGTCTTTCGAACTGCCTAGTAGTAGGAAAGGATGAGGTTCACAAACATTTGAAACTGAGTTACCCATATGAAAATGAGAAAAAATTTCAAAAGGATCCCAGTCATTCAAATATACATATATACATATATGTGTATATTATTCCATATATAACCATATTCATATTCTGTTGAATGAACTGCTTCGAAACGCGGCAGTACCAAATTTAGGAGTTAGTTAGGGCTTTTGCCTTTTTTTCTTTTTTCCTCCAGAACAGTCACTTGCTTTCTCAGCTTAGAAAACCTGAATTGGCAAACAGATGTCACTTTTATAGGCATAGAGTGCCTTTGTGGGCTATGCTAAGTGGAGGTGAAAAGACAGAAGAAATTTCCATCCACAGAGAGCCTCATCTTACTCTCCTGAAGTCAGAAGTCAGGAGAGCCTCCTGTTGAGAGAGCGAAGGTGGAAAGTGTTGGCGACATTTAGATTTAGATTGAACGATCCACATTCGGTCTATGTTTTTAGTATACTGCACTTTCCTTGTCTGACCCATTCAGCCTTTGAACATTCCCTTTGCTGAGTGACCTGCTAGAAATTTCCCTAGACATTTAGAGTAATGGAGCGGGGGAGGGTGATACATCTTGAACTATTATGTATTTCTTGTCTGTGTCTTCTTGACTGATACTGGGCTGCTCTGAGACCTGAGAAGACGGTATTTTTCCAACCTCGAAGAATGTGTTTTATTAATTCCTTTTCAAATTCTTCTCACTCAGTGAGCGATTCAGAAGGGAAAGGCTCAGACTCAGGTGTAGAGAGTCATACCAAGCACTTGCCAGACCACAGGAACCTCAGCGGCCTGCGTTTACGGCTTATTTCAGTCTCTAAAGAATTTGGGGCTGAAAACCCTGTTTGTAACCAACTTGTAGAATTTCTGCAAGTGTCAGGAGGCCAAGAAGCCTGTCTGTCACCCATTTGCACGAAGAACCACTCAGCCTCTCTCTGTTAAACGGCTCGCCCGTCTCTATCGCTTGCTCCTCTTTGGTCGGAGCGTTTGCTGACATCGGCATCAGTCTGGAAATGACCCTCGAGACGGTGCTCGATCCTGCTGCTCCGGAGATGATGCTTTCCTCGTTTTGTTTTTCTCTTCCCCGTGCGTGAGTGTTCATGTCCCAACTCACGCCTTCTCATAAAAAATAAATGTGCACCGGGTCCTCAGAGAGCTTGTCAAGCCATGCCTGGTGAGTTCTCTGAACCGTTTATACTTTGGTAGATCTAGCATGAGGTTTGAAACGTTTTGTGTGTCTGAGTTGTGCCCAGATGTGGCTGGCACTGATGTCCCACCTTACGCAGCTACTGAAGCCCACACACAGCACTCCCCATTTCTTTTATTTGCAGTTAATTTCCTCCCATTCCATCTGTCCTTATTTATATTTAGTATAAAAGTATTAAAAAAAAGTACTTGGATCTTCAAAATATTTACCTGTGCATTGAATAGATGTAGATAGATTTATTTTATTTTCTCTTACTGTCTGAGGAGGCCAGAGTGTTTTATACTAACACACATATATTTTGTCACACAAATGGAAGCCAGAGGAGATATTAGATGTCTTTCTCCTTTGGTCTCCACCTTATTCTTTTGAGACAGACTCTCTCACTCACTCCTTTGTCTAGGTTGGCAGACCAACAAACTCCTGAGATCATCACACTCTCATCCCCGGGGTTGCAGGCACATACAGTCATGCCCAGAATTTTGATGGATGCTGGGGATTTGAACTTGGGTCCTTTTGCTTTCATAGTAATTGCTCTTGTTCACTGGGCCATCTCACTAGCCCTGCATTAACATAACTAGTTACCTAAGGATGCTTAGACATTTGTAACTATTACACTCAAAACTAATGCATGCAGACTTAACCAAGACCAAACTGATGATTTCTGTAGAATCTTGTTCTGGGATATGCATTTCTTTCTTTACTATATAGACTTAGCCTCAAAGTGATCATTTGTTTATCGTGTTTTAACCTCTAGGCATCAGTAAAATCTTTGTTTCAGGAGACGGAAGTTCTTGTATAGCCATGTAGTGGTGTATTGACTATTTTCCAAGTACTTTTGAAAAAGTTTTTCCCAGGCCACTTAGGATCTTGAGGTTTATCCTTAAGTTGAATATTACTGATGGGTTAAATTACCATTCAGTGACTTTCCCCATTCTATCTCTTTCCCATCTACGTTCAGACCGTTGATAGCTTGCAGATGTCAGCAGATAAGACATGAAAGTAATTCACCCCTATCTGTAAAAGGAAAATCTGAGGGAGTAATTCATCCTGTTAAATTCAACCAAGGATGAATGATGCAGCAGCTGCCGACCTTAGGCTTGGGATTCACTCCGGCATTCTGAAAATCCTGGCTCTGTCACCACCTGCAGGAAAACCTTGCATGTGACCTGAGAGGCGGTTTGAATGTAACTGATAAAGAATCCGTGAGAGGCAGCCTCATTTGCAGGGGTGAGCATTCACTCTATGTGTTTTCTCCCATCTCTTCAGCAGATCCCATCAACCTCTTTGGTTACCAGCTACACCACTCAGCAGCACACGAAAGGACATGTGATTTCCTAGAGCAGAGAACATGTAGAAAGAACAGTCATGCTCCAGTTTAAAAGGACAGAACTACCAACAAAGGTAGGTTTCTTTGGCGGGGGGGTGGGGGGCAAGATCTCTGTAATTGTATTCAGTTTTATATGGAACCACATGCCACTCATGGCTATCATGCCCCTAGCCTTGGGCATGCGGACACGCCCTTTTTCTAGCATCCTTATCTGAAGAATAATGTCAGTATCAACTTCTGAGTCTCCCTTTTCTTTAGCTCCCTCAGTGTACCCTGGTCTCCTCATGCCTCTCTGTATCTATCTCCTCTTTGCTTGGAAGCCTATGCTTCGTTCAGATGATTGTTTTTGTTGGGTGGTTTGGGTTCCCTGGTCATAATATTGGTTTTAAAATTCTTTTTTTGATGGTGGGAGAACTTACACTGTTCCAGTTTTACCTCTAGGACACAGAGAAAGTCTACCTCTGCCTGCCTACGAGGTGGTGACATTTTTCCTTTACTGCACTCATCACAGTCTGTGGGAGTATATATTTGATTGACTGGTCCACATCTTCCTTCTTCAACTTAAGCTACTGTAAAGGCAGTAGCTACTTGCTTTGCTGATGAGAGTGTCGATTGCCTGGCATTTGTACAGTAATACTTGGAGTGAAGGAAAGAATATACACGTGCTTCACGAATATACCTGTTGAGTCACGGAAAATTCTTAGTTGGTCCTAACCAAAAAATGGTCATGACTTTATTACTTTAAAAATAATTTCTGTAGAAAGGCACGGGTTTTATTACTGAGTTTGTTTTGCCATTATTTTATTTTGAAATATTAAATAAGTGGTATTTTGGGGGTAGAGATGAACCATACGTTAGATAATATGGATAGTACTAACCACTGTGAATTAGAAAAGACTAACCACTGTGAATTAGAAAAGACTAACCACTGTGAATAGAAAATTCCATCTACTACTAGACTATATAGATTGCTAAAGCTTTATCTTAAGCTTCTCGAAATTTGAAATATGGTTTACATTTATATATTGGGCTGACCTTAGCAAAATAGTATATTCTGGGTGGTTTGGATCACAGACATCTGCTATCTCATAGTTCTGGTGCTTAGAAGACTGATGTAAAGTTACAGACAGAGCTGGGTGGATCTGTTAGAGGACCATGAGACAGGGTCTGCCCCATGCCTTTGTCCCGGCTTCTAAGGGTGTTCAGCAGTCTTTGGTCCTTTGGATTTGTGGAATTATCACCCTG
Organism: Rattus norvegicus; assembly: GCF_021556685.1. Lineage (NCBI taxonomy): Eukaryota > Metazoa > Chordata > Mammalia > Rodentia > Muridae > Rattus > Rattus norvegicus. The sequence continues at coordinate 115,951,842 of NC_141539.1, read as the reverse complement.
ATTTTTGACTCCATGTTGGCATGATCTCTCAGTGTATCTGCATCTTCTTGTAAGAACACAGGTTACATCAGATTGGCACCAACCTACTTCAGGTAGCCTTTTATCTAAATTAATCTATAATAACTGTAAACAAGACTTCTTTCTGAACATCTACACATTTAGACTTTAATATATAAACTTTGAGCACACACAGTCTAATTCATAGCATAGTCCCAAATAAATGATCAGTCTGGGTTACCGTAACCTGTCCCAGGTACATAAACTCCCTCCTTACACTCTCTGGCATGATTCTCTGGTTTCAAGCTTTTGACTTTTTGCTGATGGGAGTACCAGGGGCAGGGTACTTGGACATAGCAATTATCTCTGACTTCCCCTCAGTTGAACCTGTTTCAGAGAGTTGGACAGCAGCTGGACAGCCAGCTGTCACTCCTTCGTTATCTCCAGTGGCAGGAAGAGGTACAGCAGGTAGTGTTTGAGGCAGTGTGAGGAGGGGCATCTGTGAAATAGTGTCTCTGCATCTCCAGTCCATGAAGAAGGCAAGGAGAGTTTCTGGAACTGAATCTGATGTTGGTTTCTTGACCAGACCACTAATATCAATGAATGAGCACAAATCTTGTTATAGAGTTCTTCTGCAAAGACAGAACCAGGATGATGACATATTATGAGGAGTCTGGCATAAATACTTTACCACAATGGAATAGGAAGGCAGTGTTAGACATCTGGCTGAACATCCATGAGAAAGACCAATATTTAATCTATCCCTTGGCTTGTTATCAAGAGGACAAGTTACACCATCTGCTTGTGACTCCCAGGTGCTTAAAAAAGCAACTGGCTGAGATACAAGGTCCTTCCAAGTTGGAAAACTCAGTCATAGCGAGTCAGCTGTCCCTTTGATGTGGCCCTTGTTCTAGGCCTATCTATCAGCAGACCAGTACTTGCCCTTGTATGGGCATCAGTGAGATGTAGCTGAGAAGTGTTGCAGCAAAGCAGGGAGCAGGAAACTGTCTTTGTTCTACGGCAAGTGAGTAGCCAAGGTCAGACTTGAATGGGACTATCTTCTAGAAGAGGCCAGAATGTCCTGAATGACAACATTTATCTCATGAAGGAAATGAGCCAAGGAGACCAAGTACAAAAATATATGGGATCTGGGGGAACTGTGCAAGGGCTAAGGGTCTGTTAGGTAACAAACTGAGACTAGATGGTGAAGGTTGATTTAGATTTCATGAGAATCCAAAAGAGTTCTCCGAACATTGTGAAAATTCATTTCTAAGGTAGCTTGAGGTAAAATTTCCTCAATCCTAACATCTCCAGATAATCTGGAGTCTAGATCACTACATATTTGTATAGTTAGAACAGTTTTTCATTACCCTGATTTTTAATTTATAAACTTTCATATGATTATTTCTTGTCCATTTATATGTAATAAATTTCCCCATACTTTGATGACTTTAGGTTCTCTTTGGCATAAAACATAGCTTAAAAGTATGTTTATGCAAAAAAGCAAGTGAAATTTGTTAAATTTGTTTAAGCACAGGAGGTACTGCCTGCATCCTTCAAATTACCTCTGAGGATCTGTATCTAGATACAGATAATGTATGTGAAGAGAGAAGCAACCTCCAGGGGATAGACAAGTTGTACACTGTGGGTTCAGACACTCCATGCAACAACTTGAGTTAGAATTAGACAGTGTCTCTGATCCCTCAAATTTGTGTGTTGACATTTTTGCCCTCCTCCTGATACTGTTGGGATGTGGTGATCAAGACCTCTGTGAGTGGGATTGCTGCCAATACAAGAGAGACCCAGGCGCCTGACATCCTTCTGCCAGATGAGGGTACAGTGAAAAAGCACTTGCTCTGAGTCCTTACACACTGACTCCAGAGGTGCCTTGATCTTGGATTTTTCTAACCTCTAGATCTGTGAAAAGTAATTTTTTTGAGATTGCAATTTCATTTCTCCCTTCATTTTTCTCTCTCCAAACCCTTCCATTTATCCTTCGGTGATCCCTTTCCAATTCATCAACTCTTTATACATTAATTTCTATTGTATATATGTATTATATGTACATATATATATTTCTAAATGTAACCTGTTGAGTTCATATAATGTTACTTATATGTTTGTGTTCAGGGTTGACTGTTTGCTTGGTTTCTGGAAGCTTCCATTCTGGACATACTAAGGTACATGCTTTAAAATGATACTGGCAGTTGGTAATATTGAAGCAGTCGAGGGCCATGTTGGATAATGGTTAGGACAGGCTTCTGAAAGCTGGCGGTTGTTTTGATGGTCTTTTCATCCTCTCACAGCCGAGTGACTCTGGACTAGTTATGCGGTTCTCCACATTTCGTTTTCGTATGGGTAACTGGGTGGTGAGTGTTGACATGCACCTTAATTTTCCTTTACACATGGGGATTAAATGACATAATGCCTGCAAGGAGCTTAGTAGAGAGGCACATGGTAAATTCTAAGTAGATGTTAGGGAGTATTATTATACGCTTATGCTGTCCTCCCTGGAGAAGCTGTCTCTGTTATGAAAATGGATTTAGAATCCAATAACTATCCATGATTTTTCAACACTTCTATTCTTAATTTATGAGGGATCATCAAGTTCCAGCTATGCCAGAAACTCGAATCACCCAGAGATCCAGATCTGATGAGAAAGAACCTTGTGAAGCTTGGGTGTGGCGGCCCTCTGCTGTCACAGGAGCACTCAGTTCATTGCAAGTCCAAACAAAGTGGTTCTTGCTCCTGGCAGAAAACACTGAGCAGGGAAATGCCTGTTTTATAAGAATACAATTCAGACTTGTTTTTCAAGGTGTTCCAAAATCCTAACTTCTCAGCTGCATCAGAAGCAGCAGTGGGGGGCAGTTACGGAGTTTGTGGCATCCAGATATTGTAGGGAATCGAACCCAAGGAAGGAATGGCAGTGTACAACCTCAGGCTGAGTGAATAGAATTCTAGTCAGGGGGGTTGGGGATTTGGCTCAGTGGTAGAGCGCTTGCCTAGCGAGCGCAAGGCCCTGGGTTCGGTCCCCAGCTCCGAAAAAAAGAAAAAAGAAAAAAAAAAGAATTCTAGTCAGAAGAGGACTCAGGAAAAGCATAGATGCAACCATCAAAGAATGTCAGTGGCTGTCTCTACTGGGTCGGAACACTGTAGTGATTTTAAAAGGCCATGGAGTTCAGTCACCACCGGCTCCTTGACCAGAAAACTCAGGTTTTCTCGTTTAGAGACAGGTGCCTTTATCCACTAAGCCATCTCACCAGCCTGCCCTCAAGAACCATTTTTGAGGATGAAACTAAAGGAAGCCAAGATAGTGGGGTTTAATCTCCCTGAAGTCATCTGGGTTAAAATTGCTCACATCTCCTAGGATTAAGTAGGGATGAACTTCATTTTCAGAGACAGACAGAGGAGTCAGCCACAGAATGGGCCCCAAGGAAAGGTTGCTCACTCTTTCAGGAGGGCAGAAAGAACATGAAGTACTCTGTGAAGTGGCAGCCTGCAATGGGGGTGAGACACCGTGGTTTGTTTGGGAGCCTGGCAACATGGCGAACTGTGCAAGTGGCTGTGAGGTGTTCCTGTCTTTAGAGATGTATGAAACCCAGTTAGGTAACATTCGCTCTGTATCCTGTCAACTCACGGCTTGTTTTTTTTTTTTTACAAGTTTTTGGCAAAAGTGGGACTCACTGGTCACACCCATTCCATTCTATATTTATTTTGACTAATGAGATAATCACCCTCCGGGGCTTAACTGGTTGAAATCTGTAAATCTCCTAAAAGTGTAATTGCCTATTCATAATCCCTCTTTCCAACATTGCGCAAATCTCATTAGGACATATCTTTTAATATTATTCATGTTATGGAAAAAATTGCTTTTTTACTGTTGAAAGAACAATGGACAGAGAGAGACCCAGGTGTTCTGCTCGAGTCGCTGGGGTCAAATGAAGGAACGTGCTCCGCATTGGAAGGGATTCCCTTTGCAGGCGGTTCTGGCCAGAGTTTCGAGCTCTCTGTAGGTCTGCAGGCGCTAATGTGGGGCTCGAAGATTCCTACAGAGGTGTGAACTCAATCTAGCACCATGTAGGAGTGAAATCCCTCCAGAAGACTTCTGATACAGAAATTCAAAAACCCTCATGGTCTTTTCCTTCACATTGTATCTTGAGAGGGCAACTACTGCCTATGATTTATGTATGTGTTCAGTAGAAATGATAGATGTTTAGGAGAAAATAATATGAACGTTGATACATCGATGGTATATTCATAAAACTCCCTTGATTTAGTCAGTTGACTGTCGAAACATGGTATGACATCACAGCATGTAACAATCAGTTTTGTAGGTATTTTTTTTTTTTTTAGCTTACTTTGTTTTTGGTTGAGGAAGAGGTACTAGCAGTCCCAGATAAGATTGCTTGACTAGTAGCATTTAGGCTGTTGAGATAGCCCGGTGGGATAGCACTGGCCAATCAATCAAACTTGCCACCTGAGTTCAATCCCCAGGGGCACACAGGGCAGAAGGAGGACAGCAATTCGTAAAAATCGTTCTCTTGTCTCCACATGTGGGCCATGGCACATGCGTACATGCACATGTATCTGTGTGTGTGCACCAAATACGTAAAGTGTAATAATTAAAAAGCAGCAGTATCATCTGCTTCCTAGGTGGGATGTGAGGGGCTGTTTACTGTTTTTTTTTCTGTGTGGGCCTGCATGTATCTGAGTATACATGTGACCCTGGGCTTCTTCTTGCCTCCAATTTAAGGCCGTATAATCGTGTAGCCTCTTTGGAGAAGAAGAGGATGACAGTAACAATTCTCCTACTGTCACTACCGCAAACCAGTGTGTACTAATGAGTGGGACACTTCCTCAGGTTTCATGACAGAATGCTATGCGACATAATATTTGGTGTGTACCTTATGTCCCCTAACATGCAGAAGTCCATGACCTTGACCTTGAGAGGGCGCTAGTGAGCATTGCCTGAGTCAGTAGTCAATGGACTGGGGAAAACATGAAGTGGAGAGAGAAACGTAAACATGAGGTGTAGAGACGAGGTTGGCATATGGAGTCCAGGCATGTCGTTGGCCTTCTGTATGTCTGCACCTCTCTGACGAGTGGACTAACAAGCTCGCTCAGTCTCTGCTACCTCTAAACCCAACCGACCCCAAGGTCCCCAAAGACGTAGACAAAAATTCCTTTAATTCTCCCTCTGTTCTTAACGGACATCACGTTTAATTAAGGAAACCAGGTGTATTTGAATGAAATACAAGTCTGTATTTTTATTGGTTATTTTATTTATTTACTTTCAAATGTTGTCCCCGTTCCCAGTCTCCCCTCCACAAATCCACCATCCCATCACCCCCCCTTTTGTCTCTAAGAGGGTGCTCTCCCCACAATCCTTGCATGCTGCTCACCCCTCTAACATACCCTACATTGGGGCATCAAGCCTCCACAGGACCAAGAGCCTCTCCTCCTATTGATGCCCGACAAGGCCACCCTCTGCTGCATATGCAGCTGGAGCCATGGACATCCAGTCTAGTCTTTGGTTAGTGGTTTACTCCCTGGGAGCTCTGGAGGGTCCAGTGAGTTGATATTGTTGTTCTTCTGAGGGTTGCAAGCCCCTGCAGCTCCTTCATTCCTTCCCCTAGCTCTTCCTTTGGGGTCCTCAGGCTCAGTCTGATGGTTGGCTGTGAGTATCTGCATCTGTATTAGTCAGGTGCTGGCAGAAGCTCTCGGAGGACAACTATATCAGGCTCCTGGCATCAAGTACTTCTTGGCATCAGCAACAGCATCTGGGTTTGGTGTCTGCAGAAGGGACGGATCCTCAAGTAGGGCGATCACTGGATGGACTTTCCTTCAGAGGAGAGTCCGCATTTTACATTGGCGCTGTACCTTCATGTGTGAGATGTGCAGTACAGATGATCGTTTCCTGAAGCTGAAGCTCCAGATGATGATATTGCGAAAGCCAGAGATCTGGGTGATGACTTAAAGTTTCCTTTTTAACCTGAACACTTAAGTTTCTCATCCTAATATTTTTAGAGCCAGTATTCACTTAGTCACACATTAGTACTGTATTGTAAAAATCTTGGGTGACCGTTAGTGCTTTCTTCAACTGCTTCACCTTGAAGCATCTTAAGGAGATTTAGGCTACGCGTGGCAAGCGAATTTTCTTGTCTCTGTCTGCAGCCTCTCTGGGTAGAGCCCTTTTGGAAGCTCTAGGAGGTCTGCTGACTGTGTGCGGTGGAAGCATATGTGGGCCCTTTTCCCGCCCATCAATATGGGCGCAGTTCGATCTGCCTAGTGCCCACATCAGACACACTGGGTACTTTCAGGAAACTCTATTCGAGTACTTGGGTAATCTCTTTTAGTACATTTTCTGGGTCTTAAATCAACTAAGAGGCCTCTGGACAGATCTGCAAAGGTGTTTTCTGGGTGGATTAACAGAAGGAGGAAGATCCTCCACCAGAGTGAAGGGCATCTTCCGTTGTTGCTCAGACAGAAGGAAGTCTGAAGCAAAATCTGTTGCTTTTGCCTTTTTTTATTTTCTTCTTACTCGAGAGTCCATCTACTCTGTTTTTGGTGCTGCCATGCTTCCCTGACATCAAAATTCATCTTCTTTGGCCTTCTAATGTGGACACAAGAAGGCCTACATCTCTGTGGGAATCCTCCAGGCCTTTAAGGTCAGAATGGACCTGCGGAGTCCAATTTTGGCCTTATGGATTGAGCAGCTACTGGGTTCTCAGCCTCCCTAGTATAAAAAACTTATATTGCTAGACTATTTGGACTATACCATTCCAGCAAATTTAATAAACAAATCTCCCTTTAACTAACTAACTAACTAACTAACTAACTAACTAACTACTAACTCTCTTATAGACACAAACACATCCATGCACACACACATGCGCACACGCATGCACACACACACACACACACACACACACACACACATTTTATTATTCTATCAGTTCTGTTCCTCTAGAGAACCCCTAGAAAAAGTCAGATCCACCTGATGTTTTTTTGAAGCCCTGGCTTGTATCTGACCCAGTATCCTCCAGAAACTCTAGAGATACCCATGTCCAGTGCCCAGAATAGAGTGGTCCTCTTGCAAGGTCTTTCACTTGGCAGGGAACAAAAGGAGTTGGCCTCTAACTTCCCTGTTAGGCAAGGACAAGGGAGGCAAGGGAGGCACAGAACTCAGGAGAATTCTTAAAACAACAACAACAAAAAAAAAAAAAAAAACAGAAAAAACCAACCATTTCCTTCAACGTCAGCTTTTATTTTTTCCTCCTTGAGAAGGTTGTTAGGTGACTTCACAAACCCAGTTCTCTCCATTTCTTTAAGTGTGGCGCAGCAGATCCGACGCCTTGATATATACATATATGTTATCATCTACACAGACCTGTTGCAGGTTCCTTCAGTGTAGCACTTTAGTTTGGCATATTTATGCCCCTTAAAATTCCTAGCACAGTGCCCTGGGGTAGGTGTTCAACATATGTGTGGCAGCTGACTGAGCGAGCAGGGCAGACCTTGCAACCATCCGCCTGCCCAGGAAAAGGGGAGGACTAGCCCCCTGGTAAGCTGTGCCCACATTCAAGTCATCTTCCTGCGTTCCACTTCTCATGTAAGTACTGTTATTAAACTTGTAAATACTCCACAGAAGGCTGGTTTTTGGCAGTGAATGAACTCCTTTTGTCCCCTGTCCCGTGAATATCCTAACTACTTTGTCACTTTGATCTAGGGGGCATTTCATCTTCACAAATGCAAAGGAGTTGGCAACTTCACAAATGTGTTCTATTTCCTACTGCTGTAAAAATCCATTGCTCTCGGAGCCTTTGCCCACCCCCTTTCATGGTAATGTGTAAGCCACTAAATTGCAGTTACTGGCTGTGGCCATAGCCATAAAAAAAATCGTGAATGCCATGTAGATTTGAGGTTTGTTCCACTAAAGAGTTCACAATGGCTTTACTGTAACTGGGCTAACTAGAACTTGGCAGCGGCTAGCCAAGGAGGGTGATACCAAGTCCCCTCCCCCTTCCAGGATGCTGGCCTGATCTTCTTGTATTTGTGCAACTGGCCTATCCAGAGACCCAGAGCAGCTGGGAGGAGTGCCCCGGTGAGGACAACTCTCTCTGGGTCAGGTTGCCCTTTTCCAGCTCTCTTTTCATAAAGCTTCTCTTCCTGCAATGTGAAGTAGGTTACAGGATAGCTTGTTTTCTTTTGCTAGCTGAAATACAGCATTCAGGGTCATGCTCTGAATAATTTGTGCTTGTTAGAAATGACTGTCATCCTCTTGAAGCAGTAACAAAGTGCTACATTTAAATTAAATTCAGCCAAGCAAGAACATCTTCACAAAATCAATAGGTCTAGGCATTTCTCAGAGATTTATGGATTTAAAAAATATTTGTAATATTTCAGGACATAAATCAGCAAAGATATTTATGAGGATAAGAACAGAGTTGGTCATTGTTCATAAGGCTTTGAAAGCATTTAGTAACATTTGAGGTCGAAAGTGAAAAGATAAGAAAATATTAGATGTGATCATCTTTATTATTTTTATTTATTTTTATATTTGGCCAAGTTTATTCTTTCTCAGTCTCCTAGTGTACTATTTCAAGTGCCTCATTTTTGAAAGATAGCTTCATTTATTCATTAAAACAGTAAGCCCTCAAGAGATGAAAGTCATGTCAAATACATCTTAAAAAGATACTTTGCATAAATGTTTTTCTACCACACATCGTCTGCTATTGTCTTGTTCCTAAATGTGACAAGGAACAGTGGGTGATCAATGAAATGGTGGCCTCATGTGCCAAGTAGAATATTTCTGTCAATACAAAATAATATATCTGTTTAATAATCTTCATAGTGTTGGAATGAAATCCTGCTTCTGTGTCCAAAGAGCCCACTCTCCATAGACAAACAAATGGCACCATCTTTTGCAATTCAAGACTCAAACCTTCCATTTGTTCCCACACTAGACATATTAATGTTCTGAGCCAGTAAACTTAGCTAAAGTCACAGAAGAGAAGTTACATCATTGATTTAATAATTTGCCCGGTGGTTGCTCTGCTCTCCTTAAGATAAGGAATATCAGTCTAATAAATAAAAAAAATAAGTTAATTATTAGTGTGCACTGAAAACCTAAGCTCCCAAGAGTCATTCAAATTATCTGTATGTTTGGTGATATCATTTTGTAGACATATGTACTTGCCTGTGGTTTCTGTGTTCAAAACAAGTAAGACATTTTATGTTCAACCAATGTGGTTACCCTACGAACAGAATTATTCTTCCTGATTTTGACATTCCCTAAAGCAGCGTGTCTTCCTTATTGCTTCCTATTCTTACTGTAGGAGTCTTTCTTTGTGTTTTTTTCATATGTGCCACATAAGCCCAGTAGACACCCCTGAGTGATTCATTTAACGGACACAAAAGAAAGACATCTCCATTTCTAACCATCCATCCTACGCCTTCTTAATTCTTTCCTTGTACCTGACATAGTCTATTTACCCCAGTCTCCAGCTAGCTTGACTTTGAGGAACCTTGCTCTAAATCAAGGGTGGCATCTAAAACAATTTGTTCTCTGTGCTTAAGAGTTTGTGTCAGGATAGACCCATCTGCACATCAGAAAACGGTATATCCAATTATCACTTGATCTCCGTTCCAACGTCAATTCCTTTCCTTCTGATAGGCCAGTCTACTGCCAGTCACAGCTTCAAGTCCGTGGTTCCTTCCTGTGTTTACTAGTATACTTACTATGATTACTTCCATTGTTACAGCCAGTAAGGCTACATTTCTGAACTCCACCCCTTCAGTAAAGCCTTTTCTCAATCCACGGCCCCCTCCCCAATCTGACACTGATCTAATTGCTCTAGGGTGGCTCTTTTGGACTTTACACCTAGGACTCTGTACTCACATTGGTCACAGCATGAATTTATCCAGATGGCTCCTCTCTGCTTTCTTTTTCTTTTTCTTGGATATTTTTTATTTACATTTCATGTTATCCCCTTTCCCGGTTTCCTGTCCATAAGCCCCCTATCTCATACACCCTCCCCCTTCTTCTATAAGGGTGTTCCCCCACCCATCCACCCACCTCTTCTCACCTCTCTGCCCTGACACTGGGAGGTCCAGCCTTGGCAGGACCAAGGGCTTCTCTTCCCATTGGTGCCCAGCAAGGCCATCCTCTGCTACACAATCAGCTGGAGCCTGCATGGTCTGTCCATGTGTAGTCTTTGGAGAGTGGTTTAGTCCCTGGGAGCTCTGGTTGGTTGGTATTATTGTTCCTATCTGCTTTCTCTGTGACAGTGCCATGTTTATTCCCTCACTGTAGGTCAGCGGACACTTGTTACTGTTTCAGCAGTACAGTGAAGTGGGCAGGGTGTGGGGGAGACTGAAAGTAAATGTTTTCATTTTCAGGTATGTTTTTGGGTTTTGGAGCCCTTCCCATCATCCCATGGTTCAGAAGATGAGTAACTTGCTATTTGTCACTTAAAATAAAATACGCAATGGGATCCGGCTGATTGGCTCATTTCAGAGTGAGTCCTAGAGAGATGCTGGGCCTGCTGCCCAATCTTCGTTCAGTCCAGAGTGACTCTAGATGACAGACCTACATGCCCGTGGTTTGCTGCCAATAATCCTCAGCTCTGACCTCAGAGCACCCATCTCTTGTCACTGAGGCCACTACTGTTGATCGATGGCCCTTCTTTAGTTCTTAGGGACCTGAACTTAAGGATAACGTCTCTTCCAGACAACATAAAATGTATTGATTACATTATATTTTGCATGCTTAGGTGGTTTAATTTAATCCAATGAAATAAATTATTGCTATCCCTTCTATATCATAATATTAAAACGTAAAGATTTAATAGCTACCCATGGTCATAATGCTAAATTTATAAGACAGACTATTAAAATCTTGGAAAAGGCAAGTGAACCATTAATGGGTTTTCTCTGGATTCTTGAGTTTGAATGATTATCCCATTTGGGTTTCTGTCTGCGCCTGTAGGTATGGGCTCCGTTTGAGAGGAAAGTTCCAAGCTCAGGATATATAACCTTAGCCAGAGCAGGCCTAGGTAGCAGCTCAAAAGTTTAAACTGTTAGACCTGCCCATTGGGTGGATGACTAGAAGGGTGGAGAGGATGGGAGGGTATTTCATAGCTGTTTAAGTTTGTGGGAAAAGACGTACGCCCAAGAAGGGATGTATTTGTGGAATATAGTGGCAATTCAGCTGCCAGTGAGTGTGAAAGTCCTCAGTGAGGCAGAGTCTTGCTGGCATCTGTGTGGTACCCCTATAGAGATCTGCTTACCAGAGCTCCAGATTTTGAAAGCTTTGAAATCTTTAAAAGATGGAGGACTGCCATACTTGAAAAAACCATTTAGAGGGAATGAGAACAGGATGGTGTCACACAATGATAGGTGAGTTAACAAGTGTGTCAGCTTTCTGTTGCTGTAACAAAATACCTGAAGTCATCAACTACGAAGAAGGAAGTTTTAGTTCATGGTGGATTGGTCCTGTCGTTTTGGACCTATGGTAAATCAATATGAATCTACTTACACATATTGCTCACAGCACACTGCGAGTGTGGGGTCAGCAAAAAGAGCAGAAGGGACGGGGTCTCATCTGTGAGAACAGGTAGCTTTGTCGTTGGTGTTCTTTGTTATCCAAACAAAGATGGATACAAACAGTGCCCATCACCAGGCAGGCACCCAGGCAATATTGCTGAAGGACTAAATGCAGTTCCAGCAAAGAAGAGTGGACTAGAAGCAACGGGTGGTACTAGTAATAAAGGAGGAAGTTGAGGAACCGGGGCCATTTATGTTTCTGGTAACTCAGACATCCTAACTGTAAGCATGTGTCATAACTATTTGCAGGACTGTGTGGCATAGACATGCATGCAAAAATAGGTACTTTGTACATTCAAAATTCATGAGTTATGGTTATCAGATTAAATCCTCTGAGGAGATGATGTGGGACGAAATCTTATGAAGTTCACAGAATCACTTAGAAGATCTGAGGCAAGAAGATCATTGCAAGTTCAAGGACAGCCTGGGTCATGGGGTGTAATGCTGTTGCAAATACGCAGAGAAGATGTATAAGTGGTATTACATGCCAACTATAAAACAAAGCATGGGATTCGAGATTGTGCTGTTTTAGTATGAATAGACAGAAATTAAATTTCATAGACAGAAAACATCAACCTAAATCATCACAGAATGTACAAATCTTCCTCTAGTGTTCCTGTGAAAATGGGAAAGGAACTAAAATCTACTGAGTCTGAGACACTGACTCTCCATTTGTATAGAGTATCCAGAGGTCAAAGAAGAGAGACAATCACAATTTTTATAATATCCTTCGATTTGGAAATTATTGTACTATGTTTTGTTTCTCATTCTAAACATTCATAAAATCAATACTATAAATATTTCTAACACAAACAGTATAAGCAAATTTGATTTCAAAAATAAAAATATTTTGCTAGTTTTTATATCTTTTGTAGATTATATACTTTTAAATTTTAATTTTTTAGAATTATTTATTTTATTTTCTGTGTATGAGTACTTTTCCTGCATGTATGTATGTGCATATATATGTATGTGTGTGTGTGTATATCTTTGTGTGGGTATGTGCACACGAGCGCAGGTGCCCTCAGAGTCTAAAAGAAAGCATTAGACTACCTACAGCTAGAGTTAAGGTGGTTGTGTGACACTTGACATGGGTACTCGAAACTGAACCAAGGTCTTCAGTAAGAGAAACAAGGAGTCTTAATCACAGAACCATCTATCCAGCTTCATAATTTTAACAACTTTTTCTCATTTTTATGAATTCATTGAGAAATTCATACAAAGTATTTGAATCCTATTGCCACTCCCCCAGTTCCTCCAAGATCCTCCTCATTATCTACCCACCCAACTTTGTCTCTCCTCTCCTCTCCTCTCCTCTCCTCTCCTCTCCTCTCCTCTCCTCTCCTCTCCTCTCCTCTCCTCTCCTCTCCTCTCCTCTCCCCTCCCCTCCCCTCCCCTCCCCTCCCCTCCCCTCCCCTCCCCTCCCCTCCCCTCCTCTCCTCTCCTCTCTTCTCTTCACCATCAGTTCAACTTGTACTGCTTGCATATTCTTGGATGATTGGCTATCCACCAGAGCATGGCTGATCTACCAGGGAACTCACTTCTCTCAGTAGCTGTCAGTGGGAATAGCTTCTCAGCCAGGAGTGGGACTTTGTATCCAGCTCCCTTCTCTAGGCTGCTGATTTTCCTGACTTGAGATTGCACAGGTCTTAAACATGCTCACACAACTGCTCTGAGTTCCTATGTGCATCTGCCTAACTTTCCAGAGTCATTTGTAATTAAAGTTATACAGCTTGAGCAACACACCAGTGTGTTAATTTAGTTTAGAAAGAATTTCAGGAAGTATGTGATTGGCTCCTTTCTTCGCTCTTTCCCTGTCTTGAAGTGAAATGACTTGATCTGTAGTCATGAATGTTTTGTGAAAAATTTACCGTGTCTTGGACTAAGCGGGAGCTTCCCATAGAGCCCCATAACTTAGCTCTCCTTAGCTGAGTGCGGTGTTGAGCCCAAAATGATTTCACCTGAGAACATTTAATTCCACTCACTCTGCCCATTGTTCCTTGGGCTTATCTGAAAGTTAAATAGAACCATACCCTTAAGCCTAGGTGGTTTTAATTCCTCAAAATTGAGATCTGATTCATTGTTTCCCAAACACCAGAGTAGGGATCAGTACAGTATGTGACCAAATAAAAGATGTTAGGAGAGAAATGAATTTTTCCACAGTGTTATTTTTTTCTCCCCCAAAATGAAAGAAATTTCCTTTATTTGATTATGCTATTACTCTTATCTCAGGGGGAGGGGTGATATTCTTAATAAGAGAAACTAACAAGCTGTGGGTTTAAAAAAGTGTTTTCACCTGGCAACTCGAGTTATTCACAATCCTAATCATTCATTTTACTATTACATTTTTACACAAATAAATTAAAATGAGTTGTTTTATGACACCCTGAGTACCCTGCAAGGAACAACTCTTGGTCACCCATCCTTTATTTGACGGTACCACCACCTATCCTCTTAATCCTTGCAATTTCACTAGTTTTAAAAATATCTGTTTTCTTTCTTGTTTTTTTTTCATATCTATTCGATTGGGTATTTCTTATTTACATTTCAAATGCTATTCCCTTTCCTGGTTTCCAGGCCAACATCGCCCTAGCCCCTTCCCCTTCTCTTCTATATGGGTGTTCCCCTCTCCATCCTACCCTCATTACTGCCCTGCCCCCAAGAATCCCTGTTTTCTATAAATATTTTAACACTTATTGTGTTTGCTCATGATGTCACATAAAGAAAAATAAAAAATACATTGCAGAAGACACTTTCCACAGAAAATATAAACAGATTAATTTAAAATCAATAAGAAAGATAAAATGAAAAAATCTCAGAAGGTAGAAAAAATCTGAGATGTAGACATAAATATTTATAATTTAAGATTAGGTAATACTTTACTAGACAATAGGCCAGGAGATTAAGTACACAAAGGAAATTAGATTTTTTTTAAAAATTGAAAGATTTATGCTTCAAAGGACACTATCGAGATAGTAAACAAATCCTAGAATGTGGACAAATATTTATAAATCATACAACTCATAAAGGTATGATATTCAGACTATAGAAATAATTATTAAAACTCTATAACAAATGTAATCCAATTTAAAACTTGGGCAAAACATTTGAGCAGGCATCATTCCAAACACTGTATAAAAATTGTCAATAGCACCAATTATTAGGGAAATGCAGATTAAACTCTGATGAAATAAACGTTCCCACCCATTAGGATGGTTATAATAAAAAGATACTAGATTGCGGTGTAACTGAGAAGTAGAATGCTTGCTTAGTATGCACAAGGTCCCATGTTTGATCCCCAACAATGTTAAATGTGGGCAGGGAAGAAAGGGAAAAGACAAAATGCCAAGGCCTGGCAAGGCTATAGGAAACATGAGAACAAGTGCATTATGGGAGAGATTTGAAATGATGCAGCCACTTTGGAAATAGTTTGGTAGTTTCTTCATAAAGTTATCATATGAAACAGCAGTTTCACTTAAAACTATACCTTGCAAGAAAGCAAGCAAATGCTCCCACAGAAACTCGAATAATGTTTATAGCAGCGTCATTTATGATCGTTAAGGAATGGAACGGTATGTATCAACTGGTGAGTAGATGTACCCGAAGGTGGGGCAGAGTAAAAACCAACGGACAAGTGGATTAAGCAGAATGTGGGGTAAGCATACAATGGTGGATTTCTAAGACATCGAGGGAATGACGTCCTGACTCAGAGACGGTGGATCTAAGTGCATCGTGCTCCTGTGCCTTCTAAGTGTATCTTGCAAGCATTTTCAGGGGAAAGAAGGAAGAGCCGCAGATCTCTGATCTCATTTTTGCTGTGAAATATCCAACGCATGAGAAGTGGCCGCTGAATGCCAGGGATTTCTTCAAAACTATTCAGGAATCAGACAACGGGAATAACTGCGTGGTTTCATGAATATTAAAACCACCGCACTTCTAACTTTTAGAAAACCATCAGAGGCTGTGGCTACGGCTCACTGTGTACAGCGCACGCCATTCAAATGTGAAACTTGCAGCTTAGAACCCCAGCGCCCACAGAATCACTGGGAGTGTGTGGTGGGCCACCTGTATCCCAGCCCTTGGGAGGCAGAGAAGGGGCCTCTCCAGAGCAAGGAGGCTGGGTAGCTTAGTTGACTTGTGAGTTTTGGATTCATAGGACAGATCCTTTCTCAATATATTAGGTAAAAAGCAATTGAGGAAGAAACACATTAGCCTTTGGTTTCCACATGCACCCATACATAAAAGCACCCACACCTATCTGAAAACACACACACACACACACACACACACACACACACAGGCACACACACACACAAGCACACAGACACACACACAAGCACACACACACAAGCACACGCGCACAACACAAACACAAGCAAAACTTTAAGGCTCTATTTTCTGATGTGAGTTCTCTGTAACTTACACAGAGGTTATCTTGCTTCCTCCCCTCCAGGTAACTGATATCCTCATAGTTATTGAGCTATTTCTTCCAATTTTGTCTTTCCAGTAGTTACTGTTCTAAAGGGAGAATCTGCAGAAATGCCGTAAAGTTAAAACTAAGAATCGCTTTCACCGTTTAAAATTTATAAAGTAATCTTTTTGGGTATGGAATAATTTTAGATTCACAAAAAACTTGCAAAGTGTTCCTTTTTTTTTTAGGTTCTGGAATCAGATAGTAGTAATAATTGCGTAGTTTGAGGAGATACTAAAACCACTGCATTGTTTTCTTTAAAAGAATCAGAGGCTGGGAGATGGGTCAGAGGGCAAGGTGCTCGCCCTGAGCATCTGCGTCTTGCATAACCATGGGAACCAACTTAAGAAATCAGCATTATTGCTACTAAACCTGAGATTATGTTCAGACTTTATCAGTTTTCTCATTGAGGACCTTTCCCCCATATCAAAATTCCGAGCAGAATATTATTTAGCACTTCACTGACAACTAAAAATAATTAAAATTGTGTGTGTGTGTGTGTGTGTGTGTGTGTGTGTGTGTGTGTGCGCATACACCCATGAGTGTGGGTATTATTGGAGGCCAGAGAGAGCATCAGAATTCCTGGATCTGTAGTTGTAGGTGTTTTGAAACTTCCCAATGTGAGTGCTGGATGTAGAAATCCACTTCCGCACAAGCACAACAAGCACACTCAGCCCATTCTGTAGAATATTTGAAGAGAAGTTCTCAGAAATTCTTCAGGACTGTTTTTAATTTAGTGTATCCGGTGTTTTCTTCATAATTGCTTTATGACTATGAGTTTAGGGGAAGCATCCCCCAGCGTTGACAACACCTTCCTTATCCCATGCTATCAGAGTGTGTGGAGTCAAAATGGCTCACCTTTGGGGAGTTTTGTTCACATCGTTTACATTTCTCCATTAAGTTCCCTACGGTTTTTCTTCCCACATCCTGCTCCTTAGAGGGGAGTCCTTACATCCAGGTCACAGCCTTCCAGGCAGGGGGTGGGTGCTACAGACACTGTTTGAAACAGTTTCCTATGCAGGATTTGTCTCCTCCCCTCCCTGTATTTAGCCAATCTGTTCTTTGTTTCTCTGTGTAGTCATGTGCATTTACTCTATATTTTGTGTAAAAATGCAACACGACACTGTTTATTTCCTTGTTCAAATTGCCTCGGCTTCAGCTGTTGCCGTTTTTTCACCTGTGAAAAAATTGAGGGCTCCTTTGTGGTTCTTGTTCTATGAAATATTATCTCTCCACTATTGATCTCTCTCTCTCCCTCTCTTTTTCCCTCTGTCCCTTCTTCCTCCCCTCCCTCCCCTGTTCTTACTCTCCTTTATTCTGATCATTACCATCGATCTCCCTCTCTCTAATTTTTCAGCACTTCCTTACTCTGACTCTACAAAATACTCCAGACTTATCCTGGATCTCCCCTGCCCTACACCTAGACTTGGCCTAGAGGTTTTTTTTTTTAATTTTTTATTATATATTTCTTTACTTACATTTCAAAGGTTATTCCCCTTCCCAGTTTCCTGTCCCTAAGCCCCCATTCCCTCCTCTCCCCCTCCCGCATATGGGTATTCCCCCTATACATCCCCCTGATTGCCCTCCCCCATATTCCCCTGTACTGGGGGTCCAACCTTAGCAAGACCAAGGGCTTTCCCTTCCACTGGTGCCCCAACAAGACTATTCTGTGCTACACATGCAATTTGAGCTCTGGGTCAGTCCATGTATAGTCTTTCGGTAGTGGTTTAGTCCCTGGAAGCTCTGGTTGGTTGGCATTGTTGTTTTTGTGGGGTTGCAAGCTCCTTCAACTCTTTCAATCCTTCCTCTAATTCCCCCTAAGGGGGTCCTATTCTCAGTTCAGTGGTTTGCTGCTAGCATTGGCCTCTGTATTGGACATGATCTGGATGTGTCTCCCAGGAGAGCTCTACATCCAGTCCCTTTCCACATGCATTTTATAGCTTCCTCAATCTTATCTAGTTTTGGTGGCTGTATATATATGGACCACATGTGTGTCAGGCTCGGAATGGCCATTCCTTGAGTCGCTGCTCTAAACTTCAGCCTAGAGTTCTTTGGCGTGGAATCACGTTAGAAACCAAGGTTTAGGCATAGCATGCAAAAGCCACAATATCTCCATAAAGAAAAGAAGTCAGTGTGAAGTCAAAGGAGCGACTTTACCAGTTTTGTTTTGTTCTTTTTTCCATGAATGAAAGTGGAGGAGAAATAGCTAGAGACATGGGCTGGGAGGCTGAGCAATACACGCTGTGTTGGTAACTGGAGATCGAAACGAGGCACCTGGGATGTGATGATGTAGCATGAAGGTAAGCCTATAGCATGCCAGCTTTGACATCAACTATGATATGCAGCTCAAGCCAGTTCCCGCGTGACCTTTCAGACTCCCCTTCACTTGCATTTGCAAAGCCAAGTGCTATTGGATATTTCAGTGTCTGTTCTGTTCGTTCTGCTTTTTAATAAGGTCCACTCAAAGAAGCACTTAAAAATCAATGAAGGTAGTTATGGTAATGGTAGCTAGAGAGCTATTCCGGAGGGATTCTAATGCTCCCATTTGGGTTTTATCAGAATGGTCCTGGCACGGGAAGACAGCATAAGAGGCAGAGGAGTGGTGTGGTGGGGAGATTGAGATTGGAATGACATGTCAAAGTCACGGTACCACAGGCAGGAAGGCTCTGCACTTCTGTCCTCCCTAAGCCCAAGTGCAGAGGCTGCTGTGGGCAATCCACTTAATAGGAGACTACTGAGGTGGACAGCCTTGCTATCCCTATATTAATGCCTATGCACCTCGCAAAATACATTTGGAAAAGCTGCCAGACACACATTTTTTTTTCAGAATAAATACGAGAGAGTGCAGTTTTTCAGCCGCTAAAGATTTTGAATTGTGCTGTAGATTAGCCAGAAGTTACAAAAGCTCTTCCTGAGTCAGCTAAATAGTAAAATGAAGTTTCCCGGAGTTGGTTGAGCCCTGGCGGGTAACATAATAACTCAGGAATTGTCGATGCAATCCATTGAGAGGACAGGACAAATGTTTGCATTTGGTCGTCCTATTTGCCCAGGGTACCGAAGGACTCACAGTAATTAATAATACACTGTTGGATTTGGAGGATCTTTTTTATCTCAAAATCCCGTCATCCTGGAGAAGAGATACCACCCTGAGCCCAAAAGAGTATGAAGGCTTGCCGTTTGACCTATAATCGTTACTTTTCTACAAATGCCTGTCTGGAGGGAATGTGTCTGTGTCACACTGGGCTGTGGCTGGGACTTGTCTTATCACTAATGACCCTTTATTATTATTATTATTATTATTATTATTATTATTATTATTATTTTACTTATTCATTTTATATCCCACTCACTGCCTTCTTCCGGGTCACTGCCCGCACCACACACACACACACACACACACACACACACACACACACACACACACACACACACAATTCATCCTTCTATCCCCTCTCCCCTTCTCCTCTGAGTCGGTGTGGACCGTGGTGGGTATTCCCCACCCTCATCAAGTCTCTGTGAGGCTAGGTGCATCATCTCCCACCGAGGCCAGACAAAGTAGCCCGGGTAGAAGAACATACCCCACAGACAGGCAACAGCTTTTGAGACGGCCCTGTTCCAGTTGTTCAGGACCCACATGAAGACTAAGCTCCATGTCTTCTACGTATGTTCGCGGAAGTCTTAAGTCCAACCCGTGTACGTTTTCGGTTGAGAGCCCCAAGGGTCTAGGTTAGTTGACTCTGTTGGTCTTCCTGTAGAATTCCTATCCCCTTTCTTGCCTGCAATCCTTCCTTCTATTCTTCCATAAAAGTTCCCAAGCTTCATCCACTGTTTGTCTGTGGGTGTTTGTATCTGAGACAGTTGATGGGTGGAACTTCTCTGAGGAATTGTCAGGGATTGGTGCTTGCCCATGGGGTGGAGCCCAAGTAGGGCTGGTTATTGGTTGGCCATTCCCTCAGTCTCTGATCCTGACAAGCTGTATCTTTTCACTCCTACATCCAAACAAAATTAATTCTTTGGAAATTTGAACCCCATGTTTATTATTATTATTATTATTATTATTATTATTATTATTATTGTTTTTGTTGTTGTTGTTGCTGTTATTGTTCTTATTAATTATTTTATTTATTTACATCCCAAATTCTACCTCCTCCTGGTCACATTCCACAATCCTTTCCCCTGTGTCCCCTCCTCTTCATCTCTGAGAGGGCACCAGCCCCCTATCTGGGGCATCAAATCTCTGCAGAATTAGGCCATCCTGTCTCACTGAGGTTAGACAAGATAGACATGTGCTACATTTGTGTCAGGGACTGGACCTCCATGGAAGAGGAGAAGGGGAGAGGAAGATGGGGCCAGGATCAGGTACAGGGAGAGACAAAAAAGAGGCCCCAGAGGGGCAGAAGAATAAATGCATCTCCTGGGGGGTGGTAGTGGTAGAGGAGGGAATCTCTAGGAAGTCCAAGAGACCTGGGATGGGGGAGGTTCCCAGGACTCAATGTGGGTGGCCTTAGCTGAAATGCTCAACAGTTGGGATATGGAACCTGAAGAGACCACCTCCAATAGCCAGACAGGAACCCCAGTGGAGGGGCAGGGACACCAACTCACCTACAAAACTTTCAACCAAAATTTCCTGTCTAAAAGAAATGCAGGGACAAAAATAGAACAGAGACTGAAGGAATGGTTGACCAATGTCTGGCCCAACTTGGGATCCATCCCATGGGCAGGCACCAATTCCCGACACTATTACTGATAGTGCTTACTTACAGACAGGAGGCTAGCATGGCTGTCCTAGGAGAGGCTCTACCCAGCAGCTGATTGAGACAGAAACTCCATGTATTGATTAACTGTCTATTTGCTAAAGTCAGATAACTGACAGAAACAACTTAAAGACAGAAGGGTTTATTTTGGACCACTATCAAGGGTAGAGTTCATCATGGCAGAGAAGTCAGGACAGCAGGAGCAAGAAGCTGGTAGAAGCAGAAAGAAACAAATGCTAACACTAAGTAACTTGCATTTTTAGTTATTCAGTACAGGACTCCACTCTATGGATGGATGTTATCAACAGTTTTGGAGGCTAAGGCAGGCTTTCTTACTTCAGTTTACTTAAGCTAGAAAATCTCTCTCAAGTACCCAGAGGTTTGTTTCCATGGAGATTCTATCCCACCAAGTTGGGATAACCAAGGTTAATCATTATACTTCAGGACTTCAGAAGGTAACTTTATTTAGATGTAGACTTAAAAATGGTAATCATATCAAAGTGAGGTCATTGGTGTGGGACCTTATTTGAGTTAAGAACAGGAAATTCCACTCTAGGTACATACAGAGGCAAGGTAACACAGAGACATAGCTCTTTTTTGGACCTATTTACAAACCCAATTGACAGGTCTGAAACAGAACCATCCCTCATGCCATTAAAAGGTACCATCTCATGGCATTCCCACCTTATCCTTCAGAAAACTGAGGGAACTGTACTGTCTTTCAAGACATTCATGTTATTATTGAAAGCCTAGTAAACCAACACAGAGCTGTATGCAAAGATTATAGGGCTCCTTTAGCAGAAGTGAAAATGAGTATTTGTTGAGGGAAACAAAATAAAGAAATATGCACTTATTTTATCTCCCTTCTCTGTTTTTCCACTTATGTGTGTGTGTGTGTGTGTGTGTGTGTTATACATGTATGTATGTACTCATTGCTGCAGATATGCCAGCACATGTGTGTATAGAGGCCTGAGATTTAATGCTGGAAATCATCCTCACTAACAAGCTTGCTTTGGGGATGCTGTCTCCACCTTCTGAGGCCTGAGTTACAGGTGGACTACCATCCCTACCCAGCATTCACATGGGTCCTAGGGATCCAAACTCTGATGTTAGCTTAGCAGAGCCAGCCCTTTGACCACCAAGCTGTCTTCCCAGCTCCACATTTTCTTTTCTTTCATAATCAGAACTGTAGTACCATGAGGTGAGCATTGCCTTCATTATGTTGAAGACTCTAGAGAGATCTGCAGTGACTTGCATAAAATCCAAGAACTGATGGTGGAGTTGATTTCAACCCATGGCTCATCTACTAAGCCTTTCTATCTACTCTTTGCATCTTTAAGGAGGGAAGCACACACGTAACCCAAGCCCCACCCTTGTCATACTCATGCAGTGACATCAATGAAGACGCATTTGCCAATTTAGGAGCAGGATTAAGCTCGAGGAAGCTTTGATCTGAAATTAATCCCAACTTCTTGACGAATGGCTGTTAACAATCTGTGAGTCACTTTGGCTCCTCACTAGGGGGTGCTGCAGCCCATGGCCTCGCCAGCATGCAAAAAGGCGGGAGCAGTTCAACTCAGAGCTGCTTCTGGTACAGAGATCATGACACGGTTTGTTCCTGGTGTCCATAGTTTTCTACTTCTAATTGACAAGGGGCTTCTAAACTGCACCAAAGTGAGGGAATTGTTCATATTGATATGGTAGATGTGTGTTACAATCCGATGGCATGCAGTTCCTTCTCCCAAGGGGCAGTGCATACGGTGGAATCTTCAGAGAGTGGACAATTAACTCACAGTTGGATGCACAGGAATAAGGGACTTCGCACTCTACAGCCTCAGTTTTTCTAGTGATTGCCTCACTCTGGAAAGAGGCATGCGACTGCTCTCTGCCCTACTTTTTCCATTTATGAGCCAGAAATAAAATGTGGGACACTTTACTTCAAAGGCACCCAGGAGATGAACGAGGCAGTGTCCCTAAAATACTCTGTGGTTATTGAAGAAGTAGCGTTAAATCCATTCTGTAAATAGTACAGGAGTGATGAGGCCCACCACTTGACTTTGACCTGTCAGTGTGTGCTTGAATCTCTTCATCCCACTTGGTCACAGGCTATTCTCAAGAATGTTTATTGCTGTTTTCCTTCGTGAGATAAAAGGATAACCACAGGATGGGAACTCCCATTTGGGGCCTGGATAAATGGATGTGTTTCAGTTTTATATTGAAGAGGAGAAATCTTCTTCTTTTCTTCTGCCCTCTAGAAGTCTTTTGTCTCTGTTTTTCTCCAAGCATATAAATGGTTTGCCGTGGTAACAGTGTGGCCACGTTTCTGCATGGTCTCTTTATTCAAAGCCAACAAGGAAAGGTTTCCACTGTACTTTGTATTCAAACTGTTTTCCAGATGTGTTTAGCAAGGCGCACTGGGTGGTGCACTGGAGAGTTCAGGTTAAATTAGAGTTTGGAAGTTTGAAGTATTCTGTGGATTGAATTATGTCCTGAAACTCTTATGTTGGGAGTAAATGCCCCAATGTGTCTATATTTAGGGAGCAGTTGGTAATTAAGGTTACATGAGGTCATAAGAGTGAGATTCTGATTTGATAGAATTAGTTCCCTAATTGGAAGAGACACAAGACCTTACTGTCACATTCATGTTCTCTCTCCCTCTCTACTACAGACCAAGATGGCCCTCTTCTATAACCTAGGAAGAGCAGTCTCACTACCCATGCTCCATCCCGATCTAGAACTCACACCCTACAGAAAACAAATGCCTTTTGTCCAAGATGCCAAGTTTTTGGTATTTTGCTGTGACAGACTGACAGGATTACTTCATAATCTTACCTGTTAGTGACGAACAAAGGATAGGCATGTTTTTGCCACACACATAATACAATTTTAGGTTTTATGGTTCACACAATCTGTCCTAATTTATTTTCTTGTTGTCATGATCAAATGCTCCCACAGAAGCAACCTAAGGAGGAAGGATTTATTTTAGCTCACTGTTCATGGCACAACCCATCCTGACAGGAAAGTCAAGGTATCAGGAGCTTGAAGAGGCTCATAGATAATATTATGTTCACAGTGAGAAGAGCGCAACAAGTAGATACATGTGTACAGCTCCCTTTATCCATCTCATACAGTCCAGTCAATGAATGTGGCTGCCTACAGTAGGTAGGTCTTCCCATATTAATTAGCGTAATCAGGAGAATATCCTACACGCATGCCCAGAGGCTCTCTTTCAGGTGAGTCTAGATTCCGTCAAGCTGACAGTTACCAGCAGTGATCACATATTCATTGTTGCAGCTACTCACTTACTCACTTCTGCCATTTTGATTTAAAACATAGCCGTAGCGTGTACGAAACATGAAATGAGTTGGTTGCAAAAATCTTCATTTACAAAAACAAATAAGGGGTCATATCTGCTACAATCTTCAGATTTTTTGGCTCCCAATGTAAGAACACATAGTAGGTTAAAGTAGACATACTTAAAACTCTTGTATGGAAAGCGCAGACGTTCGTTGTTACTGAACAAAAATCATGGCCATCAATTCTTTTAGCTACATACGTTTTTAAGTTCTAATGCGTGATTCTTGTTAATATTAATATGGTGCCTTTCAAGCTGGATGTGCAGGGGCTAAATCTTCTTTATATGATTGAGCCACAGAATTTTTAGAGAATCCTAATTTTTAGGTTCCTCTAATCCAATGAAAATAATCTCTCCTTTGATGCCTTTTTTTATTATTTTGCTGTACAAATATCATGATGGAAGCTCTCTCTCTCTCTCTCTCTCTCTCTCTTACACACACACACACACACACACACACACACACACACACACACACATAACATCCTGTTTTCCTTTGCTGCACATAGTCAGTGTCTGGCCAGCACTTACACGTTTTTCTGCATGCCGGTTCTAACAGCCTCTTTCTTATCCCATTATTTCCAGATACTGCCAAGCCCTCCACTTCCTCCCTTCTTTTCCTATCATGGACTATAATTATTTGAAAAATGTCTGTCCTTTGGCCTCTGGGTGTCTCCGATGATTGTCAGTGTTTTCTGCTTGACTGTTTAGCTACAACCACAGCCATCAACTGCAATGTGCTTATTATGACTCAGGAGCTAAGCCGACTTTTTCCAAATATAATCTCATTTAATTACTGTAGCATTCCCCTCAGATAGGTATCATTATGTCCATTTTGTAGATGAGGACACTGGAGCACAGAGGCAGAAAGTAAAGGGACTCTGATTGAATAACTGTCAGGGAGTAGCACAACTTGGTTTGGAACTCAAGTGATTCTGAATCCAGAGACTGTATTGTGTGCCTTTTTTTTCCCTCTTAGCTGTTTGGAGTGCATATGCTTTCAAGATGTCCTCTTTTTAGGCTCTTACAACAATTGCAGTAAAACAAAAACAAAAACAAAAAAACCCTATGCATCCTGGAGGTAGGGTGCATTATGAATCATTTCATGAAGAGAATTTGGGTCTTTTGCTCCTTTGAATTTTGAATATAATTTTTATAAATATTCTACTTACAGTTAATGTGTATAGTTAGTATCTTGGTAGATTGTTCTTTAGTCAAATATGGGTTAACTCGTTCTGTGAATATGGGTTAACTAGTTCTGTGTTGGTAAGCTTTTGTTTGTATCTTTTAGATATTATTTGGATGCATTATTAATTAGTTAAATATGGAATAATTAACTCTGTGCTGTTATGCTTTTGTTTGTATCTTTAAGAGCTATCACTCTAAAAAAAAAACTAGAGTGACATAGCTTTCTCTATACTCTATTTTTCTAACTATCAGAGGACAGAAATGGAAAGACACTGGGTTCCTGTGTTAGAAAGATCTCATGAAGGACTTTTATACAGTTAGCATAGTTCTCAGCCTCACATCACATTACCACCTTCCATTATCAAGTGGGTTGATAATGAATTGAAAATCAAACTCAAGTTTGTAAAGTAGGTAACTTAGTTTTGTGCCTGATACATAGTAGCCCTTTTCTTTTAAATTAGTTCCTTGTACAATGAGTTTTGACCATATTCCCCCATACCCCAATACTCCACAAATCCAACACTGCCTCCCCTACATAGGGCTATCTTCATGAGCTTTATACCTATTAATGGCCTTCATCAAATGACATTTTCAGAATGCCTAGAAAGCAATCATCTGAAATAGATCACTTTTGTATTTTTTTTTAAAAAAATGTAAGTTAGGGCCACAGGTGTATGCTTCTGAGTGTGAATGCTTGTAGATATTGAGGGAAGGCATGGTTTGCTCTTTCTAGACATGCTTGAAATCTTTCCTATGACAGAGAGCCCTTTCACAACAGTGTGCTGTAAGCAAAGAGTGAGGCACATGGCTTAGATATTTGAAATACACAATTTAACTTTCAAATGAAGGGGAAAAATCCTCTGGGCAAAATGTGTTTTTTATACTCTTAAGACTAAATGCTGTAAGGAATTACTCTTTCTCATATGCATTTGACATATATGTTGGTTAAAAGATTAGGTCAGGATTGCATAAATTAACTGGCTCTTTATGCTATTTTATTTACTATAAGCCATAGTGTTGGATCAGCAACTCCGAGAGCTGGAAATTGCTGAATTGCAAGTAGTCCCTTGAGACAAGAAGAAGAGGATTCAAACCCTGATTTTTCCACCCCAAATACCTCTTAAGAATCAACCAATCAGCAAAACTTAAA
The DNA here is from genome assembly GCF_021556685.1 of Rattus norvegicus. NCBI lineage: Eukaryota > Metazoa > Chordata > Mammalia > Rodentia > Muridae > Rattus > Rattus norvegicus. Next base: position 115,925,320 of record NC_141539.1, on the reverse strand, counting down.
TAGGGTGACCTCTGCTTATTGTGTCTGTGGATCGCCTGTAGAAGCATCTCCTATCTTCTTTCCTGGTTCTGCCATTGCATCTGCTCTAAGCAGTATTGTTACTCGGGTTGCACAAAAGTTTGAGTCAAATTTTCTAGAAAACTGAACCATGCTTGAATGTAATGCTGAGACAAACAGACACAGTTTCCGGCTTATGAGCATGCTGGGACTGGGGGCGAAACCAGCGGAGCAGAGGAGGACTTCTCAGTGTGCTGCTCAGTTGCAGAGGCTGTGAAACTGGGTTATGAGATGACTCGCGCAGCATGCAGAGTAGTGAGGAGAATGAGAGAGAAAGCCAGACTATCTGGCCTCTGGAAAGACTGTGAAAGGGGTAGGCACTCCGTTTAGTTGTCTACCCATTGGTGATCTCACAGGTTTCCAATGGATAGCTCCAATTCATTGGTCAGGAATCTAAGAAAGGGATAGGTGGGAAAGGAATGGGGGAGGGTCTGAAAGGGGGAAGGAAAATAAGTGGGGAGCAACCAGAATGCATTATAAAACTGTATGTAATTTTTCCACGAGCTTAGTTTAAAAAAACTCACAGAATCTCTACATAAATGTATCATCAAAGTACAAATATTCTTCTAACATCTGTCTGTCTATCTATCTATCTATCTATCTATCTATCTATCTATCTATCTATCTATCTATCGAAAACACCAACTGGGGCATATCTACTTTAAAAGTAACTTACTGTTAATTAGAATTTCAAATTTAATTAAGCTTCCTGAATTGTATTTAGCAACCAGATTGTGGAAGGATGAACAGGGCTGAGGTCAAAGAGGGGTCAGACAGGTAAACAGCACAGCAAGAAGAAAGGAGCCCAGGAAAAGGAGGGGAGACCTACATTAATCCGAGGAAGATGTTAGATCTGCCTAGAAACCTTAGGACCTACACATCTAGAATGTAGAAAAGTTGAACCAGATCACTGGTTCTCACCACAGGTGGGAGCAAGTATCAGACTGTCATCAAAAGCCCCCTCTCCTGTGCCTTGCATCTCCCTTCCCCATCTCTTTATTAATCACCTGAGTTCCCTAAGTAAGCACTTACCTAGTTCTTAGCTCTATATGTCCTTTTTCCACCCTCTATGTATATATCTCTTCTTTCATTCTCAAAGCCAAGCATCTTGAAAGGACAGTTGCTAATATTTGTGCCTCTCCTCTCCTAGTCTTCAGCCACCATGGCTTGGCTAAGATGACTAACACCTTCTTGAGTACTAACCACATGAGTACTTGTTGGGATTTTCTGTTGCCTCTGAAGCACTTGGAGTCATTACATACGACTATGCCCCTCGGCTTCTAAGACAGCCTGTGGATCTTTCCAGACTCCTCTTCTGTGTGTGTAGACATTGAGGAGGCTGCCTGAGGTTCATTATAGGCCTGAAGACTGTGTTTCCTTACAGATCTTATATTCTTATGGCCTCAACTGACATCTTTGCGTTGACAGGTTGTAATTGTCTATCTCTAGTTAGAGCTTTACTCTCTGCTCTACACTAATATTCCCTAGTCTAAGATAACTATAGCTAAGAAATCAAGGCCACTGTATCCTCAATATTGCCTTACACACCTGTTTACCCTGTACCAGGAGAACATGAAGCGGAACTCACTTACCACTTAATATTTTTAACCAACAAGAAAGTGTAAAAGAAGCAATATTTAATATTCTTAAATGTCCTTCCACTTCAGATCCTTTTTTTGTGGATGTAGAAGGACTAGTTTTTTACAGTTTTAATAATTAGATTTTACAGATTGTGATCTAGGTTATAGCAGAACCAGTGATAGCCACTTGTTGGACCATATGCTTTCACAAAAGTAATTTCTACTGTGTTGAGTTATTGACTATTGTCCCAGGGAACTATGCTACTGACAATATGTGATATGCTCTCTTTTAGTTGTTACATATTTGATGTAGTATATTTTGCCATATCCTGAGTGTCTACTGTGACTGCTGTGTTGCTAATTTTTAGTGAAATTTGAGTTTGTGTCTGGCCCAGAAATATATGTTTCTTCTGCCAACAAAAAAGGGACATTGTCAGATATCAGTTAAAGCCATATATATTAGGGTGCTTATTATATCATGGTCATTTTACCTCAATTTACTTGTGTGTTAATGGCTCTCAGATATCATACTGAATATATTTATAAAGGAAACAGTATTCTCTCAGTAATTTCCTTTGTAATTTTGGGGACCAGACCTGTGCCCTCATGAAATATATTTGCACAGTGGGCTAGAGAAATATCTCAGTGATTAAAATAATGTGCTGTCCTTGCAGAGAACCTGGATTCCATACAATCCAACTGTCTAATTCCAGGTCTAGAGAATCCATTGTCTCCTCTGGCCTATGTGAGCATTGCACACATGTGCACATACATAAGGTAAAACACTCATGTAAGAAAAATAAAAATAAATAAATTTTAAAATATACTAGCACCAGGACAAATAAGAATGGGACTTTAATGTGAAAATTACAATATTACAAAAGGAGGAGCTTTGGAAAATTAACCACAAAATTTGAAAAGTAAGCAGAACACCTTGTTAGATCTTCTTTAATCTCATAAATCATCAAGAAAGGGGTTTAGACTAGAAAAATATTTAAAACCAATATCCACTCTATTTCCAGAATTTGTTTTGTTTTGTTTTGTTTTGAGAAGAGTGTAGGATGAAAGTAATTGGGAGACTCACATAGTTGCTACAGTTACTGTGACAAAATACCTTGGACTGGCGGTTTATGCAGCAGAAACACATTTCTCACAGCTTTGAGGCTGCAAACTTAATACAATGTATCAGTACTATCAAATTGTTTGGGAAATGGTACCTTCTTGGCTTGCAAATGGCTTCCTTATTGCTGTGCAGGAGGGAGAGCAATCCTCCTCTGGTCTTTTTGTAAGAACACCAACTCCATCATGAGGACTCACTCTCATGACTTCATCTAGACCTCACCACGTCTTCCACAATGACACCTTCTCCTAATACTATTGCATTGGGGTTAGGACTTCAATCTATGAGGTTTTGGTTTGGTTTGGTTTGGTTTTTTTATTTTTGGTGGGGAGAGCAATATAATATTAAGTGTATAGCAGGGTCATCTGGTTGCTATTGATTCATAGTTTCTCTTATCTGAAAGTTGATAATAAAAGTTTTATGCATTGTGATAAAAAACTATATAGGTGAGTATATTTTGGGAAAATATTTAACTGAAAAATAAAGTCTTAATAAGGGATTATTTTTTCTGTTAGCCTTAATACATCTAAAACATTGGATAACCCGATGCCAGAGAAATTTTATTGTGTTCTTTGGACTATTGTAAACCCAGATGAAAAAGTATGTGACCCTTGATAAAGGCTGCCTTTTCTAGCATTTTGATTTGACCTTGTGCCACTTCTCTGTATATGTTTCTGGACACAGAAATAAACTCAAGGAAAAGCTAGGCAATGAATTCGGCAGAATGAAGTGAATCAGGTCAGACTTTTCATCCTTTTAAAATCTTGCTGGCATTGCTCTTTCTGGGAGTTTTCATGATTTCAGTAGAGTTTAGAAATGTGACATTTAGAAAAAAAAAGAAATGATTTCTCAGGGGGATGAGAAGGGGAATACTCTTACTTTTTTGCAAAAAAAAATTAAATAAACAAACCAAAGCATATGCTTTCAAAGATAATATAGGCATACCTATGCTTGCCATAGCATAATTCATTAAATCTTCAACTGAAGGTAATCCTAGTGACCATGACCTTATAAATGGATAAACACGCAATTGACTTCCGTTCAGCAATAAACAAGAGTGATTGCTGATACGTGCTAAAACAAATCGAACCTCAAAGACATTTTATTTAGTGGAGCATCCTAGGGCAAAACTATAAAATTTCTTGTATGTGAAATACTCAGAAAAGACAAAATTATAAAGTTGCCTGGAACCAAGCAAGGGGCAACTGTTAATTGCAAATGAGAGGCTCGGGAAGTCTTTTGTGGGTATTGTAAATGTCTAAAGCTGCATATATGTCTGAGAGCTACACAGATCCATTGATTTTCTAATAGTCATAGAGTAATACTGCCTGTGTAGTAAACAAGCCTGTACTATGTAAATTATAGCATAAAAAATTAAGAAAGAGAATGTTTAATGAAATATCTTGTTCATCATAATGAAGCACTTCTGAACACTATATCCCAGGGAGCATTCTCTGTCCTGGTCCAGTCTCAATGTCTTTTTTTTTTTTTTGTGTCATGCTGATTGAAATCTCCTCACAATCCTTTGGAGTCCACACAGAAGTCTTCCTGGCCAACTGGACACTTATTTTTTCTTGTAAAGAAACAGAGCAGGGAGATGAGGCTACTCTGACCATAAAGTTATCAGTGACTTTCAGGTACAAGGTGATAGCAGAATGTCAGGAGACAACGTATTCTCACAGGGCATGCTGGATGAGGGCCTCCATCTTTGTTGGCACTGTCAATCAGATAAAACTAAAGCATGGCCTTGGCGAGCCAGTCTAATGCCTGTCCTTTATTCCCATTATGAGCCACAGGGGTGTAATTCCTGACATATCAAGTTTCCTGAGTAATGCCCATTAGCACTTTTCTATTGATGGGCTGTAGGTTGAACACGTTCTCGTTTGAGGAACACTCTGTTCATTCCTACATCAGATTCTTTGGAGCAAATGCAGAGCATGTAAAAAAAAAATCAAGTACTAAATAGTCATGGATTAAGAACAGGCTTTGTTTGAGCTCCTACACACAGTGCATGTAGCTAATATTTTCTCCTCCATCTTTAATTCTTGCCATTGTTTCTTGTGCAAATAGCAAAGGATACTTACAGATATGTCTGGACAGCCACTCTTTCCCCAGGTCTTACTCTTTCAGTTAATAGAATCGAATGCCCATATTTAATACACAAAGCAAAGTCAAAATACAGTTCTTGCCACCATTTTTCTGTCACCAAAATATATGAACTGCTAATTTTCCACAACACACATCCATCAGATCATCATGAATAACAGAGACACTGAATCATTCTTTGAGTCCTAATGAAAGCAAAGAAAAACAGTCAGGGAAGAAATCCCATCAGCACTGTACCCTAGCAGACACAGGTATGAACTTTATAAGAGGCCAGATATTTTATGTGATTCTTCACTTATGCATAGTTTTCATGCAATGTGATTAGACTCATGTATATAAACTTGTAAGAGTCATAAATGTTTTGACTTGATATGTAAGTCTTTAGAGTAACAGAATGACATTAGAGACTGAAAGAAGTTAGGTTGAAAACAAGAACCTTAAGGAGGTTGAACTGAGTGAGTGAAATATTGGTTGGAAGAGTTAAGGAAGAATTCAGGCACAGGTAGGAACGTAACTGTCTCTTGAGTGAACCTTAGCCAGCTGCCAAGGATGGTGAGAAGTACTTTGGAAGGTCTTGAACACACAGAGAGAATATTAAAGTAATTCCGAGAACAGAGAAATGGATATACCAAAAATACATATTAGAGAGTTATAGCAGACAGTTGAAATGCATCGTAACTCTTTGTGAAGAGTTAGATTAATCTAAACTAGAATAAGTTTAGATTGTCCTCGGTAGATAGCAGTGAAGAACTCCGTGTTTGGAAACGAGATGGGATACTATGCCGATAACACATTCAAGCCGATGTGCCTGTGGTCGTAATGCTCCAAGGAAGCAAAAGCCCTTCAGTTCTTATGTGTGGGATGGGTATCAATTTGAAATCAACAGGCAGGATGGACACGGAGTAAGTGAAATGGAGAGAAAGATCTTTCTTCTTTCACCTGTACTGAAGGTAACTCCACATTTGAACATTTGGATAAAAAGGAGAGTGATTTTAGTGCCAGCAAAATATTAATGAAGAAAGCAAACTGGTGCACAAGGTCAATGATGTGCTTTAAACACCAGATGCTGAGAGCAGTGGGCTTAGGAAGCATTTAGGCAGAGCATGGCTAGGCATTGCTTTGGTGTCTACACTGTCCACTGTGCGCTCTGGTGTTCACCACTGCCTGTGGCAGGACACGTAGACAAGAGGTGTCACATACTTGTGAGGTGAATGACTTGAAAGAAATAAACAGCTGTGAAGATTTGGACCAAGGTCAGACCATGCCTGAATGTTCTCTTGAACAGAGATTCCTACTCAGGTTGTGACACATAATCAGTTACACAGGAAGTGTCACCAAAAAATATCAAGGTCCAAGATGGGAAAGTTTTCAATCAGCAATTGTAAGATAAAGTACCCACAAAACAAGCGGTATAAAAGAGGAAGCTATATAGATTGTTAGCAGTTCAACGTGGTCACTGAAGAGTCTTCTGAGGTAGTTCTAGGAGAAGAAAATGCATTAAGCAGTTTGGAAAATTTATCACATGACAGTTGAATATGTTTGGGTGCTATAAACTCTTCTGTGGTAGGTTTTATGGGAAACAAAGGACATCACAGTACACACATATTCTATTGGACAAGCATCTTTTCTTTTGCCAAAAGTGCTAACATTTGGGCCACATGCATTTACTATGAACACTGAACATTACAAGGAGAGCTGGGGTGACATTTTATTCTGCCATGATTATACAAAACCTAATTTTGGAAATGAAATCCAATGAAATGTTAAATATCCCTATTCTGAGCTATTTATGAATTGTTCAAGGCTAGGAACTTTTTCTTATTAGCTTCCAAAAGAGGTTTTTAGCCAGAACACCATGATAACACCAACAATATTTTGTTATAACACTAGATGAAAGCTTTTTAAAAAATATCATTCTGTAACATCATCTCTGGAATATTGGCTACAGTAGGATAATAATTACAGTTTTGTGTGTTATTGTGCTCTATCCGTATTTAAATTTTCCTTTTAAGTGCTGACATTCTATTATAAGGAGAAGTGAAGTTGGAATTTTTTCTCTTGAAATTTCAGATTCTGTATGCGCCGTGCTTGAAGTATTCTGCCAAACAGCCAAGATCCACTGACAGTTACAATTTTTTTCAAGTCTGACACAATTGGTCTTTTCTCCTGGTTCTAAAAACAGGCTACTTGGTCCTTCGCCTCATAAATTTAGCCAAAGAATATTTCTTTCTGAGAATCAAAACATCTCAACATGGAGCATGGGCATGCTTTGATTCACATATATGTCTTCAAGACCCACAAGGAAAATGCTGCTGTTTCTTCCACGTACTGTTTTCTCATGGCCAATCCCTTGGATGGGGGAGCTGAGGCACACTTTGGGCAGTGTTTGGAAGATTGCTACTTGGTGACAGATGGTGGGGGCCATTTTTTAAAAGCGTTTTGGCCAGCAATTAAGATTACCATTTGGAAAACTGCTAGGATTGCAAAGCCCTCACTGAAACCTGACCTGTTTGTTAGTCAGACTCTAATGGGACAATGACAACAATTCATCTATGTGGTAGTTCTCACAGTTTACAAAAGGAGCATTTTTAGGCTGGGCCTTATGCTCAGTCAAAAAAGTAAGTGGCAGATAAGTGTGAGGACAGAACCCATGTGAAAAAAAGGCAGGTGTGGTGATCTGTACTTGTAGTGCCTTGAAAAGCTGTACTTGTACTGAAGGTATGAAGACAGAATGATCCCTGGGGGCTCTCTGGGCAGTCGCTTGGCTCACAGGCAAGCTGTAGGCCAGTGAGAGGCTCTATCTGAAAAATGAGGTGAATGGCTCCTAAGGTATGACACCTGTGGTTGGCCTCTGGTATCCACACTTGCACACACACATGCATACATGTATACCATGAGTGCATGCATACAAGAGAGAGAGAGAGAGAGAGAGAGAGAGAGAGAGAGAGAGAGAGAGAGAGAGAGAGAGAGAGAGAGAAGAGAGAATGAGAATTTGGGAGTAAAGTATTTCTACTCCATAGAATATTTATCTAGAAAATTACCATAAGCTGATTATTGCATTCATTTTCTCAGCACAGCATCCCAAGTGTTAGGAGTGTTGACTAAAGTGATGACTGATCCTTTGTCAAACTCAAACAATCATATTCTCTCCTGACTTGTCCATTTGAAGACCAGCTACAGAAATTACAAGACAGACACATAGCACTTCTTTAGCAGAGTTGTAGGAAACACACGGGTCTAAGGACAGCCTCCAGACAAGAATGGATTTCACCTTCTGTAACTAAGAGAAGCTGTTTTGTTTCACATAAATTACCATGACCCCGGAGGATTTTTGGTTATAGTTTTTAGTAGCTTTCAACCTTATGTGTGGGACAGAGATTAAGACTTTTAAAGGGAGTTTTAAAAACTTACGTTTTTAAAAATTATTACTAAAAATGTCTTCACGAGGTTTAGCTGGGGTCACTCCTCTGTGGTTTTAGATTTAAATCACATTGAGATATTAGTCCCCATCTTTTTATGCTCATGACCCTCCACTTTATAGCAGCCTTTTATAAGTTTAGAGTTTTACTTTTGCCAATGATAACAGTTACCCTAATCTTTCTCCCAAACAAAACACACCATCAAGACACTAACCCAAGATGAACCAACCAGAGCCACCAGAACTAAAAATGTGTTCACTCTCTTGTAAACTGTTGCTGAGATGAGAAACCCTAGCCATTGCAATGCTCCTGAATAGGGATCTACAACACAGACTTCAACAAATAGTTGTTCATTGTCATCAGTGGTGACAATAAGAGCTGGTGGTATGGCTGTTTGAGACTCATATAAGCTCCAGTAAGCAACTTTCAAGATAATTTCTCATATACAGCTGGCCATTTGACTAGTTTAAAGATTCTTAGGTGGGCGCCAAATGATCTTACCTTAAAAATTTTTTTCGTTTGAAAATCTGAGTTCAATCAGTACTGTTCACCTAGGCGTGGCTATTCAGTAATGCCCATTCCCTGGGGTATGGGTAACTACCAGTGGAAAAGTCCCTCTCTGTCAGCAGCTATCAACTGCTAATAGGTTCTTAGTTAAGTGTGGGACTTCCTTGTTCTCTCTCATCCATGCTAGAAAGTTTTGAACTGGCCTTGTCTGAGTCTTGCAGAGCTCACCAGAGTGACTGTGCATTTACAGTGTATCTGGAAGATAGTATTTGTCAGCCCTCTTACCTCTTGTGTTCTAGCTTACTTAGAATGAGCTGTTTGTGTAGCTCACAGACATGAAGTAGGAGACCCGCTATGTGTAACCTTCATGAGACCTCCCAGCCCCTCTTTTGACATAGTAGTAAAGTCAAATTATGTGCACATTGAAGAATAAAGCATTTGTATGTCTTAAACCCCAATATGTTTTCAGTATACCCACACTTTAACAAGTAGCAGTAACACATAAACTCTGGTGAACAGAATTACAATATAACTAGTATTTGTTCAGTCAAATATGTTGCTTAGTATGTGGACATTATCATGCTATTTCTTGTAGTTTTATGCAGTCTTATTGGACTATGCGTTTTGATATTTAGCTCATGAACTTAATTTTATGAGTGTTATTTCTATGTTTTCAACTTTTTGTACTCTTAATGTTATTATTAAATGCAATTATTTGAAAAGTATGTCCCCTGAGTTATTTAGCAGATTCGAACCCAATCTTCTAAGTGAAGCCTCTTCCTCACTGCTTCCTTAGGCCTAGAACATTGTTAAATGTTAAAAAGAAGGGGGAAAAAATCAACTCTGGACTTGGTAGTAACCAGCTCGCCAAATGCAATTGAGGTCAGGCAGAGTGATGGGTCCAAGTGAAGTCTTTGTGAGTTGGCAAGAAGGTGATTATTAAATGTTCATGAAAAGACAGCTTTCATAGCTAAATGAGGATGGAAACGAAGTTGGAAAGTAGTGATAAGACACATTTAAAAAGCAAGACAATAAACACTGACAACACCAATTGCTCCAAGGCTTCCAGGAAGCCCTGTCCACCAGCAGTGTCTATGTACATCAAAACACTGTCTTGGAGGCAACTGGCCTTGCCTACTGCACCAAGTAAAGTTGACAGTGCAAGCAGCCCAAAGTCCAGATGTCCTATTTCTGCTAAGTACCACAAAAAGCTTTTTACCCGGGTCCACAAGGAGACATTGCAGAAATTCCCATTTCATATTTGCTGTATTTGGCATTTTTCATAGTTTTGCTATATTTGGTAGCAAAAAAATCTGAAGCAGTAGGTATTTCTATTAATAAGGGGGAAGGTAAATATTTAGCAGGTGAAATAAATTATTTGGAACTATGTGTATTAGTATGGAAAATGTGAAACATGAGTGTTTTTCTTAAGGTTTCTATTGCTGTGTTAAACATCATGACCAAAATCAAGTTGGGAAGAAAGGGGTCTATTTTGCTTATGATTTCACATGACAGTTTATTATCCAAGAAAGTTGGGAACTGAAGCAGGGCAGGAACCTGAAATCAGGAGGTAATACAGAGATGCTGCTTACTGGCTTGCCTCTCATGGCTTCTCACCCTGCTTTCTTATAGAACCCAGGACCACCAAGCCAGAGATGGTACCACCTATGATAGTCTGAGCCCTCCCCCATCAATCACTACTTAAGAAAATACCCTACAGGCTTGCCTACAGCTGGATCTTATGGAAATATTTCATCAGTGGAGGTTCCCTCCTCTCAGATGACTCCAACGTCTGTCTGTCAAGTTAACATAAAAACTAGCTGGCAAATGTATATATAAACAACACGGACTAAATTTACAAATTGTTTCAGATTGTCACATATAGTATGTTGTTATTAAGTAAATTAAAATAGGAAAAAGAATAAGATTCAGTTAACACAAATGGACAGGTAAGGGTGACTATGAGTTCAAGGCCAGGATGAGCTGTGAAGTGAGACAGTCTTAAAACTGGCTAAGTAACTGTATAACTATAAACACTCAGAAATTTAAAAAGAAATGCATCTTAGTACAGGGACACAGGGCCACATCTATGTGAGAAAGGATTATTTTTTTGAGGGGCGTGTGGTTTTATTTTGTTGTCCTGTTCTATTTAACTAAATGGGAAGGAGTGGTTTCCTGGTGGGAGGACAAATTGATTGAGATTTTAGATAAAGTTGAGACCAAGGAGATCGGTAACAACCCTCACTAACTATATTTGGAAATGTTCCTGTCTAAAAAAAAAGTATTGATTTAATAACATAAAATATTAAATTTTCTGTATTGAGATGAGCAACTTGCTATTTGAACTTATTTTAATTTTTAAATAGACTTCACTGTAAAAATATCACAGATGAATTCTAGACAGCAAAAAGAACTTTTATACTTTTAGACCAACCATTCTGAATTTGTGGAGATTCATGTTCTACAGTTCACCAATGAAGATACTTTTTATATGCACTTGAATGCAGTAATGAACACTAGTTATAAAAGAGGGTGTAAAATTAATTCCTTTTCTAGTTTTGGGTCTGTCATGATTTCTCCTCCTTTTTGCAGCTAATAAGTGGTTTGAATCTATTTTTATAAATGTCCAAAATAGCTTACTAAAGCCAAAAAAATTAAAGTGAAGATCCCGTTGCAATTTGGGGGGGATGTATTGGAAGTTAGAGTGTGGCAGATAAAGGGAAAGTTTTAACGGTTTTGAGACTAAGAATGAAATACTGGCTTTTACACATTGATGCTCCATGGACACCTAGCACAAGAGAGTGCAGGCACGAACTACAGCAGCCTAGCAACTTCCTGTTCTTGTGCATCGTGTACAATGGCTACTTAAGCTACTTGTTTCTTGTGGTGAGTTTCAGGCCTGAAAACCAATCTCTTTTCTGAAGGAGAGGTAGAGAAACAGTGGGAGAGAGGGGAAACAGAAAGGATGAAAGACAGAAGAAAGGAAAAAAGAAGGGAGGAAGGATGAAAGGAGGAAGGAGGGTAGGAAGGAAGGAAAGAAAAGAGGCCTAACACAAGAAGAAGGGAGTTAGGGGAAGAGGAGGAAGAGGAGGAAGAAGAGGAAGAGAAGGAGGGGGAGGGGGACTGGAGGGGAGGGGAAGGGGGACTAGGAAGAAGAAAGAAAGAAAGAAAGAAAGAAAGAAAGAAAGGAAGGAAGGAAGGAAGAGGAAGACAGACAAAGTAAGAAAGAAAGAGGAAAAGGTTATGGGATGACAGAAAATACCAATGTAGACAAACTGAATAAGAGAACAAGTCACAGATAAAGAAAAGAAAACAATAGATGATTACTGTCTGTAGTTGAGAAAGTGCACACCCCTGAAGAGAATGTAGGACCAAGGACTGGGGGTTTATCTGCCTTTAGAAACATTTAAATTGTGTTTTTTTAGTGTTGGATCCTAATTAGATCCCTAAAACTTAAACTCGATGAAATCGTAGAAGAATATTGATAATTTATGAAAAGTAATTGCCAGATCTGCTAAATATTAAGATAATTTATGAAGATATGGTCATATAAATGCTCCCTTTATAGGTTCTGCAAAGCCCTGGATAATATTGTAGAGCTGGCAAATGCTTGTGGATTGATAGCATTGGTCAAGTCTAATCACCCTATTTGAATATGTGAAGAAAATGCAACCACATTCAGCACATACTTTACTCATATGCAAATTGTCTGCCCATCCGTGGTTTGCTGTGCAACCCCACTTCTGATTAGCACACACTTCTGATTAGGTCGAAGTCAACAGTCACATTCCTTCTGACTGTCGAGTGTCCCAGCTTCTGCAATTGGAACCTAATTCCATGTGCTTCTTTGGATTTATTCGTTTAATATTATCACTGATAACAGGGGACCAAGAGCACGAGAAGTCTTTGTTGACCATTGGTTAAATGGAATTGTATTACTGCACATGACCAAATAAATATTTCTGAGAGGAGTTCTCTGCCAAATAATAGCAACAAGTAATTTAAAAATAGTTTGCTTCTTCTGGAAAATGAATACCAGGATTTTATGACTGTAGGTGATATTTCGGTGTCAAACACTTGATTCTGATGAGTCGTCAGAGTCTTTGGTATTGTATTGTATTGTTTTTTATGATGAACTAAAGCCTTAAAGATATGGACAAAATAAAATTACAGTATATTAGAAAAGGCAAATGATTAAAATATTACACAGTTCAGTAATGTGCAACTGGTGCATATTAGATATAACTGTGGTCAGATTCAATTATGAATCTATTGCTCGTCATGATATATTCTAGGAACCCAAAATAAGTCAAGGTAAATAGACATAGCAATTCACCCCACTCGCTGCTTCTATATTTGTCTGAATGAAGAACTGTCTGGACATTTTTAACTGGTTGAAAGAGAGATAAGTAAAAACAATATTTTCTGGCACCTCAGAATTTTAAGACATTCAAAATTTTGTCTTCAAATAAAGCTTTATTAAAACACAGCCATGTTCACTTATTTATGCATTTTCAAGCTACCGAGTTAAAGAGCTGGGACAAAGACTGAAGTCTTTAGGCCCACAAAGCTTAAAGTATTTACTTTGTGGCCCTTTTCAGAAAAAGCTTGCTGACCCCTGGTGTAAATATGTTATTTTAGAATTATGCAGTACTTTTCCTCCTGAAGATTGGCACCAACAGCTCCATGGGCCACTCTACAATCTTGGGGTTTGGCTAGTCCTCAGCCGTCACATTAATAGTCCTCCCAAGGCCACAAGACAGAAAACAGACAATTATACAATCGTCATGGATGTAAGCAATAGCAGCAATAACCGTGTAGGGTTTCCTAAGCACTGTCAGAGGAGCCATTGAAAGTGCACTTTGATTAGAGGTCTCCGGGCTCTGCGGGGAAAAGATTTCCTTTCACCGACGAGTTGAGAAAGTTCCACAAATAATGTTGGTTATCCCAGTAAAGGACCAGCATTGGTATTACCTTAGATCCCAGAACAGAAGATGCTAGATGGATAACTGTCTCTTTCTGTACTACTGGGAGCCTTTCCTACCAGCCGAACGTTGCCCTGAGTAGTGAATTCTTCATCTTAGTATTTAATAGCTCACATGGAGCAAGTTCTGTGAAACCAACCATCGAGATCTAGGCACGGAGGTTCCTCAATTCTGAGTGTGCTCGGGTTTTCATTGGCTAGCTACTTTATGGATTGTGTTTACTCTAAATTTTGTACTGTTAGTCCACAGTTGTTTCAGTGTAATTCCTATTGGTTCATGTCACCAAGAATCAAACAGAATAAAATATCCCCACATATGATTACGTAGCCATAGATTCACTAAGCATATAACAACAACAACAACAAGAGAGAGAGAGAGAGAGAGAGAGAGAGAGAGAGAGAGAGAGAGAGAGAGAGAGAGAGAATATCTTGTTGGGATTTGACCAGGTCCTAGGAATTTTTTTTTTTTTTTGCCTTACTGCAAGAAAATCCAGAATTGACGTTTTCCTAATAAAACTTATTTTCATTTACTAACTTTTATTGGAAGTGTCTGACATTGCTATTGGCCTACCTACCTCTTTCAAACAGATGTGATTTTGTGTTTTCATAATTGTTGGATTTAGAAAGCCCTACATGAGGTCAAGGCCGTTTTTAAATGTCATGCCTTTGCAGTTTTCACTTCCTTTGATGGCGTGAAAGGCTGTGTAAGCAGCCAGGGACTAGCCAAGTTTAGAAAGGCAGAAAAGGCTGACTAGAGATGGCAGCGTCTCTGTTGCTCTGGAGAACATCAAGAAAAGGCTTATAGCGCTGTGATCTTCTGTGATATAAAGTACTAGGCCAGGCTTGGGTGTGGGATTGTGTGCTCCTGAAGAAAGTGTGCTTTTCCCCTGCCATTTCTATGCCTTTTATCTTTCTTCTCTGCCTTTCCCATTCCTCCATCTTCCTTTTCAAATTTCCTTTTTTTTTGTTTCTGTACTCTTTATTTATAAATGACTCTTCTATGTACAAAACAAAGAGCATTCCTTTCTATGTATGGGTCATGTTTTCATTCTAATTGTGGAAAGTGCTGTCTGTCTCGTGGTAGGTTCTCTGTCACCACAGTTACTTGGGAGCAAGTAGAAATCTATAAATGAAATTGTGATGAACCCATATTTTGTCTTATGCATTTCTCTTACCATTTTATTTGATTTTTCTCTGACCAAGTCTTTTTCTACTCCATTCTTCCCTATTTTCCCATTCTATTGCTGGTCCAATGTAAACAAATATTAGCTGACCTTTGCTGTGTAACATACCATCCCACAGATAGTGGCTTAAACACTCATTTCTATCTCATAGCTGTGTGGGGTAGAAGGTCAACTACGTGGAGTTTTCTACTTAGGGATTCAAAAGGTTGGGTTGCTTATGTGGAGGCTCTAGGGAGAACTTATTTCATTCTGCTTGGTTGGAAGAAAGAGCTGTCTGGCAGTTTCAGGACAGGCCCTTGTTTCTTACTGAGTTCCTCTCCAAGCTGGAGGCTACTGTGGAGTTCCTCATCCTCGTACCATGTTCCTTTTATGACTCTTTCTCGTCTCAATCTGAAAGAACCTCTGAGATTCTTCTGAAAATCAGGAAAATACCGGTTTGAGAGGGTTCCTAGGATTAGCGAAGGTACTCTATGATAAAATTATAAGTGACACCAGAAGGTGGAGGACATCCCTTCAACCCTGTGCATGCGTGTGTGTGTGTGTGTGTGTGTGTGTGTGTGTGTGTGTGTGTGTGTGTGTGTGTGTTGGAGGAATTGATTCTAGAGCCCCACACATGCTAAATGAGCTCTCTACCACTGGGCTATATGGAATCATGTTGTAATGATGCTTATGGAAATCTCTAGCTCCCTTTTTCTGGAATACGTTATAACATTAGTGACTGTGCAATTTGACTCAGTGGAGTGTGTGTGATTATACCGAATCTATGGAAAGCTGACCTTAGGTAGATATGTGCGCATCTCCATGAGACAGATCAGACTTCACCATTTTTTTTCTCCCTGTACCGTGGTGCTTTAAAATGAAAGTTGTAGACTTCAAAGCTGTGTTTATTTTGTAATTTTCAACACCAATATTAATCTAAGGTAACAATTAAGGTCCAGAAAATGTAGAAGGCATTTCAGTAGAGCATCTTGTTTATTCCCTGATTAAGAATCACTCTGACACAAATTGTGTCACTCTAAGATTTACACAGCAAAGCCCCGACTGCCTCCCTGTACTACAGAACATAACCTTACTTGGGAATAGAGTCTTCCCTGGTTAGGTTCTTGTTAACTCCACAGAAGTTAGAGCGATCTGGGAAGAGGAACTTCAACTGACAAAATGCCTTCATTAAATTGTCTAGTGGACAAGTCTGTGGGCCCTTCTTTTGATTAATGATTGATGTAAAAAGGCCTAGTCTACAAGGGGTGACCCTATCCCTGGGTAAGTGGTCTTCTGTGGTATAAAACCAAAGCAAGCTGAGTAAGCCATGGGGCAGGAAGCCAGCAAGGAGCATTCCTTTGCAGCTTTGATTCAGTTCCGGCCTCCAGGTTTCTGCCTTGAACTTTGAGACTGGCTTCCCTAAGTCTGTAGCATGAACTCGATAAGTCCAATTTGCTTTTAAGTTGTAGGGTCTTTATCACAACAACAGACAGTAACTATGGCACGGTCATTGCAGATATAACTAGTTAAAATAAAGATGTGCTGGAATAGAACAGAACAGACCCCTAGCCAGGATCACTGGTGTCCTCATAAAAAGGGACCAAGGAACATATGTGGACTCACAGGAAAATCTATACCTGAAGGTGAATACAAGGCCCTGAATGATGCTGTAAGCCACAAAAGACCAAATACTTCAACCCAATTACCATCAGCTCACACAGAAGCCTGGAATAGGCCTTGCAGACCCCAAGAGAAGCCAGTTCTGCTGTAACCTAGCTCTTGGACATCCAGTTCCAGAGCTGTGAGAGAATACGTCTCCACTGCATATGCCATTCTCTTTGTGTGCATTTGTTAAGGCAGCCCGGGGATGTTACCATGAGCACCTACCAAGATTATCTAACGCTTAAAGCCCTAGCCTAAAATAGACATAAGTTATATTTTGAACAGAGGACACCTGGCTTCTAATAGGTGATTAGTAAATAGTCTTGTGAAAAAGATCTCAGAAAGAAAATATTTTTGGACTTAGATTTACTTAAATGTCATGGCCTTATCTAATACTAACATTAGGATGCCAACTGATGTCTTGAAGTAGCATACTAGGATTCATTCTTGCATTCAAGTGTAGCAGAGTACATTTAGAGCAGACGGTGATTATGGAATGAGAGGCTGCAGGAGAGGAAAGTGGGTTATATTGAGTGCCACAGAATCACTCCACAGAAGGCTCAATAGAAACAAACAGAAACAAACTGAGCAAAACAAGACTTTTTTTTTTACTTAAAAGCAAATATATGTAACATAGAGTCTTTTTAAAATAAAATCCCAGTTTCACCAAGTCACTCATTTATCAAAGCGTTATTACATACACATGGCTTGTTGGGTATGGGACTAGGATCTGGCAAATGACCGAGAGCCTAGTCTTTATAGCTTACAATTGAGTAAATAAGACTTAAAACCAATGGGCAGATATTTGCGGTCAGAAATTACTTTTAGTGTGCTATGAAGGAAAACAGACTCCAGTTATTCTTTCCTATCTTAGATAGTTTGGGTTTATATAGAGGATAGATGACTCAAACAAGATTGTTGTTTGTTTTTTTGTTTTGTTTTTGTTTATCCATACTATTTATTTACTATTCATCATTGAAGATGGGTATGTACCAACTTCTCAGAGATTAAATACCTTTTGCAGGGAGGAATGTCTGGAAGGGAAGCTGATTGGCTAAACCCTCAGGGCCTCTGGATAGCTCATTAGCATGGAGAATGCTGTCATGGGGCTTCATGTCATAGGTTTCCTTATGTGGAAAGTGTGGCGCGTGTTTCAGGCCAGGAATCCGGAAGGGGCCACAGAGGTGTTTACTGTCTCAGATGGGTACCTGGGCACTGGGGTTTCAGACCTTACTTTACCTTACCAAGATTCCTGGCATGGTCCATTGTCCCACACTGGACATGAAACCTCCCAAATTGTGAGCTAAGTAAACCTTTCCTCTTTTGACGGTGACTTAGCACTTACGTTTGTTATAGTGACGGAAAGTTGACACAGCAGGCCTGGGTGGATGTCCAGTAACAAAGACATGGCTCTAAACTTCAGCCTGAGGCTCCGGGATGCTGTCTGTCCCCTGGGTACTACATGGTCATTATGGTGTTGAAATCAGGACAGTTGTAATTACCTAAGGAGACTAGGCCCACTACCATTCTCTCTTGAGGAAAATAGAAGGCCCAATGTGGTCAGTTGGGCTCTTATATTTGAATCTTTGCCTCTCTAGTGTACTCCGATCCAACCCTGGTCAACCCAGTATCTCACTTCTGTGCTTGGAGATCATGGAAAAAGAATTCTCATATGGACTTTAGCTGTGTCACTCTCTCTGATTTTTAAACAAAAGAAATGTTTAGAGCCTTGGGAGAGACAAGATCAGGTTTTTTTTTTTTTTTTAGGTTGAATTATTGGCCAAAGGGGTTTTCTGAGAACCATCAAACAACCCTGGGTATTGTCAAGGTTATTGGTTGCTCTCTACAAACTGATACTAAGGCCCCATTGCTGAAGACAACATCCTACAATTCACTGAATATGGAGAAGTAGAGCTGGTGCCTACAGAGAGCCTTCACCCCTGTGGACTAAAGCTCATGCTCTTGAAAGGTACTCTGCATGCTTCCAAAGGGTAAAAGGTACACACCAATCCCAGCTACAAACTCTGATCTACAATGGGGAGCTGCACGCAAGATATGCTAGTACAATACCGGCCCAAAGCTTGTTGGCGTAACCAACCAGGATCTGATTTGATTGATACCAGAAGATGTAATCCATACTCAGCATGACTTGTATGGCCAAGAACCTGAGACTAGATGCCTAGGGAACTATGGGAAAACTGAATGCTACAGTTCTACAGTACATAGCAACAAAATGTATTGCTATATGCTAGCATATAGATCAATAAAATGATGCCTCGTGGCATTTTGCTATACCCATGTAACAGTTCCTTGCTCTACCATCATCAGAGAAGCTTCCCCTGCAGCAAATGGGAACGAACACAGATACCCATAATTGGACAGTATGTTGAGAGCAAGAGACTTTGAAACCCTCAGCCCTAAATAAGAAATCTCTTTCCAATCTCTCTCTTCAGGCCTTGGGGAGTCTTCAGGAGAGGAGGCAGAAAGATTGTGAAAGCCAGAGGTGATAGAGGACACCAAGCAAACAATGCCTTCCACACCCAGTAGAAGTGATGCATGTATGAACACACAGAAGTTATGACAGTATACACAGAGTCTGCACTGGTCTGACCTTGATGGCATCCAAGCCCTGAGAAGGGAAGCAGACACAAGCCTTATCCGTAACCAAGAATCTATCTCTAATTGATAACCACAGACAGACAATATGCAGAGAGTAGGAGACACTCAGCCCTCAAATGGGATGTCTCCATCCAGTCTCTCCCCTCAGAGCTCAAGGAACTCTGGGAAGAATGAGAGAGCCAGAGGGGATGGAGGGCACTGTAGGATGATGTCATTATAAGGTGAAGGAAGGTACAGGATAGAACAAGGCCTGTCATTGGATGAGAAGGAAGGGTGGGTAGGAGAAAAGTTTTAGAGAGGAGGAGGAGACTGGAGGGAGGGGGAAGCAACCGAGAGATCATGGAGGTGGATGTTAAGCTTCTTCTCCACACTTTTACAAGTTGTTATGAATATTCTTAAGGTATGGATGTGTACAGGATTTTGTATGTCCAGATGAACAAATTGTATCTTATCAATTGGATCAGAGGTTATTGTATTGTGTGTTCTTTCATGTGGTGATTTAATTGAGTTCAAGAGAGTGTGTGGTGGCTGGACACACTGGGCTGCCACGGAATTGGGATGTGTACATCTGGCATGGTGGCAACCTGCCTTGGGAACTAGATGGGTAGAGAGATTGTTGCCAGGCTCAGAGAGAACCCATCGGCAGTGTGATATGGGTTGGAGCTCAGCGGGTGAGATGCTTTAATGACTGAGATGAAAATATCCAACAGATGCCATGTGGCCACACGGTTCAGGGGTAAAAGAAACCTCATATTTTAATTTTAATGCAACAGGGCACCAAGGAAAGAAGGTCTTTCCAAACGCAGCACAACCAATGTACATATGAACTCAGACTGTGACAGCATGCACAGGGTTTGTATGGGATGCACCAGATGGAGTCCAAAGGCTGAGAGAGAAGAGTACACACACATCACCCTTAAGCCCAAAAATATCTCCAATTAATAGCCACTTGCAAATGAAAAATTAGTTCTTCAAGTCCCTCTTAAGGGCCTGCCCCATATGCAATAGGAGATGGCTAAACAAAATGAACTCCATGGCATCTTTGGAGTTCTTGATATCATAATGGTTTGGGGCAATTCTTTTAAACCATATATGTTCTTTTCCTATATATTTTAGCTTCTAGTTTTGTGTTTTTAAGGAATTCCTGTTTGCATGTGCAAACATAACTATCTCTTGTCAATATGTGTTTTCTCGTGCTTTTTTTCCTTTTGTTTTCTTTTTCTTCTGTTAGTTGAGTTAATCCTATTCTGCCTTAAAAATTTATTTTATCCTTATTTCTTAACCCCTTTTATTTTCTAATGAGAGACAGAATGAGTGTGAATGGGTGACCGGAGGTGGGGAGAAACTGGGAGGAGTAGCAGCTGAAGAAACCTCAATCACAATGCATTGTATATAAAAAATCTGTTTGATAAAAGAAAATGATTGTGCATGTGTGTGTGTGTGTGTGTGTGTGTGTGTGTGTGTGTGTGTGTGTGTGTGTGTGTGTTTATGTTCTCCAGTGTGTGTGAAGGTCAGAGAACAGCTTTGTGGAATTGATTCTTTCTACCTTTATGTGGGTTCTTGGGATCAATCTCAGGTTAGCAGACAAAAGTCCACTCCTGAACACCATCTATTTTGCCCACAGCTTTTTAACAGTTCTTACATCTGGAAATCCTAGATTAAGGTATCAACAGTGGCCATGGGGGTTAGGTGTGTAGCATATGAATTCAGAGATACCATGGGCATCTAGTTCATCATATTTTCTTTTGATTCTTCATTTCAACCAACAGAAGAGACCCACTTAATGTCAGAAATATTCTAACCCTCTATACCAATGCTTTCCATATCAATGAAAACCAAAGGACCTACTATGATATCCAAGTCCCCGCTGCATGCAGTTTTAAGCTTCTTTTACCCTATGGCTATTAAAACCATCCCCATATCATTCTGCTCACTGTAGCACCCCACCCCCCATTGCCTAGCATTCTTGACATTCTCCTGCCTCAGATCCTTTGGGCAGTACATTTCTCAATCAAAAATACTGCCCTTGAATAGTCATGTTTTCATCCCTCCATTGCTTGACATGCTTTTTCCATGTGACCGCTCCAGTGAGAGTTTCCCTAGCCTTCCTATGCAAAATAAAACTAAACGTCTAAAAGTGTTCAGCATCCATATGCTTACTTACTCTATCTTTTTTTTGCCTTTTTGACTGAAATGAGTACCCCTGATTACCTCTCCAGTATCACCCAAACACTCTCCTTTCCCTCATATTCCAGTCATCATTCTGGAACTTTCTCAAACATACAAATCTGTATCATACAATATTCATCCCTCACTAAATGACCACAGCAAATTTTTATTTTATAATGGGAAATAATTCCTTTGTATTGCCTACAAGATAGAGATTTACGAATCCACCCTCATCTGTTTGAAGAGATGGAAGTGCGGGTAGGAAAAATGGCAGAACGAATGGATATTTCAATCATCTGGATCAAAATGATGGCTTCAGGCACAGTGTTATCTTTTGTAGCAGAACTTGGCTTTCCTTAGACTAGCTACTATCAGGATCTCAGAGCTGTAAGAGGGACTACAATGTGGGGACATTCTTTGTGATCATCCACCATGGGTTGGATGCATTGCAGAATTGCTGAAGGTTAGGATAAGTGTGAGTTCTCTTTTTAATGTATTTGGTGACCTCAAATTTTTTCACTTGTAGACAGGGACACTCTTTATTTCTCAGGCCACAATATCAACCAGAGGGGATGGATGGATGAATCTACAGAGCCGACATTAGAGATACAAGGTACAAGATAAAAGCATTCAGTAAGCTTCCTATATTTCCTCTGCCTTCACATCTTAAGGACATTGGGAACTTTTCTGTGGCTTTGCTGTAGCTGCTCCAGCTAAAGTGGGAGGCATTTTACAACAGAAAGGCTTCTGCAGAGCAACGAAGTTGAGCTGTCTAAAGTCCCTGGACTATTTTCTGAATTTCAATAAATAGGCAACCCAATCCACCCATCCTCAGACAGAACTAACATTTCATTTGGATGCAAGATGGTGTACAGTTGCAACTTGCTTTTGTGTAATCTTAGCTAGCTGGAAGGTAATGAATCTTTCTATTGTACAGGATCAGAACATGGATAACAGCTACTGCTGCTGAATGCTAAGACATCTAGAAATAATCGACCCAAGGATAACAAAGTAAGTTGGAAACAATCTTAAGTGTTCATGCACAGTCATAAAGAAGTGTATGAATTCAGTTCCCAAGGGTAACGACTTGGCTTATAAAAGTATTGGAAAGACCTTCAGGTACACAGGTGCTCGGGCCTGGACCCAGGACATAAATTGAAAGGAAGACAGGATGTCCCATGTTGCTTAGTGTCTCTGATAATTACTGTCCTTTCTCACAGCGACTGCAATGCTCAATTTAATTTTAGGCAAAGTTTCTCATGAGAGAGGCATTGCCAGAACTTTGAAAGTTTTGCCAAGAGGTTTTAGAGAATTCTGTATATACTTCACAATTGTCCAGTTGTTACCTTCTGCCCTGTTGGCTGGAAATTCTGGGGAGAGGCCCTTAGAGGCATTCCACTCTAACCAGCGATTGTGACTGAATACCTCATGACTGGCCACATTTCCTTTGGGGGTGGATTGTGGAGCACATGGCCAGTAATGTACCCTACACCCTCAGGGTGGCATATAAGCCACTAGCAAATTTGTGTTCAAGTAGAATTTGTCTATAGGGTACCATGTTTCACCTAACAAATTTCATGTCCTCTCTAAACAGTCACATTTCTACTAATAAGCAAAATTTACTCAGCTATAATATAATATGCAAATACTGCTACAATGGTCCCGATGACAGGCAGGCAGAGATGGTGTGTCGAGTAGGATGTATGGCACAGAAGTTATCATCTTTGGAGTATGCTTGCCTGGATTCAAATATCTTGGTCACATTTGTCTTGTCTTCCTCATCTGTAAAACGATTTGATTATCATGGTGGTAATTTCCTCAAAGGAAGTATTTACATTGTAGAATTGTGGAGATTCAATTAACTGACTCAGGTTAAAGTGCATATTATGGGTGCTAAGGTTTCATTGAATGTTAAAGATTTTGATGTAGAATGGGCCACACTATGATCTGAATAAAGTCAGGGGCTCTCTGTCACAGGATGTCAGCATGAAAGAAAGGGGACAGGCTGTCTGGGTCACACACTGCGTTTTCTAAGAGCTTAGGAGGGCCCATACTTAGTTCTACTTAGAAACAGAGGCTGAAGGAAGACCAGGACAGGTGGCTGCCACTCGAAAACACTGCTGTTCAACTACTGTGACTGTCCTCCAAATGCTTGTGACTTAGGCTGTTTGAAGAGTTTTGTTAGATTGTCCCACCATGTGCTGTGTATTTTTAAAATGTGGTGAAAACAGATTGAAGTTGCTGCCTACATCCTTTAACTATTACCCACCCCAATTCTTTAAAATATCTTCATTAGACCAAATACTTATATGTCCCCTATTGTCCTTTGCCAATTCTTAGTTTGTTGATGCATTTATTCAACAAACTTTTAAAAGGTGACGCTATAGTGGTCATGGGATCTATGGAGTACCAAGCTCTAAGAAAAGGTTGGATGTAAAGGCATATATGGATTAATCCTCAGAATAATAGTTGCAGGATAAAAGAATTAATGTTCGTTTAATGTATTAAGCTTGAGATGGGGTGCAATAGTTTATACAAAGGCTGTAACGAAGGCTCTATATTGTGCAGTCTTCCATGTTCTCAGGTAAGTTCTACTAAGAGCTGAGGAAAGATTTCAATTTGAAGATTAGTAAAGGTCCAGGGCCATCGGTGACACAACAGTGATGCCTGGGGAGCTATGTTAATATAATGCACAGATTGAAAAGGCATGGGAAACACATGGAGTAACTGGAGGCTCCTACTCCTCCAGAACTGTGTCTCAAAGATTTCATTTCTTGTTCTTTGCTCGTCAACATTTTCTTCGTTTATTTCCATTTGGTCAACCCTCTTCTTTCACATTGGAAACATGAAGAATTGGCAGAAGAGCCGGCTACTGTATACTGGAGTTTCATAGTCCAGTATTTTATAGAGCTCTTTTAGAGGTGGTATCTTATCAGAAAAGATGGTCAGAATAAAGTCAGAGGCCCTAGATCCCATGACGTCAGCATTAAAGAAAGGGGTCAGGCCACGTGAATCCCACGCTGTGTTTCATGAGAAAAGACTGACAAGTACTTGCATAGGTAAGCTCTGGCACATGTGAAGAACATGTGAAGAACTGTGGAAAATATCTCTGAACATGTGAAGAACTGTGGAAGATAACTCTAAACACTCCTTAAATCTAAGCCTGACGCCTGCCTTCTCTGTGACACTGGTACCCAGAGCGTCTATGTTTGTGTAAAGGAGGACCTGGGCTTACAGCTGTACCCCACCTCTATGAGACCACCCCCACCTCTGCTTCTTCAACAGCTCAGTTCATATTATTGGAGAAGACAGGAAGGAAACTTTCAATATGTTGTAAAAGTGGAGAATTTACTTTTAAAGTTAAATTTGGCAATGTAGCCAGGATATCTTTTGAAGGAAAAAAAAAGAAGTAAGTTCTTGGTATTTCCTTCTGCTTAGCAGATAATGAATGCAGAAAAGGATGGCCTCCCCCCACCACGCTTTAAAAAAATGTTTACCTACCCTTCTGTTTTCCAATCCAAACTGGTATGATAACATTCAGGAGGTCAACATTTGAAATGGTTTTGAAAAAGAAAACCACCCACACTCAAAAAACTATTTTCCTTCCTAGTAAATGTAATTTTAAATTTCAAAGGCAGGATTTAGGTCAGTGGTTTGGGTCATTTTTTATTTTACCCAAACTGGGCCACCCTTCCCTTATTGTGCAATCCAGAGGAATCAGAAAGATGTCAGGTAATAAAAATCCAGCAAAATAAAATAAAATAAGAAAGAAAAAAGAAAGAAAGTTCTAACATGGTCTGCCCAAAGTTGCATGCCCTTAAATTTTGCTGATTTCAGCAGGATTTGTATATTATTAATGAAGGGCAGAATCTGGTCCACTGATTTTTATTATCGTTGAAGAAGAGATTTTTTTTTGTGACTATAAAGTGGAAAAGCATAATTTATGATTCAGACCCAGGCTGACGAGAAGCAAGAGACAGAAACTTACATCTCTATGGCTTTAAATTCAGTGCTAAAGTGAAGGGGTTCAGGTGTACCCACACACGGCCAAGAGGTACTTGAATCCACGTTGACCTTTTATCTGCTGGAGCATCTAAGGTTATGTTCTCACACAACATCTGTTGAGAAACTTCGTAGGCCAAGGAAGCAAGAGGCAGTGAGGAAGGCTGGCTGGGCAAGATCGCTTCCATCTGTCCATCTCTGTTATCCTCATAAATCATGTCAGTGCAGCGCAGGGGCCAAGAAGAATACTTTTCACCTCATACATAAAGCTTTAGCTTGTTAGTGCTGACATGGACTCTGGGCTGATCGCCTTTGATGAATGGTGAATGCTAGGGAAGTGAGGTGAACACGATATTCCCTGGAAAATCTTTGCCATTTCCCTTCTTTATTACCCTCAGCATGCTATACTCACATTCAAATTTATATGCTCTCGACTGGGTACATGTTTATTTGACCTTTTGCTTTCTGATGAATATACTTTTTTTTTTCTGTTCTAAACACCACAGACTGAAACTCCTTTGGCTGACCGGTGAGTACATCTCAGAGATCTGAAGTGTCTCGGTCACTGTTCTATTGCTGTGGAAAGATAGCATGACCAGGACAACTCTTATAAAAGAGAGCATTTACTTGTGGCTTGCTTACATTTTCAGAGGGTTAGTCCATTACCCTTATGGTGGGAAGTCTGGCAGCATACAGGCTAACATGGTACTGGAGAAGGAACTGAGAGTTCTATGTCCAGATCTGCAGGCAACAAGAAGAGAGAAAGCCACAGATCCTGACTTGAGCTTTTGAAACCACAAAGCCCATCCCCCAGTGACACACTTCTTCCAACAAGGCCATGCTTCTCCAATAAGACCTTATATCCTAAATCTTCTCAAGTAATGCTACTTCTTGATGGCTAAACATTCAAATATATGAGCACACAGAGGTCATTCTTCAAACTACCACACCAAGCAACCGACCTCTATATTTCTTAACATCTGTAAGATTAGTAACATATAGTCTCTTTAACAAATTTAATATTAATATATTTATTATAATGACTTCAGCCTTCTCTTCATGCAATGCTTTCTTTTTGGAAGCCCGTGTGTTTATTTGACAGACATAACCCAATTCTGGGTGCAAACATTCAATGAATATTTTTCTGAATGAATGCATGGCTTCTAATAGACAGCAGATGATGCGTTTGACCTGAACTTTGAAGGAGTTGACTGAACCGAGTGATTGGGGGAGTGCGGAAGAGCACAGGTGGAGAAGTAGGTTTGTCTAAACCATGTATGCAGTGCGGCCCCAAGGCCTCCTGCTCAGATGCAAATCAACACATGGGTGGCAAATTTATGAATGAGTCAGTGTGAGTCATTCAACAGAAGATGGAGGGAATGGGAGCTGTAAACGACTAAAGGAAAAGTCAGACGCACTCATTCAGCAGGCGTTTAGGGAGTTCCGGTTGAGCTAGTGTGAGCTTCCCATAGAAAGGAAGCAAACAAAGTCTCCTTTTCTCTCTCGCTCCTACCCTCCGCCCATACAAAAATAAACAGTGCGAAAAGACTGTGAGAACTAGCAAGTCTGAAAGAGGCAAGCTGGAGGCAAGACTTGAGTGAGTGGAACCTGAAGGCAAACTGAGTCTAGAATTTCTCCCTTTCCTTATTTGGAGAAATCTATTAGATCTTCAACTAAATGAATGGGACCTGCACATACCGTCAGGGAGTCATCTGCATTATTAAAAAACTATTAACTGAAACGTCTGCCTCATCGAAAAAGAAACATCTTTATAGTGACACTTACATACTAATGATTGGCTTAACATCTGGTTACTGAGGCTTAGCTTAACTGGCACACAAAAACAACCCTTTTATTTGCTCAGTCACTGGTTCTGTTCTGAGCAATAGACATATGTCAATGAAAAAAACAGGAAAGCAATTTTACAGTAGAGTTTACAATATATATGTAATATATTTATGTTTTATAAATGTACATATATATCTGTATATATATATGTATATATATGTATGTATGTACAGTTCTGTGGCATATGGTAAGTATTAGTGAGAAAATAAGATACAAACTAGAAAAGAAGCTACAATTTCAAACAATAGGGAAAGAAGTCCCCTTTGGAAGGTTCCCATTAGTTAAGACCTGAGAGAAGTAAGGAGGTGACTATATGATATCTGGGCAAAGAGTCTTCCAGGAAAGACTTGTGGTATTTGAGGACTAGCTTTTGGGAGTTGTGATTTTTAAAAGTATTGCGTAGGTTAAAGTTACTTTCGGGTTTCCATGGAAAGAGAAATTGCTTTGAACATGATCCGTGCTGTAATAGACATTGATGCCAGGGACATGGTGGACTTCTAAAGATTACAAACTAAACAAAGGCCATTGAATCCCAAGTGATGCTATTTTAGGGCTGGGCTCAGAGAGACAGGTAGGATTAAAATGAAGACAGGGAAGGATGGGGAATTAATGTTGGACACTACAGTGGAGTCACCCCAAATTTGAAAGAACAGGGATAGGGATGAAGACGCAGCTCAAAAAAAAAAAAGTTGAAATCAGACCACAAAAGATTTTGTACCTAGGCCATGGAGCTGGTGTGTCATTTTGAAAGTATTTCTGAACCATCATATTTCAAAGGAAAGAAAAAGTGAAGCCATTTCCCCAAGTAGGCTAGGCTGGCTGGCCAGTGAGCTCTAGGCTTGTCCCTATCTTCATTCGTGTTATTTGTGGGATTAAAACTGCATACCACAATACTTGTCTTCTAACATGTGTTCTTGTGATTGGACTCAGATCGTAATACTCGCAAGACAAATGCTTGATCAATGGCAGCATATTCCATGCCCTGCGTTGCAATTTTAGTAAGTATGATGGTGCTTTTTCATTATGAGGGACAGTGAGACTGTCTAATCTATGTGTTCCCGAATCCACAGTCCCATTTAACAAAAGGCCGTGATGAGAAGGGAAACCCTTTTTCAACTGAAATCTGGGACTTTACACGCAATCAGTTTCAAAGAATTGCTTGGCTCAGGAGAGAAAGCCAGAGCTGGTAAGTGTTAGGAAACTTTCCAGCCATTTTTTTTTTTTTTTTTTTGTGACTCACAGGCTGGTTGGCCATCCCTTTAGAGTAGCAAGGTTTTGGACAATTGACTTGTGGAGTAATCAGGAAGCCAAGAAGTAATACACAGATATCAGTAAAATCCCTGAGTTGTATACCTTTACTTACTGCTATAGAGCTTATATGGTATAGCTGTTCTAAATGAACTGTGTGTGTGTGTGTGTGTGTGTGTGTGTGTGTGTGTGTGCGTGTATTAGATCTGAAACATGTAACTTGTAGGGCCAGTCACTTTAGTTAAAGCAACAAAAGTGTGTCACAATTTAATCTCCACGTGTTATAGCAAACATGAAAAACAATTCTGGAAACATCTAGGTGAACTCCTAGGATTAGTTTCGGGTATCTGAGAAAATTTTTTTCCCCACAAAACTTGTAGAAACATTTAAATGATCATTGTAAGAGACAAAGGGAGAAAGAAAAGCAAATAGAGGACTGTCCAGGAAATGTAACCTAATAACATCAGAGACAAGAGAAGAGACAAGTAATAAAATAGGAAGAGGAGAGATACGAGCTTTTCAGATGAACACTGGCGTGTTGAGCTTGTGGGCACAGCTAATCACATCCACCTGAGAGTCTATCTGCAGCTCATAGAGCATGACATTCTCTGGCTTCAGCACTTAAAAAATCACATTCGAATTTGGGCAAAACGAAGGACAAGAAAAGCACATCACTTAGATCAACCTAAAACTTAGTTTAACATTTTGAAGAATACACATAAATATACAGGGAGTTATTAGTAAGTTATCAATGAGTTACATCTTATTCGCTATACTAAAGACAAAAAATACCCTAACCTTAGAGGCTAAGACACGATTTAAAAATCTCCTCCTCAGATCTTCTTACACAGTTCAAATGTGTAGCAACATAAAGACATTCTTGGAGACGCCTGACGCCCGATTCATAGATTTTTTTTTAATGCAAGTACATTGTGGGATTTAATGTCTGAAGATAAGTCTGTGTTCTGAAAAGGAACTTGAATAATGCAACTGTCTTCTCCTGTTGTGGTTTCTTCAGTGAGCTAGTTTGAACCAAAGTTCACAAACGTAGTATGAAATACCTCAGATGTGGAGACCGCTCACACTCAGTCTCATTTCTTAGTAGTAGTGTAAAGATTATAAATTTTAAAGTAGCATTCATTGAAAATTTGAAATTACCATTAAATTTAACCCTAGCACATGGTTGCCAGAAATATCTTAAAAGAACAAGGCAATTAGCAAATATGTCTGCTTTTAAAATGCAAGGATAGCTTACCATTAATAAATAATTAATGTGCAAATCCAAGACAATAAAAATATTATTGCATAGCAGATGTGGAAATTTTATTTTATAATATACAGTCTTGTCTTCAACAAAAATAGAAATCTTAGTTACATCCCACAAGGGAACGCTGCCTCAGCAACCTAAAGTTATTAGTGTAAGTCAACATTATGCTTAATGATAAAATGAAGAACAAGTATCACAAATGTATGAATAAAGCAGTACAATGTTTTATTATTTAGTATTGATTTAAAAATGATAACAAATGCTGTGATATAAAAAAATCAATGAGTTATAAATATTTGACCAGAGGAAACACAATTGTCAATACTTACATATTATTTAGAAAATTAAAGGGAATCCATTTAATAGTTATTTGAACTCACATAAAATGAAATGCGCTGGCCCACTGACAGTTGAATATACAGAAGTGGATGGGTTTTGTGGAGAAACTTATCTAAACAACAGGAAACTACAGTAGCAAGCAATTTCTTTGTTCATAAATAATAAGGACAAAATTTAAAAATATTCATGGCCATTAAGAGATGTAGTTGTATGGGAAATTGTTCATAATATTTATTTGAAATTGGCAGGACTCATATTTTTATGTATAGTGTGATTTCAAATATTAGCTTATGTAAGACAATACCAATGATAGGTCAGTAGGGATTATTTTTATTATAAAATGAGAAATAATTTATTATTTTTTTCTCTATATATGTAAGTATGTATGTATGTATGTATGTATGTATGTATGTATGTATGTACGTACGTATGTATTTGAGAAAAGGTCTCACATGGCACTACCTGGCCTTCCTTGAATTCCCTATGTAGTAGAAGGTGACCTTGAACTTTTATTCTTCCTGCCTCTGTCTTCCGGCTGTGTGTATTTTTTTTCTGTCAGCACAAATTACAATTTAATTTTTTTCAGAAAAAAATTAGAAGCACTTTTTAAAAATGTAGCAATAGTCTTCATTTTATTTACACGAAACATTGAGCAGTTGGAACAGTGCTGGCCGAGTGTCAGCTGCAGCCGTCTCAGCAGATTTCATCCGAGATATGTGTTTACCATTCGGGTTCCTGGATATCCTGTTATGCCCCTTGTAACATAGTGTCTTGATGAGAGACCAAGAGCCTGCGTTTTAAACAAACACTCTGGATGATTCTTCTGTTAACTAGCATTTGAGGACAAGTACTTAAAGGGCTTTGTTCAGCTTGCACACAAAGATGGTTTTTTGTAGAGCAGAAAAAAATGGAAAGCTTTAGTTTCTGTAAATCTCTTGTTTTGGAGGGATAGTTTCAAATGCAAAGTTGTGGGCAGCCAGAAAGGTTGCTAAAACAGAATACCCGAGACTGAGAAATTTATGAAGGAATAAAGAGCATTCATGTGTGTTATTCATGAAGCCCAAGAACGCCACTCTAGCATCATCTTGGCTTCTGGTGAGGGCCTTATGGTGCTTCGGCTTATGATGGATAGTGGAAGAGAATGTGGTACTGGATAGCCATCTGCTCCTTTGAAGAACTAAGCTGGTCCCAGGAGAATAAATCAAGTCTATAAGACAGGAAGATGTTGGTTGAGAGGGCTTTTATGAGAGGATCCACTAGTCACATATTCCTCTCCGATTGTGATTTTAGTTGGTGAGGATTCTGTATTTTAACATCGTGTGGTTAGATGTGGCCTTTTTGAGTAATCTAGAGTGTCTAGCCTGAGTCCCTACCTTCTCACAGACTATTGCATTAGAATCCAAAATTTTATATATATATATGTGTGTATATACATATATACGTATATATGATTATATTTAGAGACAAAAGTATTCAAATCCAACAAAGATGAAGTCAGTTTCTATGGTGTTTCACTTTGGGTTACTATTTCTGTGAGGAAACACCATGGCCAAAGAAATTTGGGGGAGATAGGGTTTATTTCACTCACAGTTCCATATAATAGTTCATCATCAAAGGCAGTGAAGGCAGGAACTCACACAAGGCAGGATCTAGAGGCAGGAGCTGATGCAGAGACCATAGAGGGATGCTGCTTACTGGGTTGATCCTCAAGGCTTGCCCAGCCTGCTTCCTTACAGAACCCAAGACTACCAGCCACTAATTAAGAAAATTGGCTACAGGCTTACCTATATTCTGATCTTATTGAGGCACTGTCTTTTTTTTTTTTTTTTTCTGGAGCTGGGGACCGAACCCAGGGCCTTGCGCTTCCTAGGTAAGCGCTCTACCACTGAGCTAAATCTCCAGCCCCGAGACACTGTCTTTTAAATTGAGGTTCCCTCCTCTTAGATGACTTCAGCTTATGTCAAGTTGTATACTAGCCAGCATATACACGCAAGCCACATCTTTATGTACTAGGGAGAGTACACATTGCCTGCGAGTAGGACACAAGTTCTTACTGATCTGTTGACTTACCTCATTTAGTCGAAGCTCTCTAAATGCCAGCTTCTGTGACAGGGCACTCCTCTGTCAAGTTCTTTGTTGTGTCTTCAGCACCTAATACGGTGCCTGGAATATTATAGATACACATCAAACATCAGTTTAAAGAACAAATATGTGCTAACCTATGGTCTCCTGGGCATTTAGCAAAGGCAGATGCCTTAAGAAATCTCCTGAGAAGCAGGTACTGCTCATTTCTGTCTCCCACACTGCACCTCCTCCCACATTACCCAATAATCCAGAGGGGTTTTTTGGTTAGGAAACTGCACGTCCCCCTTATCCTTGAGACATGGGATATTGGAACTTGACTTCTGTAGATTTGGTTGCGGTACCTAAGAATATTTGAGTTTAATTTCCTGAAAAGCGATGGTTAATGGACCCTGTAGGTCCAATAGCAATGGTTCTACATTAAGAGAAGAGCGAGCCTGGCATTCAGTGGGTACAATGCTGTGAAGGGACAATTATCTGACTAACTTGAAATTACCTTGCATTAGTTTCTTATTATTGCTTTAACAAGCTATCAGACATTTCAGCACTCAAAAAACGACACCTGCAAGTTGGAAATTTGACATAGACGTTACTGAACTGGCATCCAGATACTGAGGTGTTACATTCCCTTTTTGGAACTTCTAGGGCATGACGGTTTTCCTTTCCTTCCAGTTTCTGGAGAGGACCAGCATTCCTTGGCTCATGGGCGCTTCCACCCTTCAAAGCTAACAGCCTTGGACCTTTTGGACCCTTCCTATAGGCACAGCTTTCTCTGACACTAATATTTGTTGGGAAAAGATCTATTTTAAAACCATGTGATAAGATGGGGGTCTACCTGAATAAATCCAGATCTTCATATGATTGAATAGACAACTGAGGTCAACCACATCTGCTAATATCCCTTTGGCAAGTAAAGTAATGTACACACACACACACACACACACACACACACACACACACACACACACACGGGAGAGAGAGAGAGAATCATCATTCCAGTTACTAAGGCAATGGGTGAGATGCATAAATGTTTCTTTGTCCATTACAGAGAATCTTTGGTTGCTCAAATTAGACAAATTGTTCACACTGTCAATGACAGGGGTTACATAGAATGTACTGCATGGACAGGAGACTTGAAAGGTTTGGTCATCAACATGATGCTTCATTTGGCTAATGGAGGCTAAGCTGGGATTCTGTTCTTCACATAAGGATCTGAGAGAAACTGTTCCCTTGTCAAGCACCAATCATCTTTCTTCAGTCGTTTGCCACCCCTTGTCTATCAGTGGCATTGAAGGTTAGTTGATGTGATTTGGGGTTATGAATGGATAGTGCAGATTCCAATCTTGACATTTTCGAGCTAGATGCTAGAACTAACTCACTTCCAGCTGTACCTGTTTTGAACATAAGACAAGATACCAGACTTCAATATCATCAGGGTGTATTGATGACGACCCAGAACCAAGCACGCAGATTCCAGCAATTTTCCTTGAATTTAATTAGGATAAGGAAAGGGGACCTCCTGCTGCATTTGCTCACTGTGTGTCACTATCTGCAGGGGAACATTAATAATATGAGGAGAGGATGACCTATATTTGTCTGAGTATGTAAATAATAAAGTCCTTCTGCCAAACCCCAGAAACTCTTTATAGCCTGTGGAGCATTTCATTGAGAACTATTTTTATCATGTAATTTCTCTGTATCTTGTGTAAATACCACACGGAGAAGATTATGTGCAGGCAGGAATTAGTTAGCATTAAAACCTGATGTATTCGTGAAGTTTTCAACAAAGATAGCATTTTCCAAGTGATATGCTGTCAATGGCCTTCATGACTGCAGAGACATGCGAATGTGGAAAGGGGGATGTGCCTAGGGATTTTCAGTACCCTTTTTTATATAAATCTGATGAATATAGAAATGAATTCTCACCTGCATGAGGGATGTGCAGGCATCAGGCATGTATGTGTATGTTGCATATGTGTGTGTGTGGGAGTGCACGGTCTCTCTCTCTCTCTCTCTCTCTCTCTCTCTCTCTCTCTCTCTCTCTCTCTCATAGTTGCCTGTGAGCATTTGTTGATTATCTTCTTTTACAATGAGCAGTGAATTTCACGATAGACACCACGGCTTTCCTATATATTCTAGCTGCTGGCCCATGATACTAGTTAATAGAGGAACGGCGATTAGCCTTGGGAATATCAAAAACTAGAAAGGACCCATGGATGATTTTGCTGTTGGGTCAAGTCTTGCAGTCTGGGTCTATTCTTACTGACTTTGGGGGTGGAAGGCAATGGCATGAGGTTGTTGAGTGAATCTTAAGATGAGAAAGCCTCAGTTTAACCCCACCCCACCCCATGCTGTCCAAGCCTCTGGCAAAGTCTTGGAGCCTCTAGTCTAAATACATCTATCTTCTTATCTATAAAACAAGAGTAAAATAATACTTATTTCCTGGGACCACTGAATTAAGTCCTCTTGGGACGCTGAGAACAGTATCTGCCGTTAACTATGCACTATGGGAGTTCCCTCACTGCCATATGTACCTGAAGATTAAATATTATGCATTTTTATAAAGGATTGTGCAAATAACATTTTGGTCAAATGAATTCTTTTTGGAAGAGCTTAGGAAAGCTGTATATTTGATGGAAGGCATCAGAAATAATATAAATGGAGGAATGTCACTTTTTCTTAGTATATTCATCTCTCTCTTTCAGATGGCTGGCTACCCCTACTTCTCTTCAGTGTCTCCATAGTGAGCTATGGCATCATAGAACACACCTCTTCCCTACCTTTTTACACAGAGCTCAGACTGGTGAAAACGATGTGGCATTTGAGTTAAGCATCCCAAGCACAACAAATTTCCTAAGGGATGATGTTTCAATATGATAGTTAAGAATGAAAACAAATATAAAATCTCTAATGAGTAAGATGTCAAAAAAAGGGATAACTTTTACTTCTTGATTTCTTTTCTTCTGGTTCAGCCTTTAATGTTTCCTGGCATTACACTATCCAAACTTGAAATTTTCCTGGAATACATGAATAATAATTGTGTCAACACAGACATACCTGTGTTCTTCCTACTGTAAGTATTTTGAGTAATGTAGCTTAAGTAATACAAAGCCAGTCATTTGCTTATCATTAATTTGAAGGCCAGTAATTAATACTATCTGGTGTTTAGTTCATTGTGATTTATCATGAATGGTTTGACCTTGGGCCTATGGTCCCATTTTTACAACTTCTTAACCTATGTCTCTCTTAGGATTCATGAACTACCTAAGCTTCTTGTTTGTAGGTGTTTTTGTAGAGATGCAGGCTTCTAGGCATCATATAGACCTGTCAGCTATTTAAGGGTAAAGAGGTTTGGCCACCCTTGCTTCAGTCCTTTTCAATTTACTTTCTTTTCCCACAGTTCCATTATCCATCTTACAAAGATTATTAATTATTTTCTCTGCCTGGGCTTTATTCACACTCATCTGCCCTTGACTTCTAAACTCTTGTTTTCTGTCTTCAGGATGACCTCTGATGACCTCTGGCTATGTGGATTCTCTTCCTCTTCCTCTTCCTCTTCCTCTTCCTCTTCCTCTTCCTCTTCTTCTTCTTCTTCTTCTTCTTCTTCTTCTTCTTCTTCTTCTTCTTCTTCGTCTTCCTCTTCCTCCTCCTCCTCCTCCTCCTCTTCTTCTCCTCCTCCTCCTCCTCCTCCTCCTCCTCCTCCTCCTCTTCCTCCTCCTCCTCCTTCTTCTTTTTAACATACTACATCCTGAAAACTTACCAGGCATAATGTAGCACTGAACTCTGTGCTCCTTTTGTTGGCATTGTCAGTTTTCAAACATTCAAACTTCTTTTCTGTTTGTTTGAAGTAGAGAGGTCTGGTCTGCAATTGGACATCCCTTAAGAATAGTATCTTTTAAACATTTAGGTCACTGTGCATGTGATGTAATCTTGAGTACAATCCTTCCATTCTTACACATTAACGAACATAGGCCCAGACAGAGAAATTAAATCTTGCTGAGCAATGACGTGACACAAAAGTCAAGGGTGTGGGGAAGAGCAGAACTCTGGACTCAAATATTCCTTCACTGATGTACTCCTGACCCAGTCTGACCACTTCCATGCTGACATCTATGATATGATTACTGTATAATTCCTGGAGCTGCTCTATAAACCACAGGGTAGTAACTGCCAGGTGCTCAGAGCAGTGTTTAGCAAGCCCTTAATTCTCAACAATTGTCAGCATTATTCCCGAACTTACATTCTTGTGGTGGTGAAGGTCAATGGAGGTTCTTTAGCTCTTAACATCATGATTTCCCTGTTTTCTGGGCCTCTAAGAATCAAAATCATTAACAAGGTGCCCTTTACTGAGCATCTGACAAAAAATAGACAGATAGTCTTTCAATGTGAGTGCATTACGATTTTAGAACATTAAATAATAAAATTATCATTCTACAAACTGACCCAGGGATTCCCAAATTGGTTCGGAGCAGGGACTTTGATCTTGGAATGTAACAAAAAAGCTGAGGTTTTAGCTCATAGGTTCAGATATCTCTGCTACTTTAAAGACGCCAATCTTTAGCAACTTTGGCAAGCAATTAAGAGTAAATGCCCTGGGTATATATATTTTTTTCTCCTTTACATCCCAAATTACTGTTTTGCCTTATGCATATACTATACTGCCCAAGTTACATCCAACTCATAGCTCATATGGAAATGACACCCTTGACTGAATCACAATGCTTAGAGAAGCTGAAGTATTTATCTGTAACTTTCATTCTCTCTCTCTCTCTCTCTCTCTCTCTCTCTCTCTCTCTCTCTGTGTGTGTGTGTGTGTGTGTGTGTGTGTGTGTTCGATTGCTGCCAACCTTGTTGACTTGAGACAGTGTCTCTCACTGAAATGGAAAGTCACCATTTTGGCTGGCTCACTGGACTTGCTCCTAGGATTTCCTTGTGTCCCAACTATGCTGCAGTTACAGGTATGTCCTGCCATGCTTAGCTTGTGGAAGACTTGAGTTCAGGCCTTCATGTGTGGATAGCAAGGTCTCTCAACCCTCTGAGCCTTGTTCCAAGATCTGTTGTATGGACAGCCAATGAAATAGCCGTCTTCAGTTGGTTGTGCTTCTCCTTAGTTTAACAACATAGCTTAAAGAGAGAGAGAGAGAGAGAGAGAGAGAGAGAGAGAGAGAGAGAGAGAGAGAGAGAGAGAGAGAGAGATTGTCTCTTCTTCATGAAGAAAACGAAGAGAAGGATTCAATAGAGTCAAACATTACCTTACATTTCTTAAGATGATTTGGTGTACTGAATGTTAAAACTTCTGTAAAAGCTCCCAGTGCTGAAGAAAGAAAGCCAGTGATTACGGAACTCCACTCCCACCCTTCACTTCTCCCCAGGCTGGCCTCATTGCTATGTTCTTCAGTAACTGTGTGTTCTTTTCTTACCAATGTGATCATTTTATTCTCAGAATTTTTGTTGGTGTGACTTTCCCATCAGCAGGATAATTCTTTCAGGTCCATTCTGGTTTTCCTCCCCTTTATAATCTAGGGTCACTTCAGGTCTTTAAGGGTTTCATTATCTTTTAATTTCTTCATTTGTGTCTCTGTCATTTCCCTTTGTGACTCCATCTGGATGGCATTTGTTCGCTTTAATTACAAGTCGCCAGTGTTCTT